>NW_008794414.1:254326-335165 GCF_000699145.1 Aptenodytes forsteri
AAAAAAAAAAAAAGAGGGGGGGGTGGAAAAAGGGAAGGATCATGGAGTTTCCTTGCAGGGCCTCTGAGTGGAGGGAGCGAACATTAGCTCTGCGCTCACAGATATGCAAATCCTTCTCTGGGCCCAACAATAGCAGAAGCCCTGTGGGAGGAGACCGATACCACAGGCCAGGCGGCTGCTGCTCCCAACGCCTACGCCTGCAAGACCCACAGGTTCCCGGGACTTCCCAAAAACTGCAAGGTCAAAGCACCGTCCAAGAAGAGAAGAGCTGCAAAAGTTCTGGCATCAGAGCTGACTGCTCTTCACCCGCAGAGCACACCATTACTAGACATTCTAAAGCTTACAGTTTGCCCGCCATTCGGTTTATGGATGCAACTGCCCGAAAGATTGATGAATCCATGGTTCAACGTCTCTATATTGCCCCTTAGGTTAATAAGGCTAACGTATAAAAAGTAGGAACTAAAAGAAAAAAGGAGCTTCTGCAGTGAGACCCCGATTAACAATGCCTGCATCTACATACTCCGAGCAAACTTTCTGAATGGGTGGGTTGGATTTTTGTTTGTAACGTAGACTACAATTACCAGGATTTAATCAAGTCTCTGACTTGCAGCTATCACCGATACCTAAATTTTTTAAGATAAGACTGAGGGAGTACAAGTAACAGACTGGAAACCACCAGCATTGAGCTACTGCAACACAAATAGCTCAAACTATTAAGATTTGATGGTTTTACCACTGCTGACAGCAATCTATAAAAGCTGGAAAAACAAAACCATTCATATCCCCCTTTAGAAAAAATATTTTTGCACTATAGTTCATGTTACCCTAAATATTTGCTGTTTTGCATCAAATCTATTACCTAAAGCTGCATGCAGACTGAGCTGGCACATTCACCTTACATTCGGAAAGAGGTTTGATTGCTTCCAAAACTCCCATCAAGCTTTGATCACAGCAACTGTCAATCCTTAAAATTTCATTTCCTTCACGTATTTTCCTCAGAGCAGCTGACTCAAGCTAGTGATTAGAATGGATGCCTGAAACATCATCTCTCTATGTAAGAAGCCAACTTCAGGTCCCTCCAAGGCATCATCACTTGAAGCCACAGAGGGGTACAAACAGGTTATTTATACAGCACACGCAGCAAAACCTGCAGCCAGCGCTCTCTCCCATCAAGCGGAGTCAGAAAACGTTCGCGGGCTGGCACCTTTCAGGCACCCAGGGAAGAGATTGGAGGCAGCAGGACCGAGAGCCCTCAGATGCCCCGACATTACTGGACCCCCAGCCCCGACATTAAGGATTCAGAGGTAGCTGAAACCTGTGGTGCAGAGCAACTGGAGTCCTAAACGTCCCAAGCAGTTTTGTATGCAATACGAAATTCAGTGGGAAGCTTAATACTAGAAATACAATCGATTACCTCCCCCCCCCCCCCCCAAATCTTAAGCCTCCCTCAAATGAAAAAGCGCTTATTTTGCTGCAGTAAATGGCAAAGGTCCTCAACTGAAGAAGCGTGTGTTATTCCAATGAGCAGTACACTTTGACATTTGACATTGATATGAAGCAAGAGACCGAAGCTGACAGAAGATAACTTGGGACTAGTTTAGGGGTTCGTCCGCTATTTCATCAGTGACAGTTTTCAACACTCGTACTTGAACCAGTTCTCCTTTACAGTCCAGGTTTGCAAAGTAAGTCCGTAAGACTTCCTTTACAAGTTCTTAAAAAAATACGTCTTTAATAGCCTGAACAGATTTGTTGTTGTTGTTGTTTCTCTTGGCAGGATGGCACACCACGCACACAGAAAAGGCTGTTAGCATGCAGACCATGGCTGTACTTTGACACAGATACTTTCTTCTTGAAAGCAACAACAACAACAAGTCACTTGTACTCCTTGATACCCCCATTAACATTTCTGCGACCATTAGGAGGTCCAGCAAAACATGGCTGGTGGCAAAAGGCGGCTTCTCATCGAGACAGACAGAAAGGGTGCTCCAGATGTGAATCAAGTGCAGAATAGTATCTGATCTAAACATCTTACTCACGTAAGCTTTTATTCATTTAGACACACTTTAAAACTCCGTAAGAATCTTTGCAATAATTAACATGTAAAAACTCTGTGTCAGATCAAAGAAAAACCTTCATATTTTCATGTAATACATTTCTTGGACATTAGATGGCAATCCCCCCACTTCATTTTTCATACCAGGGGCCCATATCCCTTCCAAAAATCGAATGTCACCTTCTTTTCAACAGGTGAGCGGTGTGTTTGGCCTGTAGGAAGCAAGGTTGTTTGGAAAGCACATTCAGAGTATGGAGGCTCCCCGATTACCATGGCATGTGTTCTGTTGCAACAGTTCTCTAGTTTCGGGGTTTTTTTGATTAGGAAAGGCAGATGAGTAATACTGTTATGGAGAAACGCTTATAATATAGGGGTACGAGTCACTTATTTGTCCCTTGGACACCCTACACCATTACTTGGATGTTTCCGTGCCAAAAACCTATAGGCAGAAATAGGTGGTTACCAGAATTTCCCCCTCATTTCGACAGAGGAAGGGGGTTAGTGTGGCATTTAACAATATAATTTCTAGTCTTGCCAATTAAAAAGGGCCCTCCCAAGGGATATCATTAGTCTGTGTAAATCTTTGCTGGGAATTGTAAAACTGAATTTAAAAAAAAAAAAAAAAAGGGTATTTGGTACCAGTATGTGGAATACACACAACGTGAAGCACCTACCAACTTTTACAGCGGGAATTCTATAGGTAGGAGAAAAAATAAGACACAAGGCATTTAAACAACTTAAATACAGCTCAAACGAATTCAACAGAGTATGTAACACACCTGATCAAGTTAACATAGCTTGGCTTTCAGCCTCCCACTTCTGTGTGTGATGTTTTAGAAAGAGGCAGGAATAACACACCTCGTCAACTGTTCAGCGATGTACATGGCGGGAGGAATCCTTCCTGACCTTCATTAACTCCGTATGATCTATTTAAGTGGCACTACAAGACATCCTGACATCTATTCATTTCAACAGTGCGTGCCTGTGATTCATTCACACAAAATTCACTTCCTAAGCCTTCATTTCTCATCTACTTTCATCGTTCATGAAACGTTCTTTTCAGGCCAAGTTCACCCCTTTTCATATGTCCCCCTCAGGACCGAATTTTGGCCTTGCAATACTTGTCCATTTGAGCTCTCGTCCAAATTCACAGTGGACATGAGAGCGAGCTTTGCAGCTCTCCGGCATTCCAAAAGCACAGGTAAATTAGTCCTGAGACGGGGGTCCACCCACAGCTGGCTACTCAAATAGCTAATTTTTCATGTACTCCACTGAAAATCTAACCTTTTATCCTCTCTCTCAAGATGGGTGTGTGTGTGCGCGTGTGTCAAGGTGACAACACTGTGAAAACAGAAGTTCTCAAATGGTACATTATCTCGAATATCAAAAGGTCACAAAAGGGTACAAATCGGTAGCTCTCCAGAAGAGACACTGGGTTTTATGAAAAGTGGGTCAGTTTTAGTTTCATGTAGGTTGTTTGACACAGTGGTTTCTGGCATCACAAGCTCTGGTCTACAGGATACCACAGAGCCTTTGTATCCCTTGCTGTCACTACAGCATTGTGTTTTTCTACCCATTAACCAAGGATAAATGACCTAGATATTGTGCCTATTAAAGCCTCATTTTTCTTTTGCCCTTTTGTTCTTTAGTGTACCACATTATCACATGCTGAACACATTTTAAAGTATTCTCAGTCTCTCATGCCCCTTTGAAGGAGTAAAGTAGGGTTTTTAGTGTGCATTTCTGTAGAGTTACTTAGAGTGGAAAATATGAAGGTAATTCAAGGTTTCTCTTCCTGCCTAGTCCCTTGAAGACAATCAGTTCAGCATTTACAGCCACTAATCTATAAAGAATATAGCAGAAAAACGCTATAAAAAAGCCACAATGCAAATACAGAAAGCGAACACCAGTTGTGATGTCCCTAAACACTACATTCTATAATTACATCTCTGCATATCATGGGTCACTTTTATTAAAAGCATCATTACTACAGTTGGCAGCAATTTACATCTTATCTTACATGATAGCAGTTTCCAAAGAAAAAAAAAAATAAAAAGACATCACAACAAAGAAAAACAATACATTTACAAAGTCATGTCTGTAAACTTCAAGGCTAGTTTAGAGTTGAGGTAATGCTGTTTAGCTTTGTGGCTAAAGTAACAAAGTCCTTTAATTTAAAAAAGGTACCTGATTTTTTTCTTTTTGTTTATACCAGTGCATTACAAGATCACGAGACGATTAAACTGTAGCTTTATCCTGTAAGAACCTTCTCCGCGGGTTAATTTCCAAAAGGTACTCTTCACATTCAACAGCTGCCTTATTATTGCTGCGTCTCAAGACAGAGACATTCACACTATCATGAAGATTGTCAGAGAGAGAGTGTGTGTGTGGGTGTGTGCGCGCATGTGAGCGGGTGAACTCCCATACAGTCAAAATGAAGCGCGAGTACGATATGTATGGTAAATTTCATCTTGACCTTCACAGCAAAAAAAAAATAAAAATAAAAAAATTAAATATATAACTTCATCCTTCCTTTAAGCAGCACTTCCTTCTATTAGTGCCACTTGATTACAAATTGCTGCTTAATTCATAATACCAATGGTACCAAAAGAAAAAAAAAGCAGAGCATTATGTCAATTTCCTTAAAAAGACATGATCACCTCTCAAATTTCATCTCTCCTAGGGATAATAAATAATGCACTGCACAATACTTAATGACCAAGATACCTTTTGACACATCTGTATAACATGACTTGAACTTTTTTTTTTTTGCTACACTATGTTACAGAACAGCTTATAAAAACTAAGTATGGACATTAACTGTGAGTGTAAACAGTAGGACTACCACTTGTCAAAAGTTTAAAACACTTTAACTGTAACTGGTACTGGTTATTCATCATTTTCATTGTTTTCTATTTCTTCCCCCCCATCAAGTGAGTCTAATTCTTCACCCTGTGCTATTTCATCTTCTAAAACGGAGGAATCTGCAGTTTTATCAAGGCTCTCCTCTGCATCACTGCCTTCGAGATTTTCTTCATCTTTAAAGGCAGTTCCTTCAGTTTTGTCAGTAGCCTTCTCTTCGCTGGAGCCCACTGTGTTCTGAAGTCCTGCGAGTGCTGGGAAACCGGGCAGAGTCAATCCTCCCAGTCCTGGAGGTAGAAACATAGATGGATAGAAGAGGCCAGGAGCCATGGTAGACAGCAGGAAAGGATTGAAGGCCAGAGGGTTTGTGGGCAATCCAGTGTTGGTGGTGGTGGTAGTGGTGGCAGTGGCGGTAGTCGCCGCAGTAGCAGCACTGACAGATCCATTCGCAGAGTCAGTAGCAGAAACAGTGTCTGTGCTTTTCTCAGAGTCTTTGTTCTCCTCTTCATTCTCATTTTTCTTCTCTTCAGCTTTTGAAGCGCCATCCTCAGTCTCTCCTTGACCGGAAGCAGTAGTGGCATTTCCAGTAGTAGCCGTTATCGGGTTATTCAACAATCCGCCTAGTCCAAACATATTGGGCAATCCTGCCATCCCTGGCAACATCAGAGGCAACATGGCAGCCGGATTTTTAGCATCCCCCCCCGCGGCAGCAGCTGTTGCTAGCCCTGGCGGGAAGCCCATGAGGCCTGCAAGCTGGAGAGACTGCAGGTTCTGTAGGTTCTGGAGGCTTGTGAGGTCCATTCCAGCAAACAGACTGTTCATTAGTAGTGGGTTGATTCCCGAAGTTGATGCTACAGCAGCAGCTGCTGCAGCTGCTTTGGCAATTTCACTTTTTGGCCTTCTTCCTCTTCTGCTTGCTCCTTCCTCCCTCACAACAGGTCCAGTGAGAAGACGGTCAAACATGGACTCTGGAACAAAACCCTGAAAAGGGGATGCGAAAAAACAAGCTTTATTCTTGATTAGCTTTTATAGCTTTCAGCAGTTAACTGATGAGGATGGAAGAAACAGAAGGGATTTCAACATACTCCGAAAGTGGTTTGTTTTTCAACCCTGGCAAATCGTGACTAGCTAGCTACCGAAGTGAATGGCAGTAGAACATGTAAGAAAAACTGAAGAAAGCAGCGTCACAGATTTTTTACATTTAAACGCAACAGTAAAACAACACATGCTGAAACTCTGTAGCTTCGTTAAAAAAACACACCCTGATATACTGCAGTTACGAGTTTATACCTTTGTACTTCATACCGAACTTAAGTACAGTAATATTTTATTAAAATGAGTATTTGCAGAATTGTACCCTTTATTGTCAAACAACTGCTGTAAAAGAAAAGGCAGAAAACCTAATCCTTTCATGCTGTTACCAAGATGATGAATTCTATTTTTGTTATGAATATGACAAATATTTTCTTAATACTTCCTAATGTATGAATACCTGCGTTTATTGAGGATTGTTGCTTATAAGAAAAAAATAACGCAAAACAAATGCTGAAGGCTGCCTTACTGTAGCTGATTTTTCGAGTGTACTTCAAATCCCATTCTGCAGCAGCCTCCTATCACCATATCCCCCCCCCCAAACTGGGTAACTCCCACCCAGACACTACAATCTCCTCAGCTCAAAACCAGCTATGAGATAAAGACTTAATAATCAATTTACACAGCCTTCAACTTTTCCGTGCTATAATCTGCAGTGAAGCATGGAACGAGAGTTTCACTTACAGACTGTTTTACAATGTCAGTCCAATCTGGAGCAACAGCAAATTCAGGATTTTCTTCCAGCCATCTTGGCAAGTCCTTCATTGGAGGGGCCATAGCTCCACCCATCTAATGCAAAAGACAAGGTTAATACTTTAAAAAAACCCAACAAAACAAACAACTATTTATATGGACATTTTCTATCTGTGCACTTTCATGTCTGAAGGATGGCAGTAAAGACTTTCAGTTCAGACTGTGGAAAACTGCATGGAAACCAGCTAATGATACTAGAATTGAGAAGATCATGTTTTGAAAAAATATAGTAAAATGCTACAGCTTAGGCAGGGCTAGTAATGAAATACATATCTGATATAAGGAAAAAATGTGCTATATAGTTTCAAAAAGTAAGAGTTATTTACTCAAGTGATTAATATGAACATATCAGAAGAGCAAAGAAGGAATTAAAGGAACTGGGTGGTACATTCCAGTAAGAGTAACCGCCGGTGCCAAATTATTAAACTTTTAAAAAGAAGCTTGGAGTAGAAAACCTGCTTTCCACATGCAAAGACATTATTAAAGACCTCCACTGAACTAACTTAATTTTTACCTTCTTTCCATTTCGCTTATTTACAACAGGTACCCTTTCTTCTCCTGTCAAGGTGTTTATATCCAGTTTATTAGGGTTTCGACATCTGTGTCGTTTTTGTTTCGGCTTCTGAAATGGGGAAAACAGCACATCTGCACTCTTCTGGAAAGAAGAGAAATGTATTGCTTTTTAGTTTTTCATTTTCTTGGCGAAAATCAGCAATCATGGAACCCCTTCTCACAACAATTTTAAGAAGGGGACAATTACTTAACCCTCAGATTATCTGAGAAAAGATTTTTTTCTTATCAGATGAAGAAATTCTGCAGAACTTGACACCAACACTGTTTTAACACATTGTTATATACAAATATTAAGAAAGGAAAAGCAACCCATATACCCCAGTGCCACTTGGGTGTTTAGATACTATATTAAGTGTGGCTAAAGAGAAAACCTCTACTGAAAACCAACAGTTACAAAATCCAATGACTACGCCCAATGTGAGGAAATTCATTTTGACGTCTGTAAAACTAACTTCTGTGTTAACAGAACACAGCAATGCTTTTAGAATCACATACTTACTGGTACATAACTTGGCATATCTACAGTGTAAGTAGGATGCAATTTAAGCCATTCAACTAAATCCTTGTTTTTAGGAGCATCCTCTCCCACCAGCCTGGTCCCATCCTCTAGGTTGATTACAGGGATGCGAGTGTCTGGGTCCAGTTGACCAGGAGATGGAATGTTCCTTGCTGGTAGGGCTTCCATATCTTCTTCAAAAGCTTTGGTCACTTCTGCATCCTCCTGAAAATATTAACACCTGTATTAATTCTCACTTCAAGGGAAAAGTTACCTGGGAGAAATGATTTCAGGGACTGAAGCTAAATGCGCAAGGAGATTTTGCATACGCAAGAGTTAATGGGGTTTAAATATTCATACTATGTAAAGCAATACTGTTACATTAGGGAATTTTGTAAATTTAGCATCCTTGAACATTTAAGAACATACAGCTGAAGACAGAGCAGTTTTCGGGCATTTCCAGTTAATGGCCCCCAAGACCTTCCCTTTTCTACACAGCAAGAAAAACATACTTAAGCCTCAAAATGTATATTATTATAAATATATTATGTTTTGTAAAAAAAAAAAAAGTCTTTTTAAAAGTACAAGCTACTTAAAACTCGGCCACAATTTGCTAGAGTAAAAACTTGATATGAACGATATGAACACCATTTTGTTTGGGTCAAAAATAAATAACAGCTCTAAACACAAAGAAAAAGCTGGTTGGGTAAAAACTGTACATTACTATTAGGGAGAGTATAACATCACTTTAAACTCACATTCAGAAAGTACTAGACACAGAAGAACAAATATGAGACAAAAAGGTTGCTGTCTTACTACAGTCAATGATGTCCGTTTGTTGCTCATAAATAACAGATCAAGCCCTTCTACATTTTTCCTCCTTCCTCTCCTCCTCTTCATGGGTGGTTCTCCATCTATTAAAGAGCCATTTAGTAGATGCCTTGTGGGTGTGCGTGAAAGACCTGCTTGCAGCAGCTCCATTTGAGTTTTAAAGGCATCAGACACGGGCGTGGAGACATTAGGCAAGATAAACTTTGAAGTAACAGATGAAAAATTTGAGGTAGAACTTGTTGCCTCTCGTGAGGCCTTTGATAAATCTACAACCTTTTCTTGTCCATTTTCTGAGACCACCTGAGACTCACGTAACTGGGCAACCATTTCCATAAGATTTCTCCTCTTGGCAGCTCTCTCAGCCTCAATTTCAATCTTTCTTCGTCTCCTCCTCCTCTGACGTGGAACCGATAAATTGAGTGCATCTTCCTAATGAAAAATGAGCATTTCCAAACATTAGCAAAGCTCTGTTTTCTATGCTGCATTTAAAATAAAAGTCCAAACATATAACTCTGAAAACAAAGCCTTGATTTTATTCAAAGAAACACTTTGCTATTTTTCCTATTTTATTTAAAGAAATGCTATTTTTTGGTTTTTTTCTATTATGCAAAAGAAGCACATGCAAGATAAAATGTTTTATGTAAGAAAGAAAGATGCAGCCTTGCCTTTGATAACTGAGGAGAAGCAGTGATATCTTCACTGCCACTGACGCTGGCTTGACCAACCATGGAGAGCTCTGCAAAGCTCCTTTTTTGTAGAGGGCTGTCCACAGCTGTTGGAGTATACCCAGGTATGAGCCCCTGGAAATCAAACATCTGGCGCCTATTTACTGGCCACTTCCCTTTCAGCACTGCTTCACAGATGTTGTCTAATCGGTTGATCATTACTCGGTCCTGCATAAAGGAAAAGTCCGTAATGAACCTTCAGTGTGAAAGTCGCCTTTTAAACTCAAGTGAGTATAATGACACAGTCCAGCTTCCAAAGCTTAAGAAATACATTCAAAAACAACTATTCTTGCAGGTCAGGATAAACCGATAAGCCTTACAAGAAGCTAATACACAGACAATTTTGTAGAATAAAACATCGCTAGAATTTAAAAGCTGCATCTATATTGGGGGGAAGGAGGAAGACAGACCAAGTTTTCCATACGACAATGTACTAACTGACAAATTTAACAGAGACTCACTATTGTTTTACACTGCAAAACTTCAGTAGTTAGTAAAATCAACAGTTAGGATGGGAAAATCAAAACATCTGCAATCAATATCTTAAAGCTGCAGTTCTCGAGATCCAAGAGGCTGGATCTCCAATTCTGTCCTAGGAAGTGGATCCTCATTAGCGTCACTATTAATAAAGTTCAACATTATGAAACGGGCACCAACCTAGGGACATCTAATGAATGTCAATTTTCATTCCATGCCCATTATCACTTCAAATTTCACTGAAGCGTGTACACTAAAAATCTCTAATTATGTTTATTAGTCTACTTATGCTGAACCTATACAGATGAAGGATTTTTTGGTTTATTTTTACACTATGACTGGAATAATATTTTAGTGTATGTTTCCAAAATACATGCTGAAAGCAAGTAAGATGAGTATCATTTCATTTTTTCCATTTCGGTATTCAAGCACATTCTATGCTAGCCTGCCTGAAGTAGTAGAAACCTCCCAAATATGAGAAATACTGCTGGTTAGGGAATATGAGCATCAGTTAGCTTCCTGAACAGCAAAACAGTGCAAAAGCCACTCGCAAATCTCAGCAGCTGCAGCAGACTACTTGCTTTCCCCAGGAATAAGCCTATTAAGAGCAAGGTCCCCCCGCCCTGCCCCCTCTCTCTCCCCTTACTGCAAAGGAGAGTAGTAAATTATGGATGGATTTATTATGAGGTTACGGTTTCATATTTTTAAAAACATTTTATATTAGATAATTTTCTGCATTGTTACCAAAATAAGATATAACTTTATCCTATCTAAAACTGCTGCTTATGTTTGCAGGATTCCTTAGTACAATTACATCTGTCAACATTACATAATGGCTTAGATCATGTAGGTCACCAATACTCTTCTCTACAGTCTCCTCACCCCAAAATAAAAAAGGTGATTTTACAAAATCTCTGCTCTTAACACTGCAGATTGCTCTGCAGACAAAATCCATAATTCAAAATCGTAAGTTCGCTTCCATCAAAAGGTGCGAGGTGTGATTCTGCTGACGTACAGTTATGGAGCCTATAAGAACTCATGTCTGTCAGTAGGTTTGTTGTTTTACTAAATGACACTATTTACAGTAAAGTGATTCCTTTCATTTCCTCTGCTAATTTGTATGAAATTGAAGCATAAAACACTATTCCACAAATCATTCATAGAAAAAAGTCCCTTGCCCTCTAGAAGTGCAGAATCGTACAGAGCTCTGTTATTTTGCAAATGCATTTCCCATATTTTATCTGTATTGAAAAAGACACATGCCATTCTATGTCTAACCAACCTTAGGCCAGAAAGAGAAGGCAAACGTTCTCTCATGAAGCAGCTGAACCACAGAGGGATCCCCATCTTCCATGTAGAATCCATCACGTGTTTCATCCCTTGCGGTACTCATAGAGGCATTGCTTTCTTCATCAAAATTCTTACCCTGAGAAACTGCTCCTGCTGAATAACAACCATGACCAGGCATTAACTACAAAAGTTCCCAACCACCCAATGTCAACCCAACTAGATAAAGACAACCAGGCTTGACGCAACATTTCTAACTCAGGCTTTTGTTCAGTAATTACTACAGCAGAGCCTTAGCCTTCTGCATTTGGCACAGACACCGTGCTTATTGGCTCAGTAAGCTATCTTGGAAACCATCCCCTTGTGGGGGAATATGCTGCTGATGCTGGATGGTTTTTATGAAAGCTTATCTAGCCACCTGATATGCAGAAGGGCAGAGGAACTGCTACATGTAGCCCATCCCGAGCTCCATAATGGCTCCATGTGTGCCACTTACCAGCTGGCACAAGTTACAACAGCTGTGGTGCTCATGCTAAGCACACGGAATTTATGTGACCAACACGTTACCTTCAGGTTGGGAGGATTCTTCTGATTTATCATCATCATCCAGTTTCTCCTCTTCGTCTTCTTCTGAACCTTTCTCAGAAATAGATTTTGGGTCTACGTCTGTACTCATTTCTATGTCTTTCAATTCACATTTAACAGAGCCAGGCTCAGCCTCAGCATCACAGTCCGGTTTAGTGTCCTTATCTGTAATATCTGTCTCCTCTTTGATATCAGACTTTTCTTTGGCTGCTGGATTTTCAGACCCTTCAACTTTAGACTCTGTTTGTTCTGTAGTCTTTTCTTCTTGTACTGGTGTGGATAGGACAATAGGTGGTGTTTGACTGCAGCCAGCACCCAGAGGGTTTACAGAAGAGACAATATTTGCATTACCTGTCCCTCTGTTTTGAGCAAAGTTTTTGTGAGCCTCAAGAAAAGAGAGTTCAGGATCATTCAGAATGTGATAATCTGTCCTACTGACTCCATGTTTAGCAGCACCAACCAGTAAGTCTTTGTCATGTTTACCACACTCCCACCACTCTGGCAGGTCCAAGCTTGGTTGGCAAAGTTTTAGCCTCTCCCCCAACTGCGGGTGATGGAGAACCTGTTCACGGATTTTCCGCAACAGTTCTATGCGATATAAAGTTCTAGAAGCACGCTCTTCTGTGATCGGCTCAATCATAGTGGAAAGATCAGGCGGTTCTGCAATGACAACGATTTGTATTGTTTAACATCGATTAAATGTACACCCATTTCAAAATCATTACACCTGGGCACGAAGTTTCAATAGTCCCACTGTATTGTAACAGTCATGTTGAATCCTACAGCCAGCTAAAACTTACCATCATCCGGTTTGACTGGCATTCGGCACACTCGTCTACACATATTCACAAAGCCATTAAAATACTTTTCCAAGCTTTCGTCGGACTTTTTATCAAGCCTGGCAAACGCTCTGAATTGATTCCAGTCAAATTGATGTTTTACAGGATCAAAAATAATTCCAAAAGTAGACACCACACGATAAAAATCAGCTTCTTCTCTTCTTGTCCATCTGGTCAAGGAAGAAGCAAGAGAAGTGAGGCCACTGAATAAACAAGAGTCCAAACATAGTTTGGATACCCCAAAACCCCCTTAGTTTATTCTTTCAAAACAGAAGGGCAGTACTGGTGACACAGGAGCTCTAATGACATTTAAAGAAAGATATCACTAAGAAACTCACTTTTGTCGTTTTTCAGTTATTATAGCTTCCCTTTCTGCTTCTAGTGCCCTCACTTCTTCCCGAGGCCGACGTCTCCTGCGGTCAGTCTTCATTAGTGCCTCTTGCCTCATTTGTTGCCTTTTATAGCTGCGCTGATAGGCAGTAATGAGGCGACGCAGACGGGTAGTCAGGGTTGAAGTGTTGGGCCAGTAGAGTTGGCCTAACTCAGCATTGCTTTCACTGTGCTTGTCTAGAGAACGGAGAAGTATTTGTGCACTGCAAAATCACCACTAAACATTTCAAAGTTTCTATGGCTAGAACTGAATTCCTGTTTTATCTGATAAGAACATATGCCTCATTAACATTGATGCATAACAAATTAGAAACAGGATAACTACATTGGTAGGAAATAAAAAATAGAATCAAACCATCCAACTCTAAGAACTCAAATGCTTGTGAAACATTTAGAGATAACCATCAAGCATTATTATTCAATGTTATGAATGCAAACATATTATGAATACTGAAAGTATTTAAATTAATGCAATGCATCTTTAAATACACTACTAAGATCATTCTGCCTCTGAGGAAACACCTATGCTTATGATTTCCCACTTTATTATTCTCACTTAAACTTGGCAATTTTCCTCCATACTGAGGAAAGAACATATCTATAACTTCCAAGATTATCTCGGCAAAAACATCAACGGCTGCATTATGAAACATCCGGTCTTTATTATCACAATTTCTACTAGGTAAATAGAAACCCAGAAAGCCATAATGTGGATTATTCAAAGACAGTAAATAATTGTTTTGAAAGATGTGAAGCATGAAGAGAATTGGCAGTAAAAAGTTTACTGTGGTGTCTTCCCAAAACACAGCCTATCCCTCATGTGGTAATATAAACAGTCCACCTTTCACTAAATGGTCCATTTTTGCCTTTTTTATTTCTTTGCTATAGTCTTACTTGGGTGTATTTCTATGGACTCCTCTTTGTCTTCTGGAGGCGAGTTTGCAAATTCCTTGGGGAGAAGACAGAAGTTATTTTAGTTTTCAGTTTTGACCATATGCTATCATTTCAGGAGAAAAATATGTCATCTCTCAAACACAGCAGTAAACAATCTTTGTAAGGTGTGTTTATCTGGTAGCTCTCAAACTTAAGAACTGCACATTAAGATAAACATGGATAATCAGTTATATATATTTGTAATTACAGAAATTTGAAGTTCTTACATCAATTTCATCCTTGAAAGGAGTTCTGGTTGGCTTATATTCTGGATCTTCATCCTCTCTGTCAAATTCACCGCTATAAAATATTTAAGAGAAATGTTTTCAAGAAATATATCGTTTTTGAGAGGGGGCTGATTTTCTGGACAGAAGCCATCAGTATGGCGTACCAAGTTACACATTTATATTTCATGCTCAACTGTGTAAACAATTCTATGTACTTTTTACATCATATGATCACTTCAGATCCTCAGGTGAGATGTAAGCAAAATATGACATATGAACTCATGCCAACATATACAATACTGATAAAGTTTATTAATTTTTTCATGTCCTCCTTACCCATCACCGCCATCTGCTAACATGTCTGTTCCTCTCTGTTCAGCAGCTATGGCCTTTGCATCAGGCATGCCAACCCGTTCCAGAAAGCACAGTGCTGGATCAGCTCTCATAGAATTGTACTTCTCATAACCTGCATGCAGAGCGAGAGAGAAATTTTTTTAAAAAGCTACAACCAGCTGTGAATAGAATAGGTTTAGGCAGTAGAATTACAATTTCCTGGATTCATTTATTTATTTTTAAATAAAACAAAGGAGCTGTCACCGTGCTGGAAACAACCATTTCATTCATGTCATGAAATTTTTCATATTGGTAAATTCCATCAGCACAGAAACATTTTCACATCAATAACATTAACAAATAGTAGATTCCAAAGAAAGCATTCGATTTAATGTCTTTATAAGGTAAAATAAAAATCTTTCACAAGTGAAAAACTTCTTTAAGTTTCCTATATGACTTTCACAGTGGTTCTCCACATTCAACACTCCCTACTGGAAACATGCAGATGCGAATGGAAACACACACACATGCATTTTCTATAGCTCCAGCCCTGCTGGAACCCTCAGTGTAGGCTGCAAAAACGCTGTATACATGGGTTATACGTAAGGCCAACGAACCTGTCTTATTAGGTTTAGGATGATGCATGTCAGTAAGATGACACTGCTCCCTCTATGGTTTTCAAACTGCTGTTTGCTTTTTTACTGCCCGAGTTGACTAGATGGAAAATGGCAGATCCCAACAGTGCACTGCAGGAAAATGATTTTTAGACTAGACTTGCCTCAGCTGAGCCCACAAAACAGAGCTGCTGTACATAGGCAGAACAGCACAATTCAATTAGGATTTGTACTACAACACACTGCTCCTAACTGCTGTAGAGCCTCAAGCCAAACTGTAATCATGAAAGGTTTTATAAGCCATCATTCTCCCCTTTAGTCAGGCTGGGCTGCTGAGAATACCTCTACGACCTCCAGAGAATTGGGATTATAATCAGGAATCGCTCACTGTATATATCATGCCAGCTCTGCATCCCCAGCCTTTCAAAGTTAACAAGGCTGCATCCCACTCAAGGGAGCCGGGAGTTCTCAACACTGACATTTGTGAAATATTGCTTGGAACAAAGCCCAGGAGGCACTTGTACAGATTAATAGCAGAGGTTAAGCCCACCGTCCACTTTGACACTGGTTGGCAGAGTTAGCAAGTGAAGCAGTGCTGGAAGCAAAGTTTATGGAGATCTATCTTACTATTTGGCTATTATTTAAACAAATATGGTTTTGTTTTATTTACAGCCAAGAAAGTAATGTTTTCTTCTCAAATGTTCTGCAAACATTTAAAAACAGCATCTGATATTTACAGCTCATATTAGGTTTTTAATGCAGGCAAGAAAAAAAGGGAGATATACAAGCCAACAGTTCTTTGGAACAATACTTGTTAATATTATGACTGAACAGTCCTACACACAGAAAGCTTTTCAGCTGAGTTTTGTTCAGAGTGAGACATCACTTACCGTGTTTGAATACTCCAATTAAAAGGGATTTATCCGCCTCCTTATCCCACCAGTCTGCAGGAACTTCGGCATGGAATGGCTCAGGTATCCATACATCTACTTCACTGTAAAGACAGCATTGTTTACATTCTCAAAGGTATTACTAGACAAAGATGTTTAAAAAAAAAACCCCAACAAACAAGTGGTTCACGCTATTCTGTAAATATTGATTGGGGGGGGGGACACACACACGACACAACGACACCCAAAACCCAACACAGAAATTGAAATACCTGGAAAAATAATTAGGATTGTTAAACCTCTCCCCAAACCCCAAAAAAACCCACCCCATAACAAAAAAACCCAACATTAGGCTATTTTGGGAGTGGAATAACAATGGTTGTCCAAATCTGATTCATTTAAGGTCCTACTATATTTTTAAAATGTTTTTAAAATTGAGATAGAATAATCCTTCAATATTAGCAGAACTGAAAATCCGCTTCTGTCATTTCCCACATTGCTCCCTCCCCCAAGAAAATTACCCACGGTGCTTGATAAAATAATAAGGCTGCCTGAGAATAGACATTTAAGAGATAAATAAAGTGTGACAACCTTTAATCGCTGCATTATTATAGTACGTGTACTTTAGAAAAGCCAGCGTCATAAAGCAAAAAATAAACCTGCACTTGCACTAACCTTGAGTCAGCACCCTCTAAGATCTTGTCTGCTTGGTCCCCTATAACTTCTTGTCGTAGATAGTAGAGCATGCGGACACGCAGCAGGACCCTGGAGAGGAAGGCAGAGGGGGGAAAAAGTTCTTAACTTCAGGACTGTTTGCCAACAGTGGCTTTTGGCAGCTGCTGCTGTTCATCCATCATCCTGCCAAGGCTGATTAGCCATGCTGTATGGTAGGCTTGAAGCGTGACAGATGGTGGCACATAATCACCTCTGTGTGGTGCTTTCTGCTGGCTTCCAACAGGCCTGCCTGGCAACCGCTTACACTGCACAGAGAGGGACCCAGCTCAGCCCGGCCCCGGCGCATTTCATTTAGTTCTACCTAGTGCAGCTTGTGAAGTTTAGACACGTACTCTACCACTGCCTCTGAAGTATTGAAGCAAGTTTGTAAACAACTGAGCAGATGGCTTTCAGTAACTGTTCTGCTTCATTATCTCATAAAATTTCCTCAGCTGCTGCCTTAATACCATTTTTGGAAGCACATCAGAAGTTGTAGGAATAAACGAGATATAAAATCTGGTTTTACTACCTTACAATAAACCCTCAATATGGAATGTCAGGTTTTTCAGATTATACAACTTTTGGCTTCTGAGAACGGGGAGAAAAAATAATCCCCCATTTCCCTTGGGAGATATTAACTATTTTTACTCTTTATAGTTCAAACTGCTATTTAATTTTACCTGTGCACAACCTAACTGCTACAAGGAAGTGAAAAATCTTCATTGCCCATGTTTATTTTTCCCCATCTCTGCAATACTACAGTTGTTTATGGAAGCGCTGTCAGGTGTTGTAGTCACACTTGAAGCTGTCAGGGGAGAATGGCAGACTCCGGCTTTTCAAGGAGACTAGAAAAGAGGTCATCTCTGTAGAAAAAGTATCTACCTGAAAATAATCCTGCTCTCCTGTGTTTACCCAATTCAGGGCACCCCCTGCTGCCTAGTTCATGAAGTAAAATCAGTACCAGCTAAAATGGAGATTACTCAGCCTGCCCTCTCACTGTACCCAAATCCATCACGGCAACTGTTGAATTGCTGCTGCTCCTGGAACAGCAAGGGTGACCAGGGAGGCAGTAATCTGATCACCCACTTGCATGAAAAATTTAGACCACCACCAGTTTTGAGAGCTCCTCATTAGAGATCTGATGCAACCAGAGCAATACCCGGTTTTACATGTGTTATTCAAGCAAACCTTGGAAGAGCAGGGATTTGAATGAAGGTCATGTCTACAATTCAAAACATGTCAGACATGCTTCTTTTTGTATGCATGATAACTGGGACCAGTAAGGTGTCCCTGCTCCCTGTGTGGCTATGTAAATAAGCTGTTGAGGGTCTCTATCATCTTAGCATTAAGCAATAACAGCTGTTACATCAAGCCAAAGAAGAGGAGCAGGAAAAAAAAACATGAACCAAAACTCAGAGGCTCTTTGCACCTTTCAGGAGTCCTATACATTAAAACAGCATACATGTTACATAAGGACAGGACACCAGTTCTTATAAAGCCAATTGCTACTGCTACCTTTTGAAGGAAATTACTCAGATTATTAATTGGCTTCCACCTCTGTTTGATTTTACCTGGGCTAAACATGTTGCTTCTACAATTCACTTAGTCCTGGTGGATCTGGGAAGTGAAGGAAAAAGATAGCAACTGAAAACATTTTTGCACATTTATCAGTCTTCCCGATCCTTGTAATTGTTCTACCATATTATTACAGAAGGAATATTTTAAAAATGAATTTAAGTCTGATCTGCAAACTGATATAACAAGTAATGAGGACATGTTACCTGGGAGATTAAAATAATGTTACAGGAAAGAATTTAATTACTTTAAGAGCAAGTGAAATGTAATAACAGATCTGAGTAACAGTTTAGAAAAAATCAGAAAGCAGTTTATTTGGATGTGCACTTGCTAACATAATTCTATAAGTATCTGTTTTCATCAGCTGAGAATTAAGCTTGGTTAGCATCTGGAAACGAGCTAATAAACTCCTTAAATGCCTTTCCTCCTTCACATCACACCCCCTATTGACAGGCCACAGGTACTTTTCAAATCAATAATTTCTTTCCAATAAACGTTATTAGTAAGACACAATATATATTAGAAAAACAAAAGTAATGACAACCTTTCAGTAACACTGCATTACATCCGTATGTTATATATACAATGAAAGAGTACAAATTTAAAACCAAAACAAAACCAAACCCCCCAAACTCAAAAAGCAAACAACCTCCCCCCCAGCCCCAAAACAAAATATTTCTGGGACAAGGGTTAGGTTCAGTGTCTATAATGGAGAATATAGTAAGCGAAACGAGATGGAGAACCAAGACACTGCCAAAGGAAGCTGACAGAAAAATAACTAAGATATTACAAAACAAAAGCTAAAAGAATGTAAGAGAGGCTCTTAAAATACATTCATGCAACAATAAAACCATGTAACATTCAAATCAAAATACAATGATCTTTATCCCCAAAGGCTTTCAGTTTAGTAACATGTTTAGAATTTCAAAAATCAAATCAGGGCACTGATTCAGGTAAGAAAGCTCGGTGAGAAATTTTATCTCAAACAAAGGAGAAAAGAAGAAATAATCTGTATAATGTGGAGAGCAAGAGAGGAAGGGAGAAAAAGAACTAAGAGAAGAGATACACCCACACATAGGTGGACTACTACATGAAACTCTGGAAACTAAGAACTGGATATTTGAGTTTAACATCTAAGGAACAGAACTTTAAAGACATCAGCCTGAGAGACCCCACAAGAAGGGTAAGAAACAAACAGCTTTTGGTTAGAGATAGCCGACTCTCAAGAGAAATAGACTTAGTGTAGGGATATAGTCTTTCCTTTATATGGTAAAAAGAATAACCTCATCTGATTCCATTCTTATTTAGTAAGTAGAAAACAATTTTCTTCAGAACTGTGTTTTAAGTGCTGATCAGTCATAAAGAGCTTACAGAAGTAGCCAGATACCTGTTAAGATGATTATCCCCAAATTAAAAAGTAATAATGGCCTTTACATCCTATTAAATGGCCCTGTGTTCTATTAAAAATATCCAAAAGACGTGGACTTTTCAGAAGCATGTAGTAAAAAAAAAAACCTCTAAATGAAATATTTATTAATACTTACTTATTACAGTGATGTTTGAGATGTTTTCTATAGCTGTCTTCTTGAAATAATACATCTGGATTACAGGTTGTGAGCCAATCAGCATCTTGCAGCATCGGCTGTGAACTCTGGGCTTTTACTTTCTTGCCTTTCCTCCCTCTGGGCACTGGTGCAGACAGACCTACATAAAACCCCAATGTTTCTTATACAATCTGAATAGAAAAGCTCTCAACCCAAACTACATTACAAACATATATTTAAAGCTAAGTATCACTGCTATATTAATTCCTTTGTGAGCAACACAACCACCAAAAACTGAACAGCAACATAATTCAGTACAGAAAATTGCAGATAACAAAATCAACCAAAACTTTCATGCAAATTTAGGTGTGAAGATTGCAAAAATTCAGAGTGCTAGCCAGAAAATGGTGTTATATAAATATTTCTTGTAAAAACTCTCATGAATCTGAATGGCCGTAAGGAAACAAGCTTTCCGATTTATGGCAATTTGAAAGAGATTAACTCCAGCAGTAGGTGCCACTTAAAAATTATGCTAGAATATTTGTTCAAAACTGATTTAAGGGAAAGAGCACTGCATCCTACAAAGTGTCTGAGAGAATTCCCCTTTAAGTACGGACCAAGTCAAAGCCCACCTTACTCATAAAATCTGACAAGATCCTAGGACATGTCAGAATGGCTATAGTTTAAACTAAATACATAGCATGACTGAAGCAATTCTTTCCTATTTACTAGCATCATTATTTGATTGTGGTAGACATACCGGAATGATTAACCAAAGCTCGAGTTTGCCCATCTGCAGTTGGAGTGATCAGATCCCAGATGAAACTTTTGATATTTTCATCCCCTTTGTAATGATTAAGACAATATACCAGGATAGTCCGGCAGATGGTTTCCACATCTTGTTCTGTTAGCTGACGTTTATAGCGCCCATGTGAGAGGATGTCAGTCCACCGACCCCAGCTATAAGAAAAATATGTTCAATACAACAGCCAAGGCACTGGTATTTTAATTTGTGACTTCCAATTTAACTCCTGGTACCAAGCAAGTTGGGACCTCATGTGTTAGCACTAATGCATTTTGCATTTGCAGGTTACGTCAAGGAATCCAACCTCCAGCACCAAAGAGTTAAGACTGTTTATTTTACAGAACAGGCAATAAGTTCACTGCTCGTAAAGCTGCACTTGAACTACACTCAAAATAATAAAGTACATATGTTTAACTCTAATGGTCCCAGTAAGCTATGAATAGGAAATTCAACCAATTCCTACAATCATGCGATTTGGGGAATCATTCTTATTTTGATCCTGAAATCCATTTTTAGCAATTGTTGTATGCAACTTCCTAAAATAAAGACAGTCATTCTGAAGCCCACCATGTTAGCAGTCAAATATAGCTACTTGCTTGCAAAGAGATAAAATTCAAAGTGGTAAATCCAATGGGGAAATACAAAGTATCAAATAGCTGAATTTAAGTGGTGCCAAAATACCAGAATCTATGTTGAAAACCTCTAGATTGACTGTTGATTTCACAACCACATTGTTCTTTACAAATACACTTTGTTATTCTTCAAAACACTTAGAAAAGAGAGATTAAACCTCGGTAACTCGGGAATTCTTTACACTATGAGAAACCAGAAACAAATATTCCGTCATTACAAAACTACATATCTTACCAGTGAGCTCATAGCCATCTGTGAGACACTCAAATACTTTAAGCTAAATAACACATATATAAGCAACTTATATATATAGCAACTTAAAATCTCACTGGCATGTATACAGCATAATGAGGTAAAGTTTACACAGTAAGAGATTATGTGAACATGTCCAAGAGAAGGATGAGTTATTTACTATATATCATTTCCATATTTTCAGTTCTTTAGCCACAATCAGTATATTCAATCTGTGTATCCTTACCCATAAACCAACAAGTTCTTCTCCACCCTGAAACATTCACTTCTTGCATAACCCTGTGATTTGTCCTGAGGCCTGCGGGGCTTTGTGCTAGGCTTTTCTTCAGAATCACTTTCCAGGTCTGAAAACTCCATCAGTTCATCCTCTTTGACTGCACTGTAGAGCCTGGTTTGCTTTCTTACTCTTGGTGTATCAATAACTAAGTTATTCTAAATTGAAAGTGAAAATGTAGAAATTTAGGAGGGGGGAAAACCTTCAATTTAATTGCACTAGGAACTATCATAAAGCTCTTACCCTTCCATTTAAAGCATCAATATCCAGCTCAGCTTTCTTTGCCCACTTCTGCCAAAAATTAGGGTCATCCAAGGAAATGTCTGTCCTGTTCCCAGACGCAACGAAACTAGCCTAGTAAATGTGAAAACACATGCATTGGTTTCTTAACTGCATGCTACAAAGAATATCTGTTTTCACTAGTAAATACAATACTTAGGACTTATAAAGTGGTAGTTTCAAGAAAGAAAAAAGATAAGCCTGTAAACTATCATGACTGGAAATACAGATATCCCACCATTTGTGAGGAAAATATCTGAGACAAGTACACTGAAAAATTAAATTGACACAAAAGGCAATTTAATACTACTTCCATCTATCCTGGTCACATTTTATTAATTTTCCTTTGAATGTCAATGCACACCTTTGCAAATGTTGAGCCTTTTCCTTCAGATTCAATAGTAATTGTGTGTGTTCGCCTTAAGAGAATCTGATCAATATCCTCTTCACAAAACTTAGACCCTTCATCTTCCTCATCCATCAGAGCACCATATGCCCCCTTTCGAAGAAGATCTTCTATTTCTTTCTTAGAAAGTTGTTGCACCTGTAACATGTGAGAGAGGGTTTTTGGGTTCGTTTTTTTTTTTTTTTACATCAGCCAATGTGTACATCTGACAGCATAATCAGACTGATTGTCCTCTTATTTAGCATTTTAAGAACTGAAACTCTAAGATAATGTGGTGTCAGTCAATTAAACGTTCATGCTGAAGTCACCTTTAAAAGAAGAATATGAACAACAAAATTCTTAGGGTGAAGTTGTATGAGTGGTTTAAACAATTTAATAATTCATTGTCATTGAATCCCTTTACTTTAGCTCTCATGACTGCTAAACTCCTCTTGGGAGCAGATTTAACTTACTAACCTGACAAAAAGCTAAAGCAAAAAAAGTCCAAAGCAAAAAGGCTACACTAGAAAAAGCTGACTAGAAGAACTCCAGAAAGTGCCAAGGTCAACATAAAGGGTGGAATGATGAGAATGGATGAGGATTGAGGGAACATGAGTCCACCTGCCCCCTTTTGGCAATAAGTGAGCCATTAGATAGGCTGAGCCAGTTCATGTAGCCTTGCCCTTAATTAACCCTACTTTAAAATACATGCCGTACTCCATCTGAAAACCACCGTTCTCCAGCTAATACGCAAACAAGCAAGAGAAGTGTTACACATTCATAGCATTTGTTGATCATGCACCTTAACATACTAATTCTCACCCCATTTGTAGCGTTTTCTCTTCCGCTCATAGATTGTAGCACAGCCTTATCAAGGCCAAGCTTCAAGCTAGCTTTGTCAAACATTTCCCTTTCATAAGAATTCCTTGTTATCAACCTGTAAATTTTCACTGATTTGCTCTGTCCTATTCTGTGACATCGTGCTTGAGCCTGATGAAACAAAGACAGATACTCAGTCACAGGTGACAAAAGGAAGAAAAAAATTTAAAATAATCAATACAGAGAATTTACTTTAAAAGTTATTGCTTTCAATATAGATAATAATCTGTATGCTTTTAAGAGAGGTACAACAGATAATTTCTCTTGTAAGTGAAGAAAATTTCACAGCAAAAAGGCAAAGAAAAATTTTCACTAAAATCATCTCTTGTAATGTTACCTGGAGGTCATTTTGGGGGTTCCAGTCTGAATCAAAAATGATGCAGGTATCAGCAGCAGTAAGATTAATGCCCAAACCTCCTGCCCTTGTACACAGCAGGAAAACAAACCTATCAGAATCAGGTCTTGAAAACCTGTCAATAGCTGCCTGACGCAAGTTGCCTCTTACTCGGCCATCAATTCGTTCATATGGGTACCTGAAATAAAAATGCATTATAAGGAGGACTTTACTGCAACGGCATTGTTTCTTTGTAAGAATATGCAATTAAAAAAAAGGAAAATATGCTACTATAGGGTCAAAAGAACTACAACAAACTGAGTGACTGTTCCTGTATCCACTAACTTCATCAGTGGGAGACATACTAGTTTGTCTCCTGCTTTGCATCTTTTGGTAAAGAACAGACTTTCACTCCAAGAAATGAAATAAACATTCAGGCTTAAGCTAAAAGACCCTAGAGCCACCAAAACATTTAACTGAGTAGTAAACTAAGAGGTTTAAAGCTCTCCATATAAGGTCATTTTGCATTCATCGGAAAGAAAAATCTCAGTACTTGCAACTGACAGGTATGCTTTTCCCTTTAGTCAGATCACTACAGAAAATACTGTAAAGTGTTTGAATTTCATCCCTTTTCAATATGGATTACTCACAGGTTAAATACTGTGGCCACTGAGGAAAGCACAGTTCATTTAGAATTGTATTATATTGTTGCTCTCACCGTCTTTGAATGAGGTAGTCTTCCAGTATGTCCAAGCAGCGCACCATCTGGGAAAAGATAAGCACCCTGTGGCCACCAGCCTTCAGTTTTGGCAGCAGCTTGTCAATCAGTACTAGCTTGCCAGCAGCCTGGATCATTGCCTGGAGCTGAAAATCTGGAGAGTCGGCATTGTGTGTTTCTTTAAACTCTTCCAAAATTTTCTCTTCAGCACCTGCAAAGATTGGACAGCAATACATGAACACTGCAAAGGGTTTTATTAATAAACAATGAGCTTGCCTTCAATACCCTATAGAAACTGCAGGAATGTTTTAAGTATTATGTGAATAAACATTTATAAAAAATATTAAGCTTAAATTTAAAGCAAACATATACAGCAATACAGCATAAATAAAAAGTAACTTCGAGCATTCTTTTTTTTTGTCCTCTTTTAAACAGGAGTAAACCCTTTCCTAAATAAATTCATACAACTATTTGACGCACACAGTTTAATGAAAAATTAAGAAAAAAGGTGAAAAAGTAAACCATATTCCAATTGATCAAATGGATTTTCTGTCCTTTTTTAAATGCAACACGAAAGAAAAAATATCTCGTTTCCACAGGAAAACACAAGGAATACAAACCACATTTGATGTCTGTATCTCCAAAACCAAACCCAGGCTTAAACACGTGCGTGACCTGGACCTGCTCCTTCCATTATTAATTATAGAATCAAAATCCAAACAATGAAAAAACTAATTGGGGGCGGGGGTAGGGTGGGTAATAAGCAGCTGTGAAATTCTTAT
Source organism: Aptenodytes forsteri (assembly GCF_000699145.1). Lineage (NCBI taxonomy): Eukaryota > Metazoa > Chordata > Aves > Sphenisciformes > Spheniscidae > Aptenodytes > Aptenodytes forsteri. The sequence goes on from NW_008794414.1 coordinate 279,461, forward strand.
TTTACCTTCTATTTGGATTTCTTTTCTCACTGAATGTATTTTTTTTTTGTTTAGTTTGATGAAGCTATCCAATGTATATATTCTTTCCAGAATTAGTCAAAAGTTATTTCTTGCCAGTCTTTTTGCCTATGAACGATATTCACAGCAGCAAACATTTCCTTGTACTGATCATTACCTGAAGACTACAGACCAAGTTCAAGCTTTCTCTTCAACCTCTCCTATGCTTTTATTCCATTTTTTATGTCACTTCTACAAACAGTGGACTATTCTAAGAGTTATCAGATTACTATTCTTGGCTACGTAAAAGGTTAGGAATCTTCATTCTAAGCTTATTTCACATCCAAATAAACCCTTTTTTGGAGCTGTCTTTTTCAGTCCCTCTGGGTTTGTTTTGTTTTGTTTTTAATGAAGTTTATAAAATATTTCTGGTTTGTACAATATTCAGCTTCAATACTGCTTTTGAATAACACAAGGAAAGGTGGCAGGGTTGGGGGAGGGGGGAACAGCAGCTTACTGCCAGGATTCTGCTGAGCATCTCTCTCATATCCCAGTTCTAAGTAGATGCCTGTAAACAAACATGCAAACGCACCCTCCCTGTGTGATCGCTGGTTCAGTGCCTACTGTAATGTGGCGTCTTAACTAGATACCACCCTAAGCAGGCTGTCTGACAGCTTCGTATTACTCAATACACTTGCACTACTAGCTTTTACAGAACTTAACGGACTCAAGATGTGACCACACTTGAAGGTAGTTTTACATCCCTGAATTTTCCTTATCGGGATTCCCTACTCGAAGCATTACTGATCCTAATGGTTTGCTCATAAGAAAAATAAACCCATGTGAAAATAGTGCATTCAGACACTCCTTCAAGTTCCCTTCAATCATATCACTTCCCATCTTGTAAAATGGACAGAATTTTGAGTAGTAAATCTCAGATTCTGTACTGAGCTTAGGCAATTTCAGGATATAGTAGGCTGTCAAGTAGTTCATACACAGTAACTTCAGTGATCTTTCTTGGTTACATCATTTATTTCTTACTCAACTGTAATATCCAAATTTAAGTTTCACTACTATGAAGTAAACCAATATGCAAACACAGCATCTGCAAAAGCAAACCACCTAAGCCAAGCACACCACAACAAACCCACAAACAGGTCTAATGAATGGTGAATTTTCAGTATCAGAGTTTGGTCTCAGCAAGACCCACTTCCGTAACAGACCACGACCTCCAAAAACCTGCTCTTTCAATAATAACCCTATCCTAGCTAAACCCTGTAAAAGACCGCCCTGTCTTTTTTATTTCTACTTCAATTGCAACTTAGTGATGTACACTAAGTAGCCTGTTACCCAAAAGTTGCTTGATATAGTACCTGTAGGTCTGTAACACCAGTTCCCATCCTAGCCGGTTTTTAGTAGGGGATGAAAGGAAGGTATTTGTATGTGTGCTTGGTCCATCAGGGAAACACCCATTTCCACTCCTACTTAGGAGAGGCTTCCAAGGCTCAGGAGGGCATACGGAACAGAGTAAGAAACCTTTCCAATGTTCTACACTGTAAGATGTGTAAGTACAGAGGCACTCCCCACTGCTAGCTCTTGGAGCTCTTCGAGAAAAAGGAATGATGTATAAATACTTGAGAATGGTTGCTATGGAGAAAACAAGGAGTCCAGCTCTAAGAAAAATGACAGATAATGCTTTGCCCAAGTTGGTTGGAGAATACACAAAATGCAGTAACTCCCTCTAGAAATCTACTCAAAGACAGTCTCAAGCAGACCACCATTCTCCCCTCCACAGAACAGATCTACCAGTCAAGAAACCTAAAAAAACCACTCGACATTCAACTCCTACCATATTACTTCCATCATATAACCTTCTATGGCTCTTAACTGAAGATTATCTAGAAGACTTGCTTGCAACTTTTAGGCAAAACAAAACATACAGTGTTCTACTTGGATATTCAAATACACATGCAGTACACTTGCTCACAAAACCTGTAAACTTGGAAGAAAATGAGAAGGATTCAGAGACACCTTTATAAAAGCAGTTAAGTCTCGAGAAGTCGCTACTGCAACAAATCATTCACCAGAACACTATGCAACGTTGCTGCAAGACCTCTTGGTAGAGCTACAGTAAATTTGTGCCATCACTCAAAGTACAAAGATGTTAATTATCAATCAATAAAATAAAACCTCAGGCTCAGACAACTACAGGATGTAAGAGTATTTTCTGCCCTAGAACTACAAAGGACGTATTTGTTTAGTTCCATCTCCACACTAGTAATAGTCAGGATTGATTTATTTTTCCCTCAAATCTGAAGGCTTGACCCACCTCCCATGTTGCTGCATGACACCAAGCAAGCCCAAACATTCAAAAGTCACAAAACTGTTATAAAGGCAAAAGCATTCAAGAGACAAACCCACCTCCCTTCATCAGGGTTAAGATACAGTCATCAAAAAATACATTAAATTTTCTACATAGCCACCTGGACTTCAGCAGTCTCTAACAGACACTAAATGATACAAGACTTGTGAGGAAAAAAATCACTGCTGTAGGCAACACTGCAAGCAATACTCATGAACTCTGTTTGACAAATCAAAGTAGCAGCAAAATATTTAGTTTATTTCTTTTAGCAAACATGAAATAAGGAGAAATAATGGCAAGGTTAAAACTAGCTGAAAACGAAGAAATGTAAAAAGCATCAAGTTCAAAAGCTCATAACCTGAACATCCTAAACTATTTTCTGGTAAACTCACTTATATAATGGGTTAACTTAAAACAAAGAACCAACAAACAAAGAAAAACCCTAGACCAGAACCACAAAGCTACTTTACTGTACGTTCATCTGAGTTTAGAAACCGAGCAGCCCACCAGGCTGGGTTGAAGTACTTTGGAGTAATCCTATATCATGTCTTTGGAATAATTTGCACATGAAATATAATTAGATGTCATTTCGTGAATCAGTTTAAGCATTTTTTTCCCCGATTTAAACAAAAAATGTCAAGAAAAAAACGTAAGCACTGCAATATGGAAGTCATACAATAAAAAAACTGAAATCACATATGGCTCTTGAACAAAACGGTCTTTCATCATGAAGCTTATAACCAGCATTAAACCAACCATAGCATAAATCATATACAGTAAGGAAGAGGAAACAAGAAACTAGTAGAATGCAACCCTGTACGGAGGCTTGTGTTACATCCTCAAAGGGAAGATTTGATTTGACCAACACATACAAGTTTAGCATACTTCAGACAGCTATAGCTAGCTGGTTCATCATATGGTTGGTCACTGGAACAGGGTCCCCAGGTAAGTGGTCACGGCACCACGACTGTCAGAGTTCAAGGAGTATCTGGATGACGCTCTTAGTCATATGATTTAGTTTTAGGTAGTCCTGCGAGAAGCAGGGAGTTGGACTCGGTGATCCTTATGGGTTCCTTCCAACTTGAGATAGTCTATGATTCTATAGTACTTGCCATAGATAATCCTGATTTAAAACCAATAGCATCACACTGAAAAACAGTATTTGTCATTAAAGTCTAAGATGACATTCATACAAATCTTTTTCTGACTAGTTAAATTAGGAAAATGAACTGACAACATGTGGCCATAAAAGCAGGCCTGATCACAATTTCTTACCCCACAACTTTTCAGCAATTTTAAGTTACTATCTCATAATGTTCTATGGCAAGAAAATAAGTAGCAGCTAACCGTAACTGAAGAAAAAATTGCCGTATTTATACCAGCATCCAACAACCTGCATGATAACTGAAGTCTTGTTTGTCAGAAATAACAAGAAAGGAAAACTTGATAATACCAACACTAACTGTCAGGGCTAGGAAGCCTTGGAAAAAAGCAGCACAGATGTCTTCAAAAGCAATGCCGTCGTGGCTAGCAGATACCCATACCTAAGAGAAACTAAAAGGTTATCTCACTTTTCTACTTAAAATAAATGAATAAATAAAAAGACACTAGAATAGAAGTTCTAACTTACTGAACTTCCTTACAACCATTTTGTGAATGAGGAGAAAAATAGGAGGCCTACCATTAATAAGGTACGGATGATTGCAGCATTTTCTTAGTTCCATCATAGTGTTTAAAAGATTAGGTACATTTGCCTGACCTCCACCCTTGGAAAGAAATGTGAAATTCTTTTCAAGAATAGCACGATAGTATTTCTTCTGAATATTTGTCAGCTCAACTTCAATGATAGTTTCCTCTTTGGGGGCCAAGTTCTTTTCTACATCCTCCTTGAGACGTCTCAGCATCATCGGCTTCAAAATAGCTTGGAGTTTTTGCACCTAGGAAATACATGTTTAATAAATAACTGAATTTAAACTGCGAGGCTTCAAATATTTATTTTTCAATTTCCTCAATTCTAAAATCCTTGTTTCCTACCTCAGATCCCACAAGTAGAGCGCATTTGTAAAAAAAAAAATTTCCTCAATGACCTAGAGACTGAGTTCTCCTTGTTAGCTCAGTGACACATACACTTCTAAAGTCAATTTTTAGTGTGCAACCCTTCTGTATAGTGAATGTTATTAAACAGACCTCACTTAGAACTATGCTTCTAGACAAGGGCAGTACCGCACACCAGTCATGCAGAGCTAACCCTAAGTAAGCACAGCTATATAAGCAAATCTGACTGTAAGATCAAGTTTTGCAGTTAACTTCTAACCACTAAACACAGTGTTTAATGCTATTTGTTCCCTTTAGATATCTGGTTCTAATTCTTTTCTTATTTCCCTAGTTTTGACATCCACTGAAGTAGAAAACTACTTAGGCCTGGTCTCAAAATGAAAACATTTTATTTCTGTAAATTTTTAACACATCGATAATTTTTAGTGTCTCCAGGTTTTGCAACATATACTTTAAGACACATCCTAAATGGGGGAGGGGGGAAGAAATGTCCATTTTCCTCAAAAAAATTAGCTAAGTTTTGTCAAGTTTTTGTAAAGTCCCTTACATAAAAAGCTCAAACATATTCCATATAGGAAAAGACTGGCATTTAGGTTGTTTTAGGTTGTCTCTCAAAGTACAAACCACCTCAGCGTTGAAGAGCTGATAATTCACCCTGAAATTGGTCGTCATCTCCTGATGCAGAGCTGCACAGCAGAAACATGAACAAAAGACACTTTCTCCTGAATTCACATCATTCCCTTAGTAATAAAGCAACTTCAGGAGAAAAAAGATAAATTAGTACGGAGGGATGAACAATTAAAAAAATACATGGAATAGGATTGCAAGGAATGGAGGAGAAAACCCAAGTCATTAACACATAATCTCTCCCATCACTTGAAAGATAAATCAAATTCCAAAACATCTAACGGTGTGTCAGCAGAGAAGGCACTTCTTCCAAAACTTGTTGGTCCAAGCAATCCAGGCTCCAATTCTGCTCACAGCTGATGGCATTATTTTAGTAATATTTCCATGTATGGCTTCGAAAATTTCCAGTCCTGCTCTGCTGACATTTTGAGCTGGCCAGGCAAAAGCTATGTTGAGAGTTAGGATATATTAACTCCAGCTCCAACACTATATTAACAAGACTACATGGCTTCTGGATCAGAGCTGGCTCACTTCCAATCAGGTCAGAGTCCGTTCTGACTGACATGCAACTGCCTGCACAATCTGTGGAAACATATCCTACGATTCCCTCGGGACACACTATGATTTTTGCAGGAGGTAAGGGGCTGGGGGGAGAGCTGTTCTGTAATTTAGACTATTACCTATGAAAGAGTCGCTCTCAAGGAAAGTTAACAAATTCAAGCAGTCAAAGGTTAGAAATACCAGAAATTGAATTTTTAGACAAAACCAACATAAAATTGCACACAAAAATGCATGCAGTCATGAAGTTCGATTATCATAGGGTGCAAAGGGCCAAATTAAGGTGCCTAAATTAAGATGCCATGCTTTAGTTAACTCCTAATGTTAAGGTGGTTTGACCTATTGACTTTTGAAAACTTTTTCATACATACAAGAAGAAATTTAAGTTTTATATGTGATCATCAGAAGCTTTTACATTTTACATCTAAAACATGCTGCACTGAGGGTCTTTCATTTTGCATTGATTTATGCATTTCTTTCATTGGACAGCTTGAGAAATCTGTTTCTGAGTCAAAAAAAATCTCCTTCCATTTGGTTACCTCTTGCTAAACTAGGTTTCAAGTATGTTCCTGTTTGCACAGAAGTCATTGATAAAACTCTCAGATGTTAACTCCACAGAAGTTACAGAGAACAGTCCCCTCACTCTGATACTGATGCTTAATGAAGAATGTCAACTGACAAGTTAATTCTCTTAGAGTGAACAAGCAAGTCTAGAAGTATTTTCATCCAGCAACTGTTACAAGACACCCCACCCCCATTTTTAAACACCACATTTTAACAAGGGGAAACTTCCCTTGTTTCTGCATGACCAATGGACAAAGGATGAAAAAAAACAGTGATAAGGCAAAATGACTTTTGGTCAAAAGCAAAAAACTTAACAAATGAAAACAAACAAAAAAACAGGGATAAAACTATACTGTGGTCTTCCAAAAAGTAAATAGGTATTACTTGTAAAAACAAGTAATGAAGTTCAGATGTAATAAAATGGATAAATTCACAGTATCTAAATAGAAAAGTAAGTGTGCAGGAGAAGTTTACCTGTTCTTCAGTTTTCAGATCACCAAATTCTTGCATGAATGTGGTTTCTGATGGGAAGCGACCTGGTTCCAAGAAGTGAAGCAAGCTAAATAGCTCTTCTACTGTATTTTGCAAAGGGGTTCCAGTAAGCAGCACTTTATGTTCCTGAAAGGTTAAGAAATAGTTGCCTAGGAGTCCATCTAAATACATTTTCAATGGACAAATACACAAAATTCTCTCTTTTTTCCCCTATATGTATCTCTCATCTTTGCTTCCTCTCCCCTCCCCAGCTACTTACATATAGCTCTTTTCAAGACATTTCTAACTAGTATTCTGGCCTTCCTTCGGAGATAGCCCAGAAAAATACTATGGACAAATACAAAATTCTCTTTTTTCCCCTATATGTATCTCTCATCTTTGCTTCCTCTCCCCTCCCCACAGAGGGGTTCCAGTAAGCAGCACTTTATGTTCCTGAAAGGTTAAGAAATAGTTGCCTAGGAGTCCATCTAAATACATTTTCAATGGACAAATACACAAAATTCTCTCTTTTTTCCCCTATATGTATCTCTCATCTTTGCTTCCTCTCCCCTCCCCAGCTACTTACATATAGCTCTTTTCAAGACATTTCTAACTAGTATTCTGGCCTTCCTTCGGAGATAGCCCAGAAAAATACTTCACTACTTAAGCACCTTCAAAAGTCCTCCAGATACAAGAAGAGATTTTACTGATACACAGCGTCCCAGCCCTTTCACAAATACAATGAGCTTTAAATGGCAAAATAACAGCTGAACTTATCCCATCAGTTCCAGTATAAATCCATCGATTTACCACATCTCCAACAGATCTCAGTGCATCAATCTCTTCAGGGCAGGTGTTAGTTTCTAACATAGGAAACCTGAAGCAAAGTCCTACTTACCATCTACATACAACAGAGCACGAGACCACCAGAGACAAGGGGAAAAGTTGCATATTGCTTTAGAGGAGAAGCCCAGAGAAGTTAAGCAACTAGCCCAAGGTCAAACATGAATTTAGTAGTAGAACAAGAACTGAAGTGAGAAGTCCCATATCTCCATGTATAGTCATGCCTATAAGCTCAGCTTTCCTCTAATAGCAACCATAATAAGGAAAATAAATTGTATACAGCATTTTTACAAACTTTCATTCGTTAAGCCTCAAGACTCCTTCAAGAAAAGTATTGTTTAACAAACAGAGAAAAAGAAACTAAAAGTGACCTATAGGTCACCAGGGCTTGTGTAAGCTAATGTTTATGCCTCTTTATTCCTATCAGAAATAGGAGGTTTTGAGTTCCAGGTGTTAACTTAGCATGACTACATTCCTCTCACATTTTTAAAGAATCTTCTGACAAAAAAAAAAAAAAAAAAAAAATTGCCTTTTAAATGGTAAATACCTTTAAAACCCATCATCTTATTCTTCTCTGCATGCTTAATACGCAGATTTTATGCACATAACATAATACATATTTATGTAAGCATCAGAAACCAACTCACTTCTCCCTTCCTTAGTCAGTCTGAAAGAACATCCTTATGGCCACACAACCAATTAACGTTAGAGCTGACATTAATGCAGAGCAGTTTAACTCACACCCGTATTTGGCCACCTGACCACATTATACCTTTAAATAAATGTCTATGTGAAGAAGTGAATATGGAGTAGGTCACATCAAAAGAGAGAAAGGAAAGAACAAATTTATCTTGATTCTCTTAACGGAAAATAATCCACATAATTCTAGGTCTAAATCAGTGAAGAGATTTATGAAACATCAGCACTCCAAAACTGAAGGTATGCGTATGCTTCCAGGTATTTTAAAGACTTTCTCAGCTGCATTCCCTCATTCTTCTTAGCACTTGATGATTTTACTAGAGAAGAAAACCTTTTATTTTACTTTTTGATGAAACCATAAATCAGGAATAATAAAATACAGAAGATGCAAATGTAAGAGATGTACACACTGACCAGGTCCATCATCTTGAGTCCTTCCAAAAGCTTACAGTTCCTGTTTTTCAGCCTGTGAGCCTCATCGATGACCACGCAACGCCATGGAATGTTACGCAGCTCCGGGCAGTCAGTCAAGATCATTTCAAATGTTGTGATAATGGCATGGAACTTGTAGGACCCCTTTATCACACGACCCTAAAAAGAACAGCAAAAGTTAAAGTGAACTCCCTGGCAAAGAAAGAAAGTACAATTGTTTCATCTTCAAAATTCATTCTTTAAAAATACAGAACAGTACAATGGGCAATATATTTTAAGTAAATGAAGTCATTATTGCTGACTCAATGAGGGAATACAAATGTGTAAGTTTACTACCAGTTTCATGGTAGCTATGTTTTTAATCCTGTAAAAAGGCCCACAGAATCACTGCATATTCATTACAAAGATGTTATACAAGTATTTCAGTCGCAATTCATATGGATTATACTAATGCCTTGAAGCATTAATGTATCGCTGCAATATTCAAATAAAGTTTTCAGACTTTGTCAAGAGATTTTTCTTTTTTCTTTTAAATCAAAGGTATGTGACGGTCCTCCCAAACAATCCAAATAAGCCAGGAGTACATTAAGGCTTCATTTTTATGGCTATTAGAATATTTTGTTCCAAATAAACAGTAATTTTTTCCTGGTGGACATCAATTACCCAAAACACCTGCAATTCTAGTAAACAGCTTTGAAAAGATGCAAATCTCTGAACTCTTAAATGGAGAATGTATATCTCTGCATACATTTCCTTGATATTTTTGTAAATTTCTGTTAAGGAAAGTTCAACAGGATGACTTACTTGATGTCTGGCACCATATTCACTATTTATTTGTTTAGTTGAGGGTCTTATTTTCAGGGCTGATACTAAGATTCTGTTTCAAAAAAACCCCCGAATAAACTTTATTCAAAATCATGACATGAACATCTTTCTGACATTATGCTGTATTTCTTCCCAATGTTGTTCAAAGAAAAACATAACTTGGTATCTCCAGCGTCACTGGGTCTGCACAGAAATACTGTCCCTCTAAGGATGGGCCTCACACAAGTTCAAAGCCATTCTACGTTTTCAAAGCAGGGCTATGTCATGGGTTGTATATTGAATACATTTCAAAAGAAACAGATATTTTACAGTAAGGTGACCATTTCTTCCTTCAAACGTGCAAGTCTGAATCCTTTTATAAGTGACCTGCATATAATCCTCTCCAAACTGTGGGGATCAGAACTGGCTACTGACTCAATAAAATGATTGGAAACCTGATATCCTGAACTCAGCATTAAATCTGCCTAGGCACATCAAGAGTATTTCAGAGGAAGTAACGACCTGCTCAACAGTGCTTTCTCGTGGCATAGTCCAGAAACATTTATCATCTTAGGGAGAAAAAGAATTGTTACCTAACAAACAGCAGATGAAGATACACTAAGTGGGCAACTTAGAAAGCCAGCAAATTGAAATGCTGTAACCTTTTCATGAGCCAGATATAACTGTGAAAATACGAGAATGCAGCCCAGGAGATTCTTTCCAAGTAATGGAAAACACTTCCATGAGCAACCTCACAACTGTATGGCAAGCAGGGCTCTTCAAAAATGATCGCTACATAAAGCGGCACATCCGGGTGAAACAAAAATCATAAGAGGGACTCTTGATCATATATTTAGAGCTGTCTAAATCTCACATTAAAATATGCATAGTGGTCTTGACACAACAGCTGGCATTATTTGAAAGACAGTCAAATGCTGTACTGAAGAACACAGGAGTAAATCAAGCAGAAAGTTCCAAGAGCTCTCCAAGAGCTTTAGAAGGTGAATGATGTTGTTCTTCAACAGTTTCAGGCCTCCAACACTTGGGGAAGTATGGGAAAGAATCCCAAGTAATCCTATTAATGTCACACTTGAGAAATTTAAATGTAGAAACTATCAGGAAAGTGACCTATAGCATTGTCACAGGTGAATTCTTAGGCAACTAGGATTCAATTTAGCCTATTCCAGCGTGGCATCCAAATGAAGTTCTTTGATGTTGGAACCACAGGAATTTCACATCCATTTACTCAGAGAAGTTCTTCCTTTTGAGGAAATCAATCTTCCTAATAGGTAGCAGTTTCCTGTTCTGTTTGGGAAATTCTTCTGGAAGCAACTCAAGCAACAGAGGTAGCCACAAGGTACAACAATTAGAGAAGAATATAAAAGTTGGGTTATGTTTTGGGGTATTACCTCTTAGCAGATACAAACTAACTTCTAAAAAGATGCACATTCCACCAATGGGAACCGTGAAAGATTATTATGGTCTTTTCCAACCAACCTCAGACTCCACTTTGAGGAACAAGAGAACAGATGCAAGACGTGTATGTTAACCAATTATAGCCGGGAGGCATCTGGAAAACTAAGTCGCAGCCACTTTGTAAAATGCAATTCTACATCATCTTCGGTGAAAGACAAGAGTCCCTACTGTTGAAGTACTGCCTTAATCTGCTGCACGCTAACCATTCTTTGTAGAAATCTGAGGTAATCCTATGCTGATGACATGTTCATAGCTCAGTAGCTTCTCAGAAAGGATGAAAACCATGCAGGCAAGAAAATACTCTCTTAAGCCAACACCCACTGAGCCCAAAATGAATGAAGCAGGTAAGCCAGAAAAAGTCCTGAACATCAATAGCATTATTTTGAGTTAAAATCAACCAAGTACAAGGTATTCCATTTCTACATGTGAGTCAGGTGGTTTCTCTTTTTAGTCCTCATTGCACTGCAAAGTAAATTTCCCTCACAAACAAGCCAACTCTTTTGCAGGGCTCTGTCAATTTTATTTGGCATATATAGTTTTCCTGATCTTACAACAGAACTCTTTCTCAGAGGGAGAATACTACAGAAAAGCAACTGGTTTATTTGATATTCCAACCAGGGAAGGCCCCCAGAAAGACCTTTCAGTTATATTGCTCAAGAACACCAGAACAGGCTTCCCTACGTGACCCTCACAAGCCGTGAGGCAGGAAGGGATTTTAGGGGAATGCCTCTGGTAGCGTGGTGTCCTTAGTGTTGAAGTCACACCACTGCAGAAATGTATTTTGTTATCAACTACTCTCTAGCTTTTCACAACAACTTGACTCTGGTTACTGGTGTTGACTCTGAAAAATCACACTACTGCAGATGAGGTAGGTGCTTCTTACGCATGCTGTCTCTTATTATTGCCCTTCAAAGCCACTCAGACTTTCTCAACGTTCAATCGTCTTTTTGAGAAACAGTTCAGCTTGAGAGGCTTCTTTTCACGTTAAGACCTAAAAAACCAAAGATGCCAATATCTGGGTTGATGCGTTTGGCAAGGGGACTAGAAATGATACTGCCAAAGCCTGCCTTCTTTCTCTCCTTTCTCATTCCCCATCGTATGCCCACTGATGGTACTTTAGAGGATGCCAGACTGAACATTACATGGGGATTCTTTTTGTCAGAACAGGAAGTGATTTTTTTTCCCCCGTAATTCAGTTTCTACCATGCGTTTCACAGCTGACAGAGTCTTACAAAGAATGGAACACAGAAGGTGATTTCATGACACATCTAAGCTAGCTGCCACCAAAAGGACAAGTTCACTCCATTTCTCCTTTATCCCCAACCATGGAAATTGTCTGATTCTCCTCTTAGGCCAGTTCAGGGAGCAAAGCTAGCAGAAAACGACTCATTTTTCTGTGCCATGAGTGCTCTGTCATTACTTGCTATGGGGTCAACTGACTGCCATGGTCATTGCAAGACGCAAGTTAAGAATATGGCAACAGGGGGAACAAAACTTTCTGCAGCATCTTGCTTTAGATCCTTTTAGTTGCCTTTAGATCAATGAAATGATATTGCCAAAATAACACTAAGAATCTGCACAGTAAGTGGGATTTTTCTGATGATGTTCCTTCAGGTTTCATGCTACATAACTGCTGCATCCTAAAGGGAAGAACACGCTGAGAACACGCGCTGCTTAAATAACAAACAAACATTTATTTTTAACACAGGAAACACTTCAGTAGAGACAGTTTTGTATAAACCCAAAATTTTTAAATTTGATATAAAATATCTCTATGTGATAAGAAATAATTTTAAAACCAGAAAAAATACAAATCATTTCCAGTTCATTTGTGTATTATACATCTAGGTAAGAAGCTAAATGTGATCACTATCGTAAGGAATATAAGCTATTAGACCTCAGTGTAGCAACTGTTATTTAAATCAATCTTCTTTAACAACAGTGTATATGATTTTTATTTGAAAGTTTCTTTGATAAATTGCTGAGAAAATGGTTATTTTCTAGGCCAAACAGATGTAACTTCTAACTACTACAAATTACTATGTGTTTTTCTACCAGATTTAAGTACGTGATTCTATTTCTGTTTGCCCTAATGGCATGTCAAGTTGTGCCACAGTCATTACCTTCAAAACAGTTTTTATTCAGTTCCTTCCCTGTAAAAGCATATTTTCTATCTCACAACCACCCTCATAGCTTTGCTCTAAGGACTCGGGTTTTTCAACACTCTTTTTGAGGACAGGAAGTGAGAACTAGGCAGAACTGGACTACCCATCACGTTACTGACAAAGAGAAGAGCATTGTAACTTTTCTACTCTTTAATAAAGATTTTTTTCCTCCTACATGCTTGCACTACACTAGCCCTTTTAACCACAGTCTCACAGTATGAACTCATGTTTAACTTGTGTGTCATGACACAAAAGGATCTGCATTTGCCTTACAGCCTTCCCAGAACCGAGCTCTCCCTACTCTAAGAATCATCCCCATTCCTTGTCCACAGATAGCCCTACATTTAGCTATTCTGAGTATTGTTAGCTTGGATCCAATTTATTAAGTAACACAGCTTACTGTGTATCCATGAACTGTCTTAATTATTTACCACTCTCCCCATCTTTGTGTCATTTGAAAACTTCCCCAGTAATGCTTTTATGTTTTCTTTCAGGTCATTGATAAAAGTGTTATATAGCTCATGGACACGAACCAATCCCTGAAGAACTACGCTGGAAATGCAAATCATTTCTCATTTACAGTTACATCAAGAAATATCAGTTAGCCAGTTTTAAATCCACTTAATGTGTGCCATATTGATTTTATATCATTCTAGTTTATTAATCAAAATATCCAGTGGCATAAAATCAAAGGCTTTACAGAAAATCTAAATATATGGATTCACCACTATCACTTCTTTAAGCTCAGCTGGAAATAATACTCCACAATATATCAAATCAGGTTGAACTTCCACTCTTTTTTTCTTTTAAGTGAGGAGGATTATGTTGTTTTGCAATAACATTCGATGTATGCACATTATTTTCCCCCAATCCTATTTACTTACTCTGGGCAAAGCCATGCATTTAAGTGTAGAGATCTGTTGCTCTTTATAGCTTCAGTTTTCCAAATAATTTTCTGTTTCTACCCCCAATCTTTTCTGTACCTGCTTTCCTTCTCTCATAGGAACTTTTCAACCTGAGCACAGTAACACAGGTTCAAAATATATCTGACATAAAATTTGACAAAGAAGCATCGACAAGTTTAATTTCTGCAAGCTGGTCTTTTCCTGGAATGGTAGGCAAAGATTGATTTTTAAGCTTAGTTCCAATTAAAGTAGTTTCTCCATTAATAATATTTTCTGCCAGCTCTCCTTAGGAACGCAAAATAATGAAAACCTTGCATAAAACAATGAAACCCTGAACGAGAGCTGCACCGGCTCAGTGACTCTTGGTTCCCCTCTATTTCCAGCTGATCTCTTGGCTACTGTCAAAAAGCACTCTCTTTATTAATACATATGCCTTCATTATTAGCTAAAACCTACTATATCAGTACTAAAAACCTCATCAATGCTTCGATTAATAAACAACAGTAAAGCATATACAAAAAAGAGAAAAAGAAAAATCGTGAAGGGCTTTTACCTGTGGATCTTTGAAATACATTTCATACAACTGAATGGTCCGCCGGCTTGCTTGACTCCCGTGATACACAACCACATTCAACTCTGTCCAGGTGCGGAACTCCCTTTCCCAGTTGGGAATTGTGGACAACGGTGCAATAACCAAGAAAGGACCATGGATTCCTTTCAAATATATCTCATAGAGAAACGTAATGGACTGGATAGTCTTTCCCAACCCCATTTCATCTGCTAAAATGCAGTTTCGTCTGAAAACAATAATAAAAACAGTCTGAATGATTTATTCCTAACTTAAAACATCGAAAATCAGTAAGGAGATAAACTGATTAAAACAGAAATTTCTAGAATGGCAAGTTTACACTGAAAAGACATCATGATCTTTTTACATTTTAAATAAATGTTATGATTTGTGATGCAATAAGCATGGATATATCCATTTTATGTACCTCTCAAGTTCACGTGGGGGAGGAAGGGGCAGCAGGGATGTGCGTGAACACATATACATGCAAAAGCATTTGCCACAAGAATCTATCTGAAATATTCATGTAACATTGTTATCCACCCAAAATTAGTTTGTATATGACTCCTGCAGCAAAAAATGAGACATGTAAATAATTCTAAAACCTCGCTTTAGAAGATTACTTTAAAAGGTTATTGTTTCAAATAAGCTATAAAAGCTTTTCCAAAGCAGGATTCAGCAGTAAGCAACATTTTACGTACGTGTTGTACCAATTGAAAAGAAGCCAGTTTACTCCCTCCAACTGGTATTCCCTGAGTTTGTTATTGTTTTTATACTCCCTGGAACTCTCTGATTTCTTCCAGTCATCGGCAGGAGGTCGCTCCTGTTTCAAATACAGCAAATCCCATTAGTGGTTTCTGAAAGACCACATTACTTTACTATTTTCAAATAAAATCCTCTATACGGAGCCAATTCTTACCACACGCTCTATTTCTGGCTCCCTAGACATCAGTTTCTCAAATTCTTCGATCTTAGCTTGGTCGATGTCTTGCTTGAGCTCCCAAGTGCTGTCTTCATAAGGAAGCGAACACCATTTCACCAGATAATGCGTTACAGGCTTTGTTAAGACAAAAATAAGATTACATCACAATTTAGAAAGAATAAAAGTGTAACCGTTTTTACAGGAGATCTGCAGGCTAGATACAATTCAAAAAGCTTTACCAGACCTGAATGTCTGAATCAGCCAAAAGGATAAGCAAACATCAGGCTGACACCTTGATAACCTAATGAAGGAAGATTAGAACGCGGAGAATGCAGGCTTACCACCAAAACGAGCACAACACTACATTTGAAATCACTAAGGTTAGACTAAAATTTAGAAGCAAAACAATATCCGTTTTTCCAACTGTTACAATTTCTATGCTCCACCACATATTTAAAGAGTCAACTGTTTTTTCTTATCAGTGTCATCAGAAACTTCCCAGCAGGCAACCCAACCACCACCATTCACTGACAGAGCAATACGGAAACACTGACACTGTCAGTGAAGCTTTCTATTCTCCCAGGACCAAAAGGGAGTCTCCTGGAAGACAAAGTGATCTTGTTCTGCAGAACAAGTCATTAAAAAGTAAGAAACAGTGAATTCAGGACCTCTTCTGCAACAGATAGTCTAAACAATGTCTAAACTATTATGACATTTAGCTAAGATTCTTGCAATTTTCATTTAAATTCTGTATTACCTGCATGGACATCGTATTTCTACAGTATTAAGTACCACCTTAGGATCTACATATCAGAGACTTTTTTTGTTGTTGGGTATTTTTTTTGTTTTGTATTTTTTTAAATATAGGTAACTTATAAGAAGTTTGGAATTCTCACTTAAACCCCTTTGTTTTAGGGAAACTGCTATATTAGCAATGTTCTATCAAACACGTTCCTATTTTCTACACACATATACCCTAGTATAGAATCATAGAATCATTGAGGTTGGAAAAGACCTCTAAGATCACCGAGTCCAACCGTCAACCCAACACCACCATGCCCACTAAACCATGTCCCTAAGCGCCTCATCTACACGTCTTTTAAATACCTCCAGGGAGTACCTCTGA
The DNA here is from genome assembly GCF_000699145.1 of Aptenodytes forsteri. Taxonomy (NCBI): domain Eukaryota; kingdom Metazoa; phylum Chordata; class Aves; order Sphenisciformes; family Spheniscidae; genus Aptenodytes; species Aptenodytes forsteri. The sequence goes on from NW_008794414.1 coordinate 296,035, forward strand.
ATTTTTTAATATATTCACATTTCTAAATATAATATATTCACATTTCTAAACAATAAATTCTAAACACAATGTCTATAGGACTACAAATGCACTAGAAGTTTTGTTTACCTCTCCGTTATCATCTGTGCTACGTGAAAAATCCATGATTCGATCAACTTCCACATAATCTGGATTAAAAAGCTCATCATCAATCTGTTCAAGGAGAGAGGCAAAAATATAAAAGATATCTCCATTATCCCTTCCTAAGAGGAAAAATTATTCTATATTTCACCAGGCAATAATATTTTGGGTCACGGTGACATAGAATTTATATTTGGCAAACTTCAACATGTTAATTGAAATGCTACAATTCAGCAAGATCATTCCCCGTGAGGGAATCAGACTTCTCAGACTTTGTTAACTGGGCCTCTTAATTACTGTGTGAAACCTTTTACTGTGAGAGAATGTTTAAGAATATTTTAAATGAAGTGTGAAATTACAATTCACTAATGAGCAATCGAAAAGGCTTATGGCATGCAATGCATTTAGCATTCTTGAAAACTACAGCTTGCAATAAAGAAATTAGAGCCTTGTACACTAAGTGCCTTTGGATTATTTTAACTACAGGAATTGTCCAACTGCTTTATAAGCAAGATTCAAAGATTATTATTTCAAAAACAGAGAAAAGACACTGCATGCATACACAGTTTCTCCAAAAATCACAAGTTATGTTCCTTCTTATCCCTTCAACAACTTATGTTGCGTACTAAAGCGTTGTGTTTCATTTTATACTTTTAAGATCCCCTCCAATAGAAAAGGCAGACAAAAAGACTAAAGACTATATACATTTTGATAGCTTTTTCTAGAACAAGAACAAATTCCAAGTATTTACGATAACTTGTGACCCGCTTGGAAACAGATTAAAAAAAAAAATTAAAAAAGAAGCAATTCTAGGCATCTTCACTTAGAACAGATGGAAGTTTTCAATTTGCAACAGGTTTTGTTCAGCTTGAACTATATAGTAAAAATAAATAAATACAGTAGCATATGAACCTGTTTTGTTTTTTTTTCCCTCAAAAGACAGCATTTTACTGAAAGGTAAGCTTTCAGAGACACAAATCAGCAGATCTCGTCTTTTATTGACAGGACCCCTGCCACACTACTGCTTATGGCTCTAAGTGCAATTAAATTGATGATAAAAAGCTTAGAATCCCTAGTGAGCAGCAGTCCGTAACACAGAAAAATGCGATGCATTTTCCGGCATAATCGGCTCCTGAGAAAAGAGACCTGGTACTGATTCAGTAAGAGTCATGCTTACAATGCAAAGAACTAACCACCCACTTCAAGGAAAAAAGCTATAGTAAAAAGTATACAGTCAAATCACTTGAGTTTCATAAACTTGCAAGACTTGGATCAAGAATGGTTATACTTTATACAAGAATAAATGCTAGCGATATATCGCACAGCTGTTCAAAACCTTCTGCTTGTATACAGAACAAGAATTCATAAGAATATTCCTTAAATACCTAAAAGAAAGAAACAAACAAACAAATCGTACTTCTGAAAGGAATTTGTTCTGGCCCTGTTTTGCCTTAAACCGCTTAATCTTCTGCTGAATTCTCTTGTCTTTGTCCAGCTCTTCCACGGATGCCCACTGACAATGAAGGTAAGAACTAGAAGATGAAACAGAAAATCTTACTCAAAACTATGCTTCTATTGCATACTCTTATGTATCCCACTAGTATAGCTAGATCTTTCTAGCACATTGTAGTGCCATGCTTGGAAAACTGGACACTATCTTCTTCATCATACAGGTTATTATTTCCAGTAAAGATGATTTGTTAATTACACTTACTAATGGAGAAACTTGTCAGTAAATAAAAACCAACTCCCACTCAAAATTTAAATACATACCCCATACATTTAGTGTTTGGCACAATGCTAAGATGATTTTTATTGGGCATACTTAAAATGTAATTACTGTACAAGACATTTATCATAAATGTCACCAGTTAACATCATATTCTAGAAAAGAGTAGTGTTTTTTGAAGTTAATAAAAATACACAAACATTTTAAATACTAACATGCTATACACTGTTTTTTGTGAGAACAGCATTGTAGTTAAATGACACGTATGAGTCAACTGAAGTTTTAACACTGATAGAAAGAAAAGAAAAACCCTTGTAAATGCAGTTCCATGGTAGTAATTCATTTTTAAGAAAACACCAAGTAAGGAACAGCATCTCTGCCAAAATGACTAGTCCCACTTTATAAATTTAGAGTCTGTCAAAAGTTATTGCTTTCTGATTGCTAAGAAGTCTAAGACACGAATAGTTAATACAAAAACTACATGCCAATGTAATAAAACTAAACAAAGCATAATTAAGCTATTAAACATCATGCAATAATCAATATAGTGCAAAAGGTACAAAGGTGGCAGCACATTTAAAGTGAAGTCAACTATCTGCAGTTAGCTGCAAGAAACTCACTTTAAGCAAATTTCTGACTCTCAGATGGAAAATTTGCTAAAATTAAACAAGATATGCTATTTTTCTAAAAGAAAAATGAGCTTATCCAGCTGTGAAGTATCTTATTTTAAATACTGATTGCATTGCAGTTTCAGAGCCCAGAAGTGAAACAACATGCTGCTCTCACCGCTATTACATCCCTCTTATGGAGGGGCAGCTATCTGCTGGAATATTGGAAGCCATCTCGTTTGTTCTCTTAGACACTTTGTTGAACACAAATCTTGGTTTTGAAACAACGTTAAGGGTTATTTTTGAGTAGTTTGCAGGCACGCTACTCTATAGTTGCAGTTAGATCTACACAGCTGCATAGGTATGTGCTCATGAATCTGCATGCATAATGAGCCTTAAAGTTTTTAATAGCAGAGCAATTTTACCTATGGATTTCATTTTGGAGAGAACACAAATTAAGATGATGCTATCAAACCCAGTAACACCAATGCAAGGTATTTCCCCTGTTTATTTGCCACTGTTTTGGATTAAACATTAGAAATGTTTAAAGTTGGATAGTAACAGTTATATATATCATTTACAAAATTAGTTTTTAAAAACTATTTGGAAGTTACGTGAACTTAAAAATAGCAACCAAACCTGTAACTTTACTTACAAGTTTTTGTACTTTACATAGAATTCCTCTATTTCTACCTCCTCTCCATTCTCCATCTATAAGAAAAGAATTGTTGAAATGTGAGTTAAACCACTAAACAGCCCAATTTAGTTAATGATTAAAACTAACCGAAATACAGAATCCAGTCCCCACACAGAGAGACAAGTGGAGGTGTAGGAAAGCGTTTGTAGGGGGAGGACATGGGTGAGGAGTTTCCTCCAGCAGCTTACCCAAGTACATACTGCACTGCTTACTACAACTTCCAAGACATGAATCATTTGAACTCCTCCCTAACCACATGCAGCTTCATTCACAACCTCACCCCAAATCTGGCTTTCTGCCAAACCCACAGTGTTAAGTAGAAGCCAAGTGTACCATTTTCTCAGGCAGCAGCCAATTAGCAACTGCACTCCTGAATGCCATATGTATTATTTTTGGCTGGCTCATGGCAACTTTACATTGTGGGTTTTGTAATGTTTTAAAAAAGAGTTTTAAAGGGGGTTTATTCCTCCATATAGTTAATAACTCCAAACAAGAAGCCATATAAAACTAAACCTTATACCTCTGCTAGAATTTTAGTGCATCAGTGTTCATGGCTTTAGTTTTACTCAATGGTGCAATTAAATTCACTCAGGCAAGATGTCTCACATACAGAGCAGCCAAATTAAATTAACACCCAAAACCTACATTTAAAGCAAGGTTAAAGTTGTGATATAAACCAGCAAAACCAAGGGCATTCAGTGCTAAGGGTTGAGGCTACCCTTAACTCATCCCTAGTGCCAAAGTATTGCATAACATATGGCATGTAATACTTTGTTGAATTACTTCTGAACCCAGCCATAGGACAAACTAAGGACAGTGCACCAGGCACAGGCTTAGAATTCAGTTTATGTCACAACATTAACGGTTGGTGTTTACTAATGAACTTTGGAACAATTTTAAATAGAAGAGGATTTTCTGTCTTACATACTTCATCAGGGACAACAACATCTGTAATAAATATTGTATGTAGTACTAAACAGACAAAACTGTTGACCCCTGTATAAGTCAACAGCCTCCATCTTTTATGTGTGTACATATATATAAAAAAAGAGAGAGAGAAATATATATATCTATATAAGAGAGAGACTACTCTGAAGCTAGAGGATGAATTGTCGTCTTCCAAATTCTCTCTCAAAACAGAAGTTGCTGGCTAGACATTACTTCCATAGCAGTGCAATTAAAGAACAGCAGCTGCATTAAACTCTGTTCTAGCACAGTAAAGAAAAAGTTAATGCATTCCTAATCCCTGATTTACATAGTATTCCTTCTCTTCCAGACTAGCAAGAAATTTTATCATTTTAGTGTCTGTATCATTCCAGTACAGTCTGCTTGTGTTCCTTTCTAGAGAGAGGAGCAACACCAGCTTCCACCTAGTTCTCCCTGAAGAAACGGAAGAAGATAAGGTATTCCTGGTGCTACTTCTTGATCTTCTTGAATCCTCTGTTGAAGAAGATAAACTATCCCCTAACCCTAAACACAGGGAAGAAGCTTCTCTGTCACTTACAAAGATACTGTCAAAAGGAAGGAATTTGAAGACTATCAAGATTTTTTTTTTAAACAAAAAAACTTAAAAGGGAGGATTTCTCAAGAAGGTATTCATATTTAGAGGTCAAAACTGTATTAAAAGAAAAAGTATTAAAAAATGGAGATCCCATTATCTGAATCTATTCACTACCCAGAGGAAAAAAAAAAAAATAGGTCTTTAAGAAGTCATCCCTAATTTTAAGACATTAACTTTTTTTATTTTCTGAAATGTATTATGGCCAAGTCTCTTTTGATTAGTTTTAAATCAGAATCCTTTGAGATACATCAATCTTACAATGACAACATGGTTAAACACCTTTATATAAAGGTTTCATATTAGCCAATTTAACTCCCCTCAACAGCATTTCAGTCAAGTATATTTTCTGTCAACTGCCAACTTAATAACAATAATTTACAATGTAAATCTTGATAAATACTGTAATTCTCATGAGTAAAATGTACTTTTGTATTGTCTAATAGGTAATAACTGGTCTATGTTATTCTATGTTCTATGAGTGTGCATCAAAAATTCACCTAAATAAAAAGTATTTCGGAAAAAAAATCTTTTTAAAAATCTTACTCTGGCATTCACGCTTACGGCCAAAAAACCCAATTCTAATCAAGTTACAATCACCAGCACTCAAGTAGGGTTTAACAATACATCAGTTTAGGATATATGAGACAGCAGCTTATGCCTTTGACGTCACTGTCTAACTCCCACTACACGTACGTTTACATTAACCAGGTAAAAAGGTGAGATAGAACATTTATGCAAAATTCTCCCAAAACTGATTACGCAGACATCCTAAAATAGCGCATGGCAGACTTGGGCAACGCTGGACACTTCAAATTATCATTGCCCAGGTGCGACCATAATTGACAATCTGATCCACAGTCTCTGCAGATAATTGAAGAAATAAATGAACCCTTCCTTCAAGCAAATACTTAAGAGCACACAATCTTGCACTGCCATTGCCAGTGAAGTGATAACAGTAATACCTGCTAATGCAAAAGTTATTTGAGCAAGCCGCTTGGGTGTAGAAACAAGTAAGAGCTTAAAAAAACCAACAAAAACCAAAACACAGAAATAGAAACTGCTATAAAAATAGCAGACAGAACACATTAATAACAGATGCAAAGCAACACATAAAAAACAACCCCCTCAGTTGATACACAGCACTAGATTGTAAACTACTCAGTTTGTGGAAGAGATGTAGGCATTTGTACACGGTTCAATTAGATCTAATTCTCATCGTGTATTGGTAGGCAAAGAGAGAAATTCAGATGTGTAACATGCAGGTATTATGTTCTACAAACTCCGCATCTTTCCATAATATGTGCTATTTGTGCTGAATAGCATATTTAGTTCTAGCCATTTCTTTTCAAAGTTCAGGAGCAGAAATTCAAAGGGGACTGAAGCTGGCCGAGAAAATAATTAGAAAAATGAAAAATTTCCACACACAAACTGAAGACGTCAGGACCGTGATGGTTTGGAAAGAGAGTGATACATGTACTTAACACTTTCTGCAAGAGGGAAGAGTGTTCAACAGAATTCAAAATGCCATGTTAAGAACAACAGGAAAAAACATTCTTTTATACTTCAAACATGAACTAAAGTAATTTCTACCTTTTATTCTGTACATTTCAAAAATGGTTGCAAGTACAGTGCTGCATCGTATCTGGTAACTCCAAACCTAGACTAAGGCTATTTTTGAGAAAACCAGCATAATTTTATGATAAGAATACTGCTCCAAAACCGCATTATCTAATGTCCTTTACTTGAACGCAACATCTTTGTTACAACCTAATCCACTGAAAGGTTTCCTAGTGAAGCCTTTCCTCATGTTTATTTTATGCACTGGTCCCGATCGCAGCAATTTTACTTTGATTAGTAATCTAACAACCAGGGTTTTGATGACGTTAGTAAGAGTGTAAAAGACCTTTAATAAAAGCACAGTTGGATACTTCAGATGTTAAATATTAACATCCTAAAATCCATTTTTTTTTGGATTTTGGAGAGGAGGGTTGGGGAAAAGAGCAGGGAAAGAAGAGACACCCCTCAAACCTGCAAATACAATCCATAAAAAACATTAAAGAAAGAGCTCAAAATAGAGCTTGCCTCCAGCAGAGCTTGCAATCAAAGACATGTAGGCAGCACACCAACCACTTCCCACAAACTGCAGCAAAATACACACTCCCCATGAGTAATCACACCTTTGTTTGCAGGGGAGAGGAAGAAGAGAAGAATAATTGGTGAAAAACAGCTTCCAATGTAAAGACATTTATGAAAAGACCACATTCTCCTCTCCTGCCTAGTAGACCATCAGGACAACTAATTACTGAGTTTATATTACATGAAGTTTATCTGAAAAATAAGCCTATGGTTTGAAATACAAAATGTATCTCTGGACTTCAAAAAAAGCCCTAGAGGTTTTGTGCTGTGAAAGCTGCAGAAACAGGTCAAATTCAATCACAGCCAGTCAGGAGATTGCATGAATTTAGGTTCACAAAGCTGTTAATGATGTTATGACAGTAGTAATAAAATTTAAAATATGAAAAAATCCCCCCCCAAACACCACAACATTAAAAAAAAAAAAAAAAATCCATGAATAAGGCAAACTTTCCCTCCTCCAATTTGAAAATTAACACTTTGAGGAAAAGAAGTATTTCTGGTTAACTAAGATCAACATGAGTACCATATCTATATTAATCAAACAGTTTTCTGCCCAACTGCAGTACAAGTCAGAGAATTAGGCAAAAGAGTCTATAAAATATAATAATGCCCTTTTTGGAACAGTGTCTTTTCTACTTCCTACTCAGATTTTAATAGTTTGGAAGTGCAAAGGCCAATCAAGTTGTGAAGCAGATTAGAAGAATCTGTAAACAAAGTAAGAACATAACTAGCAACCAGGGCAGAATTAAAAGAGAACCACACTTAACTAAAGAGGGTGTTTCTTTCACCATCTTAGCAGAGTGACAAGGAAGATACTAACCACCTGTATATGAAACATTCTTAATTGCATGTAAAGTTGTTTTAGCTGCTAGAGCACAACCACTGTCAAAAGATGCAAAAATTAGGGGCAAGGATTTTTCTTTACTAGAAAAGGCAGAAACTTAGGATGCAGGAGAGTTCGCTCACTCCTCAAACTCCCATGAAACGTCACTCTGAAGTGAAGAGCACCACAGATTTCGCCCAGGTACGTGTATTTGCAAAAATCAAAATTCTCATCTGAAGAAACGCAAGAAAAGAGTGGAAGGCTTAATCTGTTTTGTCTATGTCTATCCAAAAGCATGTTAAATACCATCTAAAGACACTTTCAGGGAACCTCCTCTATTCAATAAAACAGTTTTTCAATTTGGAATATCCGAGGTATTTTAAGAACTTAGTAGAGGCTTCAGCAGAAATATGCTTAGCCTGTTTAAAAATATGGGGGAAGGGGTTTTGTTTTGTTTTACCTTTTTCTTGACTGAACGGCTACTCATGATTTTCTCCACAACAGGGCCTTCAGCATCAGCAGATTCCTACATCAGAAATACCATACAAGAGTTATGGGAGTGCATCTTTGTTACTTAAAGACTTCCTTCATTAGAACAACTTGAAATAATTTTTTTGCAACGGGAGTTTAATACACAGGAAGACTTTTTCCCCCTAGCATGAGAACTGAGAGGATTCAAATAGATTTAATACCATAATAAAGGATTGAAGAACACTTATTTAAGCCCATTTTTAAGAGCTAATGCAACTCTAGCTCTCTCACTAGGGCTGACATGCACAGATACACAGATATAACCACATGGGCAGTTCACCTCTCCTAAAATAACACTCGCTTTCAGCACCATACAGCCTAATTATTAGAAGATGTTCAAAAACTCTAGCTGGCTGTGTAAGTGTCCACACAATAGCTATCAAAATTGCCTGCGATTCTCTATCACACTATTACATTAATTCACTATTACAACCTCAGGCAAACCTACCAAATTCTCCTTCTGATAAGACACAATTAACAATGGAGATCACATACAATATTTCACAGGGCTTAACAAATTGCCAAATGAAATACCGAAGAACATGTATATATTCTCCAATAGGTCATCAGTTAGTTAAGTGAAGTAGTTCTTTGAAAAAGCACTACAAAACAATGAGATTGTTACAACAGTCATTCCTACATTATTACCCCTCATCTTATTCAAACTATTTTATCCATCATTTACATTGCACAGAGAATAAAGCGTACCCTGCTGGGTACTACAAGGCAGTAATTTCATAAAGGGGTTCTTATGGTGCCTAGCAGCAGGGGACAAACCTGAGTGGTTTATTAAAGTCACAGAAGCCAGACCACTGAATTCACAGAAGTAAATTCAAGAGTCCTAGCAGTCCAGTTTACGTTTCCTTTAGGTAGAGACCATTAATTTCAAAGAACTGTGTCAAATTGCATATCATCAGCTTGTAAACAAAGTCATTAATTAATATATTCTTTAAGAAGGTAAAAAGCTAATGCCTTCTGGCACACTGTGCCAACCATGGATGAGTATCATTCAGGAAAAGGGCCCATATTTGAACTTTGAATGCTGCAGTTGCAGCCATCTTTCCAGTCCGTTCATATCTGACCTGTTGCTCTGACTGAGAAGTATTTGAAGGAGAGTCTCTTCCAGCAGCATCAGCTTCATCGGCCTCCTCATCTGAAATCTTGAACTCCAGGTCTTCTGTATAACGCTTCCTCTTCACCTGCCTGCTGGAGCGTCGCTTCTAAATAGAAAGCATTGATATTTTGCATAAGAAACAAAACTGGTAAGATTGCAGAATAACTGAGAAAACAACTTCATATTTCTCAAATACACTAGTGTGTAGCAAACACTATTATTTTTACAGTACCCTGATAAAAATAGTGGAATCAAGATACTACTATTCTAAATTCCTGCCTGTTAGCCGCTTTTAACTTCTGTTAAAAAAAAAAAAAATCAACCTACTTCTTGCTTGTTCTGAGTTGGAAAGTGTTTTTTTTTTGCTTTTTTTTTAGCATTACTAAAACCACGTTAGAAAACTAAAAAGTGTATCTCAGAAAACAATTAAAATACAAGAAGTTGCACCTCTCAATTCACGTCTACGACAAACTTTGACAGATGGCCAATGCAGGAACCAAACACCACCTTCCCGCAGCATGGCCCATAGTGTTGCTAAGCAGTGACAACACACTGTCTTGCTCTCCCCATCCACCCAGTTGTACCCAGATTATCTTGTAGGGGAAATACAATGAAATACGATTTCCTCACTCCACTGACCCAGCACTGTTCAGAAAGACATCCTGCAGCACAGCATGGGAAAAGACCCCAAACTAATAGAGGAAAATGAAAAACTTGAACCACCCCAAATTGAAAACATGGTTTCTGTGTCCCTGTCATGGTTTAACCCCAGTTGGCAACCAAACACCACTCAGCCGCTCGGGGGCATGGGGGAGAGAATTGGAAAAGCACAAGTAAGAAAACTTGTGGGTTGAGGTAAGAACAGGTTAATAATCGAACTACTGCTACTACTGATAATAATAATAATACTACAACTGTAATGAAAAGGAAAACAACAAAGAGAGAGAAACAAAATCCAGGAAAAACAAATGATGCAACCGCTCACCACCCACTGACCGATGCCCAGCCAGTCCCCGAGCAGCAATCACTGCCCCCCGCCAACTCCCCCCAGCTTATACGCTGAGCATGATAGAATCATAGAATCATAGAATCATTGATGTCACATGGTATGGAATATCCCTTTGGCCAGTTTGGGTCAGCTGTCCTGGCTGTGCCCCCTCCCAGCTTCTTGTGCACCTCCTTGCTGGCAGAGCATGGGAAGCTGAAAAGTCCTTGACTTAGTATAAACACTGCTTAGCAAAAACTAAAACATCAGTGTGTTATCACATTATTCTCATGCTAAATCCAAAACACAGCACTGTATCAGCTACTAAGAGGAAAATTAACTCTATTCCAGCCGAAACCAGGACAGTCCCCATACCCTCATCTCCAGGATGAGAGAAAGCTTGAGAGAAACTGCAGAAAACATTCTGTAAAATACACAAGCATGCATTTGACAGAATTTGCAACTTGACACTCAGTGCCAGACACCATTTTCTGCAACAGTAAAATTCAAATTCCCAGATAGTCTGCATCAGGTTATATATTTTGAAAAGCTGAGAGCATATGCTGTTGAAGAGAACTGTCAACTGAGCATCAAGTATCTCAATGGACTGATGTATATATTAAAAAAAAGATGTTGAATATCAACTGTTAAAAAAACATCTTTATGAATTGATATACTACTTATTTTTACGTCTTTCTCGGCTTAACACACATCTTCACCGGTACGTGCAAATACTTATGTAGCTTGTTTAACAGATCTAGGCACCCGGGTCTCTCAATGTACATAGACAAAGTCAAATATTTACTTTTAGATAGTTAATCATACTTTTTAAAGCACAAATATCTGATGCACTTCACACAATTAGAAATTCCTTCTATAACCGAAAATGAAATTTTTGAGCAAAAGTTTACATCACCCTTTTAAACAATGGTGATATGGCTTCTACCTTAACATAATAACTTATGGGGGGTTCCCACAAAACTTTAACAATATTTTTATACTTGAAAATAGATACCACTTGGCAAATTTGCACCTTCTTTTCCATAATCACTGATGGGGAAAATATCAGTTTTCTTTTGGCTCAATAGGTAAGTCTTACCATTATTTTTGGTGCCAAAAATCTCTTCTTCCATTTCCCTAATAGAAAGGATGCCTAAAACGTTATGGTAATCCTCTATTTGATTTTTATCGACTTGGTTAGCTTCCTGTTTCCTCTAACATCCACATGAGGCTTTGCAATTGTTATGCACTGTTGTCAGAAACTGTGCATACATTTACCTGCATCAGATTATCTTTTACTCATTAACTGACCTATAGGTAGAAAGGTGAGTAATAGTCTTGATAATGGAATATAAAAAATCTGTATGGTAACACACAAAAGTAAGTATTTTTTCTCTCTAAAGATAACGATGCATCACTTTGTGCATTACTACATAATATCGTTACAGAAGACTCACTATTCAACACTAAGAATGCAATGGTGTTTTAGACAACTGCATAATATCAATCTCAGTTGGGAAATGCACAACAAGTTTATTAATTCTAGCTGTCCTAGCGTATATGGTTGTAACCCTTCCCTACGTTTACGCAAAGAAGTGTGGGTGCAGTATAACATGCACAGTGCGAGAAAGTATTAAGAAAACAAAAATTACCTGAAATACTTTATTATGTTTAATTAAAAAATTATGCAAATACCCTAACACTTGTATTTACAAAAAAAAAAAAATTCAAATATAAAGTTCATCACCCAATAGAGTTTCACAAAGAGAAAGTTTTGTCCCACTAAACTGAAAACAAGCAAAACATGCATATATATTGAACTGTAGACAGTATATAATCATCTGCAAATTAACCCAAAAAAACCATCAGCTCCAAAGGTTTCTTCTACATCTTTTGTCAGCGCCATTAATCAGGCTGAGAGAGATTTGTGGCACAGGACAGAAAACTTATTCTTCAAAGATTTTAACGTTTGCATGGTGTATCTCAACTTTTCTAATTCAGAATACATGGTTTGCACGAATCGGAAATAACACTCTCTTCTGTTGCTGCTTTTGTTTTTAACTAGAATACACTAGATTGCTCACATTTCATTATACTCTACATCCTTCTGGAAAACAGTAAGAGGGAAGGCATAAATCATGTTTGTGTTAGGACACCACTGTTTGCCAACCTCTTCACCAGGCTGCTTTGCCCATTTCTCAAGTGATCATCAGTCTCAACATCTCTCGCAACTAGAAGCAACACATCCACAACCTGATGCGCAACGGACAAATGCAATGGATTTCAGTAATACCAGCATGACTATTTCGGAGTCTCATATTTTCCCCATCACAATTTGCCTCTACCTCTTCATGAGGGAATTCTTATTTTTAATGCCCACTCTGACCACTGCCAGCAGAAGCCAGGAGCTGACCACTTCTTAACACGGCTAATGACAGAGCACACAAAAGTTGCCATATAAGCTATTTCTATTTCCAGATTTTCTTTACATGAAAAAAAGTTTGGACAGAAAGTGATAGGTGTGCAGTGGTCAAAAGAAATGACCAATGTTAGCTGAAGACTGGCAGTCCTGCAAAAAGGCCCTTCATCCATTAAAGCAGGGTAGTTACAAGTCCCTGACATGCACATTTCTGACATCCTGCTTTGTCACGTCTTATTCTTGAGTTCAGAAGGTTTGCAAAGCCAATGTACCAAGAAACACGAGGCTTATAAGCAAGACCTCATAGTGGTACATTAAGTCTACAAAGCAGAAAATTCAGCACCATAATTGCAACAGTGATGAAAGAGAACACGTGGAAACTCAGCAGCACTGTACACGTATCTGCAGGTAACAAGACTGTAAAGCAAAATTACGATGAGGAATACTTGTTTTAGTAAAATATTCACTATGGTGATTTCCAGTTCTCACCTTCTTGGTTTGTCGTTCGAAACAACACAGAAAATACCCCAATACCTGTATCTCTGTAACAAAGACTGTGAGACCTACCGTTTTATGCATCTAAATTGTCAAAGGCTACACTGAACTTGAAAGATAGCATTACCTGAACCCCTGGGTCATCTTCATCTTCAGGATGAGGTGATGGTGGCGGAGTTTTTTCCAAATCTGAGTTTTCTGAACCTTCCTTTCCCTTGTTAACCTTTTTCTTTGCAGCACTAGTTTCTGAATCTGGTTTCTTGTTACTGAAACAGAGGTATTTTTAATCAATATTTGTACAAAAATGTAAGCAAAAAGTACTTAACAAAATAGTTAATCCGCGAGATGTTTATTTTCAGTGACTTCATTATTTTCAACTGCCTTCCTTATTTAAGTACTTAAACATAACTGTAAAATCAATGATGCACGGGCCATCGCTATACATTTCCCATTCCTTAACAACGAACACCTCGCTTCTTTCCTTCAAGATCTTAGACAGCAACACTGAATGTCTTCAACAAGAAACTAAAAATGAGACTGGAAAGGAAGAGCTGCTTTCTTCAAAACCTGCACTTTCTGAAAGTGGTGTTTGGGCAACCTGACACATGTGAGGAGAAACAGGATTACGCGTGCACTTGTCTTGATATTAACTCTGCGGACCAGGTGAGCAGAAGCAGAGGAAGTGTTACCAAAACAAAGGACCAAATGAGAAAATTCTTCGTTCTCTTCTACCATCCCTGCTATTTCCAAGCAGAAAAGGCACTTTTGTATCAGCTCTGAGGGCACCCATACAGCCTCAATGCGTGCAACCACAGCTTGTATGGGGGGAAAACCCACCCAGCTGGTATCTCAGCATCTACATGATACTAGAAAGCTATATCCAGCAACGGTAGAGAAAGGTTTTGGGGATTGTTTCTCCCCCTCCTCTCCCACGAAAACGTTTGCCACTTGAGGAGCTGGGACCCCATTTCTCCACCTGCACTCAGAGGCCTGGAAATGGGGGAGGATGCACATATCAAAATCCAGCTTTAAATAACATCATCACCAAATCATGCACCGAGACGATCTTCAGCATTGTGGGGGTGAAATTTTTAAATGGCAACGAAGAAGAATCGATGGTAAGAGTTAGTAATTTTAAGCACATTTAGCCTTTGAGTCTCGTGTGGGTTTTCGCTAGTCTTTCTTCCCCTCTGTGGTCAACCCCTCCAGGCCTGTTACCGATTTGACAGGCTGGTTGTGGAAGTTGCCGAGACATTCAAGAGCAGAACAGAGTTACGCACTGGTACCCGACAAACAGCAAGTACAGGTCACCAAACAGTATGACAGGCATATATATACACACACACACGGCTTCTGCACCCTCAAAGTTTTAATTTCATACCCAGGACGCTGCCTGGGGTTTGTTTTTCCTTCATAATCCCCAGCCTTGTAACTTCACAAACAAACATCAGCTTTAAGCTTGTTCATTTTGATCAGCACGTTGGCCCACTGAAGGCGTGTTTCGGAGCTGTAATTTAAAATTCCCGAATACGGTTACATGTCGCTGGGGGACTGGGACAACTCAGTTGTGGTATTATCCTCTTTTGCAGCCCGTGTTTAAACTAATGTTGACTTAAAAATAAAATACAATTTACAAGTGAAAAGACTGGGAGTTTTGGAAATGAATTTGTATTATCGTGAAATTACAGGGCGCACCGCAGCTTTCCTCTCAAAAACAGACCTCAAACTGTGAGAGTTAAGAAAGGGGGGGGGGGGGGGGGGGGGGGGGGGGGGGGGGGGGGGTCAATCCACACAGCAGAGAGAGAAAGGAGGAGCAGAGCAGTGCGGTGTGCTGAAGCGGACAGGCTCCCACGCACCAGAACCCTGCCGTGCCAGCAGCATGGAGACAGCAGTCCAGTCCCCACCGGTGCACAGCATCTGTGGTTTGGAGTTACAGTGGCATGGCACAGATGGCTGCCAAATGACCTTGCAAACCTAAGACACCCTCAAGGTGATAATGAACACTGTTTCTTTGGGACGCTCCAAACCAGGTCCTGAACTGCTATCTGAACAGTTATGCTGAATCTCTCACGTTTTTTTAATCCAATTACAGTCCGACACTACAGAGATCTCCAAAACTGGAAAAAATCGATGGCACTAATGTATTACAAGAGGTAGAGATAAGGAGGATGTGCTTAGCATGTCTGCCATGCTTTTCAACACCAAACCCCAAAAACCCCTTTACATATTTCTCCAATTTGTTTAAATCAAAGGTAAGCCTGTCAGGGGAGCTGGATGGCCGCCAGGTGAAGCGAGCTGACAGGCTGGCGCTTTTCGCCCCTGACCCCCGTAAATCAGAGCAAGGTGCGCAATTAAGTTTAGTAGTCGTTACCGTGCCCCGGGTGCACCGCCGCCTATGAATAACAGGCTTAAAGTCGGAAAGAATAGCGTAGCCTAGTTTTGATAAAATATCAATTTGCTGAAAGGCCGGGAAGCGCTAACGAGGGCCTGCCTGCCCCGGGCGGACCGACCGACCGCTGCTGCGCTCCCCAGTGCTCGCCGCCCGACAAGGCCCAGACAAAGACCCCGCCAGCGACTCCAGCGCCGGCAGCAGGTCCACCCCGACAAAGGTTTTCTTACTAGCCTCTAGCCTCTCCTTCTCTGCTCATAGCGGCAGGGACTCCGAGCTAAGAGTATCTCAAGACTCAAGACTACCCCCAAGCCGTGCCTCGGCGTGCTGAGTCGCTCTCGGTAAGAGAGACACGGACGAAGCAATTCAGACACAGTTTCAAATCTCCCCCCTTGTCAGGCCAGTTAAAAACAGACTCATGAAAAAGAGCCGCTGCCTCCGGGAGAACAAAGCCCATGCGCAGCTCCACCGGGAATTTTAAGTTCTAAGTTCAGCAGAAGAATTGCTCTTTTTAAATGCACAGCTACAGTTTCTTTCAAGAAAAGAAAGGAAGGTGAAGAACAAACCATAGAACAACAGCACCATACCCTTGAGCGAGGCGAGGCTTTGCTTCCCAGTGCATCACACACCCGGGAGCTTCACCTGGCCAGTGGGAGCATCGGCTTCCTCGAATTGTCAGCAACTGTTGTCCCTCTCCATCTTCCCACAGAGCCAGTGATTTGATCCTGACAATTAAATGTACTCACTTTTGACGCAGCCTTTCCACTTTCCAGCAGATCATACTCATGCCATTCAAGAATGGTGTTACCCTGGACCAGAATTACCTTTTCCACATGTAAGTACAGGCAGGTAAAAACCTGTTCTTGGACACTTTGCCATTACCATTAGGGTCTTGTGTGTCAATGCTTAACTCTGGATGTGCATCTGATAGTACTTTCCAAATTCGGCAACAAGGAAGGCAAACTGTAATATATACATTTAGACAACTGTCTCTCATATTTGTTTTTACACATGCATGAATATGAAATTTATCCAAGTCCCACTAGAGACAACATAGTGTCCAGTCCCAAAACAAGAACTAGAAATCTGGGAGAAACTGAAGTAGTATTTGCCACACACAAAACACTAAAATATTTTAAAATTGTCAGTTAAAACTAGTCCTTCTATTCAAGTGATGCAAACACAGACACTTCAGATTAGATGTCTTACACTCTAGCTGTCCAATACCACTTTCTGGTTTCATCCTCTTATCCCCGAGGACTGCACAGCATACTGACGAAAGGGGATCAGTAAGAAGACAACCTGCAGGAGGTCAGATGAGCGAACAACGTGAAGGAAGACAGGGGCTGAAGAGGAAAACAGTAAGTAGGATAACTGAAAAGAAAGCTTGAATTACAATTTGAGAACAAGTATCCAAACCTTGACAAAAGTGTTTTGCGTCAGGTAGTCAAGCAGCCACCTACAGAGCTAGGTCAAACTCCAGGAACTTACCAGGGCCAAACCACCTGACTCAAAAATACCCTAAAAAGCATGGCATGCTTCACAGGATTAAGAGGGGAAGTAATTAGCCCGTATGTTTACATTGTGCAACTACTTCATCTGATCTGGGTAACTGACAGATCTGTTTATTAGTGTAATTTATGATGGCTATCAGGATTTGGATGATGCTTTTTTCTGTAATTTAAACATCTAAAATTAGTCAGACAGACTATTGATCCCTATTGTACCGTTTGGGAACACTGTCCTGTGACAAATTCATGACTGGAACCTGGCTTAAAAAAAATGTTACACATTCACTGTGGAGCATCAAAACCGTAAAAAAAATAATTCCACCCTCTCAAAATGTTAGAGCTGTCAGACTTTCTGTACTGCCTTACCTGAGGAAAACAATTTTTTTTAAAGCTCCTAGTGTAATCAAAACCTTTTTTTTTTTTAAATCGGTTTTTATATGTCACAGAAGTAGGAAAAGCAATAGGGCAACAAGGTTTTTTCCAGCCTGAAAACTCAGCCAAATTACTAAAAAGTATGCTCTGGTAACAGCAAGCCCATGAGACCTGCCTGCAGCAAAGGCAAAGGTAAATATCTGGCAGCTGGGCTGGTTCAAAAGGGAGATGAGGACAGGTGTGAACAGGAACAGCCTCAGTGGATGCGCACATGGAAATCTCGCACGATTTCCTGTTCTCTCCCACAGGCACCCCCTTCCTGCCTTGCTCAGGATGATCTGAGCTTGGGAGTGGAAACTATCACCACCGCCTCGGGACCTCTCTTCCTGTCCTCCAGCTCCCCAGGGCGCTGTGTCCTGCTGTCCGCACTGCTCCCCCACACAGCAGCCTCTTCCCGCTTCTGCGGCCAGGAGCCATCCCTTTTCCGATACAACAAACAGCTAATCTGTGCGCCAAAAAAGTCTGTCTCCACCTCCCTCTAAAAGAGGTAATTATGCTCATGCTTAGCACACCCCTTGCGAGCAACAACCCACTCACCCTACCCTGCATGCCAGGCTGCTGCTGTATGTGTGGGAAGGACGCAGAGTTTCCCCTGCCACAGGGAGGGGAGGAAGCAGATAAGAGCAGCCCTGCAAAGCACAGCACACTGCTTTGAGGAGATGGGAGGAGGGACAAGCTCCTGCAAAGAGCTGCCATTTGGCCCTCGCAAATAGTTACTGCTTCTCCCACCGTAATCGGTGGTCACTCTCTAGGGTTTCGGAGGAAGCAGCGGGAGAGATATCAGCTGTGCTGCAGCGTGATCTTCTCAAACAGGTAGTCCTCATCTCCTCCAGGGACAGGCACAAGAGGAACAGATACCTGAGCCATGACTTTGCAATTCAGTAGGACTACTTGCCTTTCCCTGCCTGCTTTGCATGTGCCTGAAGCTGGCTCCGTAACACTAAGAGGCCACATAATACTCAGCACCCACACAATTTAATGAAAACCCTTCATTTGTGATCCTAGCTATACCTACATTTTGCTTTCAAACCTGACTAGTTTGGTCCATAATAGATTTGTTTTGCAAATGTTTTTTTCCAGCCACCACTGTATTTGTCTTCCTGTATTGGCAGGATTGGGTTAATATCCATTACAAGTGTAATAGTACAATATTAATGTGTGATCTTTCTTTCAAAATCATCAAGTATGCAGTATAACATACTAGCAGCCCATTTGGGTGCTTGCTTTCTTTTTAAGAAGCCATGGGACACGCAATTCAAACAAGCATGAAATTAACCAGCTTCTTCCATTCTCCAATCTGACGGCTGTCCCTCACATGAAGGTGCATTTCAGTGAGGCAGGCTGCTCATTTTGTCACAACTTACCCCAAAGATAGAAGAGATGTGAAGGATAAAGTTTCTGGTTATTTGTTGTTGTTTGTTTAATAAAAGGATTATACTATTAGTCAAAATTGGAACTGAAATAACGGGGTTAAGTTATGAGCTATATTAAATTACATAATGGCTAATTTAATACTTAAATACCAGATTTTTTATCTATGTGTATACTCTAATACAGCCTGTGTCAAAATTAACTATCAAGGACTTGTTATGCTCTATCCAAAAAACTGTTGCTCTTCAATAAATACGTTTCCTGCGTCTGACTTTATTCACCTGAATTTTACATGAGTGCAAAACTCTTCTATTAAAACCGATAGGCTTATTCAGGAATGAAAACCCGTTAGTTTTGCACAGCATTTAGAAATCTGAAAATCACACTACTCCTTTCAATGCTTAGAAGCAAAATATTGAGCAATATAAGCAGTAGTAGCAAACACATGCCAGATACTAACTTTATCAAAGTATTCTACTTCTAAATAACCATCCATAATCTATATTAACTTGCATTAATCTCACTCATCCCAGCTACTGTAATATTTCCTTTCTGTAGTTAGTGCTGCTGAAATACTGCGGCTCAGATCATTAAACGTTTGGACTGTTGTTTTATTTAAAAACTTGATGCAATGATCTGTCACTGGACAGGTTCCCCAGTCTGTGATTTTGCCAAAGTAAGCAAATTTCTTTCAACGATTTAAAATTCTTTGGCAGCACAGCATCCCAACACAGTCTCAGAGTTCTTCAAAGAAGTTTGATACTGAAGCTCACAAGACCACAAAATGAGAACAACCTTGTTTTCAAGAGAGCATTCGTTAACAGAGACACAAGCCCATTATGGGAAAAGTAGGACTTTCTCCACACCCCTAAGTAAGCACAAGGAACAGCAATGCTCTTAATGCTGCTCCAAACATGTTTCTCTCACAGGTAAAACAACAGGGCTTAGTACTTACTAGAATACTGTAAGTCATCTAGCCACCCAGGGACAAAAGTTGTTGCATGGGAAAGAAGATAAAGACTCTCCTACAAATACAACTAAGAAAGCAGCGATTTGTTCCTTCAAAGGAAACACTGCTCCTTTAATCTGCATGGCATGTCCCAAGATTTAGAGAAGATGGGCAAAGAGATATTAGGATTGAGTGGACGGGACAGACCAGCTCAGAGGTCTGATGTCCAGCCCAGCCACAGGAACCTCATGCATGTTTTTGAGGCAGACTCCTTCTAACCACTGTTTATTAAACAAAACTTCATTGTAGTCAAGACCTTGTACAACTGCACCAATTGAGAAGTCCTGCAGTAAAAGGTTTTTTACTTCTTGGTGGCAAAAACTGCTGGGCGATGCTCAATACCATGCTATATGGCCTGGTCAGCCTTTAAACCTATGAGTATAGGGAAATGGAACAAAAAGGTTATTTTAGCTGATACAGTATTTTGGTTTCAAAAACACATACTGGGAGATAGATAACAGTTTTTGCTGAAGTAACTTCTGTAATAGGGATAGGCTGATCAACTGCAATTTACTGAACAGTTAATAAACCTGTTCAGGACAACATTTGATTTTACAAGCCAGTGTTTATAAATTCCTCAGGAAACATTGTCTCTGCTAATACAGAAACTTCTGTTTCTTGCTAAAGGAACAAGTAACATCTTACTGTCCATGCCTTATTTAACCATATAGCTGTATCAAACCTAACCAATAGTCACTGTTGTAGAATATATGCAAAGCTGATTCATTAACTGCAATTTTTAAACCCTAATACAAATGAGGTTTGCAAACTGATTTGGATTAACCAAGTCTGGCTGTGCTTCCATCTGGAAGTTATATTTTATAATGCTAGCCACATCCTGAAAAACAGATTCAGATGTTTGGAACAAATTCAGAACAGTTGTAAGAAATTCTAGGTACAAATGAAAAAAAAATTTGGCTTTAATGTCTTTTTCCTCTCAGTTTTCATTCAAGTAGGCATTTATAATCATGGTGTTTAGGGAGTTGAGGGGTAAGGAAAGAATCTGTGTTATTATCTATGACGTATTTACTCATGTGTAACGGCAGTTTGTTCTTTCTCATAGTACTCTGTAGCATTTTAAGCCTATCCTGATAAACGGACACGATGCTGAGTGAAAACAGTTAGGAAACAGGGTTGAAGCATCTGGTCTATTCACAGTGATTTTCTGCTAGGAAAATTGTCTTTACATGAAACAGCAAAACGAATATAATCCCTACAGTGAGGACACATCAATATCCATATAAAAATGCCTTTTTAGCAGCAGGGCTTATAGCCCATGGGTTGTGTCAGTATAAAATAGTGTCTGTAAGGGTTGTACAACTTGTAACAACGCTAAGTACCTAACTTACTTCTTTATTTAGAGAAAAACGTCATCAAACCTTTTTACTCTAAGCCTTCATCTCTGGATTTGGTCAAACCTGCATTAATGTCAAAGCAATTTAATTTCTTAATACACAAACCACACACGAGGACAGATGAGCATTAGAAGAGAAAGAGTTAGTTTTGAAATCTAACACATCCAGAAATTTTTATGCCTTGAAAAGAAAAGTTAACCTTCTGCCTTTCCAGCTTGTTTAAAATAACTGTGAATCCATAAACAGGAAAACCAAACAAGAGAAATGTGCCCAAGTTCCTCAAAAACATGATCTTGTAGATGGTAGAAGGTAAACGACAAAACAAGATCTCCTCTCCACCCAGGCCATTTAGCACAGATGCTCTAGAAATCCCACAAACACATTGTTTTCCTCTGATCGCAGACAGAAGTTTCCTGACTTACCTAGCCTTTTTGCTGGTCTTGGGTTTTGGCGTGGTATTTTTTGCTTTCTTTTCCTTTGGCTCTTTAGGGGTCTTGGGGACTTTGGGGGTCTTGGGTTCCTTCTTTTCCTTGGGTTCTTTAGGATCCTTCGGTTCTTTTTTTGCCTTGGGCTTTTTCTTTTTCTTCTTCTCTTCTTGGGAGCAATCCACTGAGTTTCTGCTTAGATTCTGGCTGTCGAGTCCCCCAGGAAAGTCTTCCTTACCAAAACCTTTACTGGGACCTTCTGCAGCAATGTGATTGTTTTTCTTTTTCTTTTTCTTTTGCTGTGGCTGCGGCTCAACCGATGGCAGATAATCATCGCTTTTCACTAGCTGGGTATTCGGTCCACTAACCTGAGTCATATCCGGCACTGGTTTCTCTAAAAAGGGTTCCGATGGAGAATGCTGAGAGAGACAAATAGAAATAAAATTGTAGGTTTGCAACTTTGATTTCTAAAACTTTGCTCTTTTGGAGCAAGAAGTTACAGAGGGAGAAAACACTAAGCAGAAGATCAACCTAGTACGTATCTGAAACATTGTACAATAAAACAGTAAAAACCAAAGCTTTCTGCAGTTCAAACAGTAGCAAAGTGACCAGAAATTCTTGATATAGCAAGGGTAAAATTATTCTAAAGCTTGTATATAAAGTAGTGTATATAAAGTAGAAGTATAGAAAATATTTAGTCTTCAACATTTAGATGCAAAAGGAAAGCAATTGTTATTTCAGAGATTTCAAAACAGTTGTTAGTAGAATGAATAACTTGTTACAAATTATTCAGTTGCACTTTTGTCCTCTGGGGGAAAAAAAAACTGTTAAAGTTTGTTTCTAGACATGCAAAGGAAAACAAAGTGTATTCACAGGCTGGGTTTATAAAAAAATTAATCAAGGCAAGTTACATTGGTTCAGCTGTGACAGGAGGTATTTTGACCAGCACGTGAAGGATTAAGCCACTTTAACATGTAATATAATGTTACATTTTATGTCAAAGATCCACAGCTCCCTCCTTGTAATTGAAACAATTTGTTCCTACTACAGATTGGACGCAGAACTACCTTAAGTGTTTGTGAACCTGAAAAAACATCCTATTTCAAAGTCTGTATAGTGTATCAGGTTTACACCAGACTTAGAAAGTACATGAAAACCTACGTCTAATTACACAAATGTCAAGTGCCTGGACTAAACATATTGGATATATTTGCAACTCTTTTCCTCTTCCTCTTAATGGTTCTATTCTACACAAAGATCCACGAGTCTGCAATGAAAAAATGTCTAAGCTCTACCACGACTTTGCAGCATATCAAAGCTCTAACCTGCTTGTCCTCACTGCCTGCCCGTAGTTATAAAAGCAGGACGACAGTGCTTTTCAAAAAGAAAAGTAATAGCATGACACTGTACTGATGCCTTTCTTGCAACTGTGTATACAGTCAGACCATTTTCCCACCCTCTTTCCTTCTCTGTTTCTCCTCCTTTTCTCTTCCCTAAAAATTAAGTCGAGATGATTCTAGGCGGAAGAGTTCCCCATTAGCCGTGGTCATGAAGTCTAGCCATTTGAGATGTTTGATCCATTGAACTGAGGAGAAGAAAGGTTTATAGCAAATCAGAATTTTACTTCCAGGAATAGCAGTGCCTGTGTAACTGTTTGTAACGTCATTTGCGTTTCCTTTTCTCCGCTTTTTATTCAAACTGCACTTACTTAGGAGTGGCAGGCGTGCACATGACTACAAACCCAGCCCCTGAGCATAAGGAGAACCGAGGGGCATACACAGACATACACTTTAGCCACCTGGATCTAAAAAAACAATGCACTCTAAGATTTAGGAAATAAAATTCTTAGTATCATTACATAAGAAGGTGAATGCATGTGTATTTTTCCAAATATACTAATATAGTTTCCTGAATGTAGACAAACTGAATCAGTGCAGTCCTAACTATTTTCAGCATTTCTTCACAGTAGCAAAAAAACGCTGTGCCCTGAATACACTCACATACTCAGAAGCTACCCAAGCAGCAGAAAGGAGCAAGGCTGTCGAGAAGTGCAGACAACTCTTTACTGCTGTTTGGGAGAGGTTTGAACAGTACAAGCTAGACACTACGGTTCTTTATGGAAGAGACTCCAGGACAAGAGGGAAGGCCTGAGGGCCGGACTGAAGATCTGGGTCTACTTGGCTTAACCAAGAACTTCCAGGACGACTTCTGCATGTTTCTGTCCTCTGTTTATTAAGATACTTTTTAGTGCAACACGGTCTTAGTTGCAGTGGAAACTCAGCTCTAATGCAAACCTGATGCACCCATTGCATTAGCACCACATGAATCAGCCCCACCTCAAGGCAACCTCATGTCAGGCGTAAGTATGAACGAACACCTCTTCTAGAAATCTGTAGTCACCGTAACAGTTACATATCTTCATGCTGGAAAGTTCACAAGGACTGGATATTTGTATAGAAAATGCTGATCCCAGGAAGTCAGTGGTGCCAGTGAGTTCTGCAGTCCAATTATACATTACATAAATTAGAGATATTTTTAAATCTTCTAATTGGTTTTGAATTTGGGTGACTGAATTGAATGTCTCCTCAGATATGTTCTGTGACACAGAACAAAACTCTCTTCTCTGTACCTCAGACCATTATGTACTTGTATGGTCTAACACTTATTTTTAGGTAGGAAAAGACAAGAATACTACACTGATCACCTGTAAGTACCTCTTATCCATAGGTTTTCAGAGCAGTACTTTCAATCTACATTTTCCCAAGGTAGTCAGTATATTTCTATATTATCTGCCATTTCATATCTCATGCGTCTTATGTTTTTCAGAGACCTTATGTGCAAGTTTCGTCAATGTCTTCACCGAGCTGTCCACCACAACACTCAGTCCTCTTTTTAAATACTGTTCACTTGCTGCGTCTAACATATAAGAAATCTAAGTTTTTCTTTCCAGTATTTGTAAAATCTGTATTGAGCAAGTACCTTGTGTTTGGCACTACAGTATTTGCTTGCCATATTTAAGAGAGACTTTTACAACTATCTAAAAGCTTATGTATAAGGCACAACTTTCCAGAACAAATCAGAATTGGTAGTTTAATTTGTTTTTCTTCCTCCTAAGCATGTGAAACAGCCAAGCCAACAAATATTAAAAACCACAAGAAATCCAGTAATGCCACATAAATTTAGTTCTATAAAATTTTCCAATGTTACACCTTCATTAGTGATATAACTGTGTCACTGAAATCTTAATGAAGTTTCATACATGCTTGAGTATTCTCATTACCTTTTTAACCTAATTCAAAAAATTAATCCTTTTCTCGTTTCTGAGACTTGTGGGTTGGTTTTTTTTGTTTGTTTGCTTGTTTGTTTTAGAAGTCTGAACAACAGCTTTCAGCACAGTCATAAGCAAATCTGAATGTAAGGCAGACAGCTTTTCCAAGTCTCCACAACAGCAACGTCAGCCCATCATGATGTGACATTTGTAGTTTTAACGTCAGGTCTGGCCAGAAGGTAAAAGCACCGAGAATGGCAGCGACTATTTCCGCACTGTAGTACTCAGTAACTCATTCTGGAAGATGGCATTCTATGAAAATTCAGATTCTTACTACCTCAGAAAGCTTATCCACAAGAGTCATTCTCAGGCTCTAAAACAACTTGGACTATACATTAGACTTACGCAGGAAACAAATATTAAAAAAAAGAAAAAAAAAAACCTTACTGACTTTTATTTACAATACCAAGTTATGTGCACTTACTTTTATTTACAATACCAAGTTATGTGCATTACCAAGCATACAAATTAAAGTATTATGGTTTTGTTTCATATCATTTGAGCTACAAAAAGCCAACTCTGCCCTAATTAGGCTTTGGTTATATTTCCTATTACTTGAAAACACATTACTTTTGCCACATGCCATTCCCTTTGCAGTTCAGCAACGTTGTAATTCACTTATACGTGATCTTTTAAATTGTAGCACTCCTGCAAAGAAATAGGTGTGATTAACTTTATTTTTCTAGGAAGTCTGTGCCTACACTTTTGCAATATGCTAAAATGGTTTATCCCTGACAACCCCACATTGCTCCCTAGTGTGAAGCTGTGTAGGAGCAGCACAAGTCTAGTGAGAAGAAGAGATCAGAAGCAGCCTGAAAGATGCATTTTCTTACCCCAAACCAGTGGTCTTCTCTTTCTTAAGGAGGGAGAAAAGGAAGAAGAACAGGCTTTCACTGGTAAATATTAGTTTAAGCCTACCACAGGGAATTATTTCAAATAGTTCTACTTCTTTAAATCTACAAAGGATTAACTCTAGTTACAGGGTCACAATTTCTAATGAAAGAACCCCATTTTCCATTTACAAAAATTAAAAAAAAAGTGTATTACAAGTTTTTACCAGAAGATTGAAAAATTTATCTGCATACTTCAGAGCAATTGCTTCTCCTGCTGCTTTTAGTAATAACAAGGCCGTAATTTAGTATGTTGGTACAGAATTTCATCTTCCACAGGAAGGAAACCAGTGAAGATTAAACACAAATAGGTATTAATCCTATTTGATATTGCAGCAGAATTATTTTTGGTATTACTTGAAATAAGGTGAAAAAGGTGCTCAAAAAATATTGGTGTGTTTACTAGACCCACATCTCTTTAAATCTTTTAGAGAAAAGCTGTTTTTGTAAACATTTAACAAAGAACAGATGGCCTGTTTTAATCATGTGAAAAAACCTGGAGCTCACATTAATACTCCTACCAACCGACTACTGGGGCTAGTCACCTCCCTAACCAGCAGCATGGTACAGTCTTCAGCAATACCATTTAATTTTACAATGGACATTTTCTCATCAATTCCCACTGCTTGACAGTTAATCAATGCTATTAACATGCAATATCACAATGCAGGACACTCCTAAGGATCGCAGCTTATTAGAGCAAAACAGAGATTCTTCAGGAACTCTGAGGAGTCAAAATAATTTGCAGCTCAACAGGTTACCCAGGATGGTAATATGCTTTTGCATTATTGGTAAAAGCCAACAATACCTGAGCAAATAATAAACGAAAACGCTATTTGAGAAATTGTTTCTGGAGTGCAAAATCCTCACTTTTCTGGAATTCAAGCTTATTTTTAAACTTCCAAACATGTACCACCAAGATTTGAAAAATTAAAAATGAAGCTGCCCGCATTTCACAGCTGCTTACACGTTTAGAGCTAAGCTCATTCTCCGCAGCCCAAAGCACAGACAGACGTCTCAAACCAGGCCTGTTACATAAAGTAGCAAGATGGACAGGATGTAGGATTAATCCAGTGAGGGTTAGTGGGGGGGGGGGGTTAAGGAGGAGAATCTTTCTGTTGCTTGAACAAGGATTGAACCACAATCAACTGTACTTAAGCACTGAAAGTAGCTGAGTGTCAGTTCCCTAGCAGAGCAGCAACTTGAGCCAATATTGAGCTTTAAGAAGTATGAAGCAAGAGCAGCAAAGCATGCGACATGACTCAGCTAACTTCGTGAAATTTAAACATCAGCACCAACCAAAAAAAAAAAAAAGCTCCTTTTTACTAGGACTGCTTTCATTTCCCTCACGGGTATTTCCAGACTCCCTGGTCTTTTTCATATTTTGAAAAAGATCTACTGTAACCACATTTTATTTAATAAACCAAAGTTCAAGAAAATTTAACAGTGTGTGTAACAGTAGAGCAAGCACGCAGTCAGTTCCCACCGACTGGCTCCAAAACACAAACATATATAAAACATATAACAAAAATATATATTTTATATATATATATAACATATAACAAAATATGATATCTATACAAAGGATCAGTTCATGTTAGGGAAATCATTACTGAATATTCTCATTTGCAGCAATTGCAGTCCTGTTAAATTATCACCTTCACTTTGGAAAAGTTAAAATAGCAACCTGTGACCAAAGAAAGTTCTTTTAAAACAAGATGGACTAGAGCATCACTTCTGAGAGCAGCTCTACCTAGGGCCACAGAGATCACTCGTTTTGAATTTGTATCCTTCCTGATAGCACTGTCCACAAGATGTTAAAAGCCATCACATGTAGAAATTGCTCCATAATTCTTCCCTTCAAAGGTTAGTGAAAGGATTCATCATCCCTCTGGATTATTTAGAACACACTATTCATCTTCACTATCCTCCAAACAAATCACTTGGAAAGTTTCCACGCCATGTCTCTATACATTGCTTTGTCCCTGCAATTCTCAACTTGTCTCATCAATGCTTTCAGCATTAGGCCTGTCTTGGTGCTCCCTCCATCTGAAGCACGCTTCAGCTTTTCTAGACCAACATAAATACTCTTCAGACATTGTCCATCTGCAAAGCTCACAGATCAGTAAAAACTCCAGAGTAAACAGGAATCAACACTACCTCCAAAATCACAACCAAATACCAGTGCCTACATTCAACAACAGTACAGCTATACAGTTTTTTCCTATAGTAGCTAAGTCCAGAAACATCCTCAAGACTACGCTCACACCCATAATTCCTTCCAAAACCTGCTTCACCAATCAGTTTTTGTTCTTTTATTGTGTATGATGATCCCTTCCCTTTTCTGTGAAACTATTGCCTTGATTTGAAGATGTATATGTCTTTTTTTACTTTACTATATGAAAATACCAGGTATTACCTAAAATATTTTGGGCAATATGATGCTGTTCAGAAACAACTGGTGTCTCAGTACTTCACAAACTCCTCTAAAAACATTGTACTTCCTAAGTGCCAACTTGCATTTATAAACCGACAAGCGTTGTCACTGATCTTTTCTGCAATAAAGGGAAAGGCATCACACCAGATGAGAATGAAAGAAGACTATTTTGCAAAGAGACTCCACAGGAATCTTGTCGTTTACTAAATCTCTTGCCATACTTCTACAAAACACAGATGAAAATGTATGGAAAACAAAAGTTCTATTAATACCTTCTTAGCAAGACATAACTTCACAAAATTCACTTTGCATGAAAAAAGTTCATGTTTTAGTGAAGTGCTGCTGCAATACCATTTTATTTCTTAAGCAAGTCTTCCTGCTCTGTTACTACTAATGGAGATTATTTTTGAAAAACAGGTGCAACTACTAAAAAGTTAAAACTTGCTGATCCAAGTTTTCAGAAGAACTCTGAATCAAAACAACTTATTTTGATGCCAGCAGCATCCTAACAGTGGAGTGGAAGCGATTAAAACCAATCTTAATGCCCTCAGCCACCACTGCAAAAGCACACTCATTGCTGATTTGGGGGAGCTGAAAGTATCACCCAATTACTATGCGTGGAAGAATAAAAACACGCTATACAAAATACAGAGTTCCTTATCCGAGTCTCAGCACAGCTACAGCATTAGAATTATTTATTTTCTGGTCTTGTACTCTGTGGAGTAAAACTGATTACAAAAGACGAATGACACTAATGTGGCCATCCAAAAAGCAAACATCCCATTATATTTTGTAGCAATCATATGTAGCAACACTGTTTCATGCTCACATAAAGTGAGAGATTACTAAACCTATGGAGTATCAGCCAGTGCAGTGAGCGCTGATGGTTTGTTCACGGCTCAAAAACAACTAACTTACCCCATAAGAGAGCTCTTCCAGTTGCTGATCATCGATCAGAATCAACATCAGCGTTGATCAGACAGTATTAGACAAGTGCCACCCCTACGATAATGAAGCGTGCATGCTCCAGATTAGCTTTCCATGTAAGAACCTGCAATAGCTACCACACTGATTATATGTAACTGCTAATGCGATGGTCCGCAAGACAAACATTTTATTAATACTTTTTTGCTACAGATTGCTTTGTAATATATACTGGCTTAGACAGCAGTGTAAGATTGCTCCTTATGCAAGCAGGGCAGGTCCTAAATATTACACACCAGTAGCTAGCACAAGCCTGACTCTCCACTCCTCACCATCACCATGTAGACTGGTCAAAGACTCACGATTTTGCAAAGTTTTTACTAACTCTAGCTGTAGACACACGTAGAAAGGGTGGGACAATTAGGTGCCGAATTCTGCTGGCAAAAGCCGTATTGCTCATGTTGACAGCTTGTGCTCTACCTCAAGCCTGTCTTCCCTGCACATCCACAGTTGAAGGAAACCTCACTTCTGTGTACGCTCCATTATCAAAGCAGTAGACATGCCAGAAACACACCAACATGAGTTTTACCACATAAGTTTTGCAAAGCCTATGCTATGCAGTCTATACCACAGGTGGGAAAATGACAGGCAGACCATCATAAGCATCTTTTTCTTAATGCCTTACTTCTACCAAGTAGGACTTGTATTTAAACATGCGGATATTTTCTTTGTGAAGTTACGTCTGTGAAGTTACGCCCAAGCACAGCTATCAAGATACCTAGTGCTTACTAGAGAATTCCTTGGATTAGAGAATATCCAGAAGGTTTACCAGCAGTCTTTTCCAACCCCTCTAAAACAAGGTGGTGGCTGCACATCTCCAGGCCAGATAGGAAAGTCATGCAGTAAAGAACAAACGTGTCAGGATGAAACAATTTCCAGAGGACCTAGTACAATACTTCAACTTCTCCAGGAAAGGGGGAATAGGGGAGGAAACACCTTCACGTATTCAACCAAAACGGTAATATTGAAACTGCTATTATTAAATACATAAGCCTTATAAAGAGTAACCTAACATTTTAGCATATATACAGGCTGAGTTGTTGCTCTTGGGCTTGCCTCCACATTCCCCACTGCCCTTCAGCTCCACTGTGAAAGCGAAGCAGTTCCTCCGAAATAGTAAAATGTGAACATCCTCCCTCTCTTGGGCACGTTTCACAGCCACGCTTTGAAATCCAAGGTCCTGAGGGAAGAGGGGAAGCGTACTGCGCTGCAGACGCAGCCTCCTCCCTCCACCAGCAGAATTCCCTCCACTCAGCTACTGAACATCAAATACTGAGAGATCCATCCTCTCTGAACCATTTTAAGAGGAACCTTAATTAGCTCATATCTACTTCTATCAATACGTTTCTCTACCGTTATCAGATCTAAATCACAGTAACACAGAGCAAATGGCATCAGGTTTATGACTAAGGAGAAAATCAAAGACCAGCATACTTGGTGCAAACAGTGCTTCTTCTGACCACAGACAACCAAAAAAGTTCTGCCTGTGCTTTCACTGCTGCAAGCAGCAGTAACAGCAAAAGCATTAAATGCCACAACAGCAAAAGCATTTCTATTCTCGTACTTTTTTCCCCTATCCCTTCTAACCCCCAAAAGAGTTAACAGGAAAACTTATTTAACAGGCTATATATGTAAATAAGTAAGGTGTGAGGTAATAAGACATATATAAGATACATATATGTATCTCATATGTTTACATAACAGATACATACTATTAAAAACAAAAATCTAAGTTGCATATGTAAATTCAGAAGTGATACACTGCTTTTTTGATTTGCAAAATCTCTAATAAAGTATGCTTTATCTGAACTCAGATAAAGTACACTATCTTCTATACTTTACATCAAATAAAGTGCACTTTTATCTAAGGAAGGGAGAACAATAGAGAGAAAAGCAGCATGCGGGTTTTTTTACTAGATGAAGCCAAAGACTAGCAAGCCAGAAAATTGTTACTTCTTCTGCCTGCTCTGCAGCACCTAAGGATCAAGTAAATACAAGCTTCAGAAATACCATCTGTTTGATGGACATCCTGTGAGCCCTAGTCCGTTGCTTGTAAGGACAGTACAAAATGCTTTACAACTTTAACAATGAATCAAAAGGACCAAACTGCAATAAAGACTGTAAGGAAGTACACTAGGAGCAGAGATGAGCACAGACAGGAGCAGCGTGGATATAAGTGCATATTGCCCCAGTCTATTTACCTGGCACCACTGCGTATGTTTTTGTTTTTTTTTTTTTTACATCATGCCTGTGCCAGGAAGTCCTCAAACTCAGCTTTATACACTTCATGTCCATGACTATGTACCACACTTGTGTACGTGCACCATCATGTCCCATCTTCTGCACTTGGATATCTTCCAGTCACTCCCTACTAGCCTCAGGAAGCCTTAAAAAGACACTAGTCACAGCCAGTTCTTTTGGCCTTCTTGTGGTAAGCCACGCTCTGCTTTGCCACGCACCCCTGTCCTGGGGCAGCCTCTCACCCCTCTCCTGAGGGCACTCTAAAGCAAGGGTCTGCAACGGGTCTAGAGCCCACCTCTGAGGAAAGCTGGCTCTCAGGAGGCAGGCTGGGGACCTCAGCTGCCCACCAAGCCCTCTCTTGTCAAAATGAATGAGGGCAGCATAAAATACAGCACCCACCAGCAAAATGGTTTCAAATGTATTTTTAGACAATTACAATTTGTTAGCATACAGTGTTTGTTCCAATACATTAGTAAGACTAAGTAAGATATAACTCCTCTATCACTTTCCTAACCCCTTCCTTATATACCTAGGAAAACAAAAGCCCAGCATTTTTGTTTTAAAAGTTCTCCCCCATCAGATTCTAGACTTGCTAAACCTGCATGTTTAAGAAGCCTGCATGTATCAAAAATGTATCAATCAGCAGTTTAATGACAAACATGCATCAGATTACTAGGCTGATGAAAAGAGGATGCAATTCACAGAGAGCCTTTAGCAAGAACTTTATCACTTCTCCTATCTGCAAGCCCTCATGAAAAAAGAGCAAGTCTTCCCCAAAGGTATAAATATGTATCATGTTCTAATAGCTCAAGAAAAGGCCAATGGCCTTAGATGTTTAAGATTTCAACAGATGCAATAAAGGACTCGAACCCCTGAGTTTTCACTCCTGTACCTAGAAAGGAGGTCCCACTGAAGTCCTGCGATACTTCCACAATACCATCCATAAGTATTTTCATTAAATAATAAAACATTCTGAATTCTTCCACAGTTTGCAGCAAGATTGTTTCAGTTTCACCAGGATATCTTGCAGATAGACCATACCAGCGTAAGAAAAACGAGCTCAAAGCATTAGAAGAAACACTACCAGCACAGATACCACACTTTGGTTTCAGTTTGGAGCTGACAAACTTTTAGTTCATCAACATTTTACCTGGATGACTTGCAACAGACCCCACTAGACAAATACAATACTCTTTTTCTTACCTTGCCATCTCCCCCCTCTGCAAGGTGAAGTTGCACTGTATCCACAATCAAAACATGGAATCTTTTTGATTTGTTACTTGAGCTAGTGCCTTTTTTTTAGCTACAACTTGTACTCAGGATTTTTTTGCTACAAATTTTTAACAACACACAGAATTCTCCAATCCCATGGACTTCTAACACTGTAAAATACATACGGCACCACCAAGGCAATGGAAGTTAAACCTAGTCTAAAACAACTTTTTAAATTATTTTTATGACTTTTAATCTTTACGTTTGCTGACTTATTCTGATGAAAAGGGTCTCATTTCAGAAATTCCCCCAAAAAGCCATATTTGGTAAATGTTTTCCGATATCGTAAGATGATATCCACAGCAGCTCAATCATCCTGTCTCCACTGTTCATGTCTACTCCAAATCTCAAAGAGTTTTACTTGTTGCTGTTTCAATCTCACAGTCCAGGTGAGCATGCTTAGTACTCGGAGATTCACAATTTAAAATGATCTAAAAGTTATCATTTTGTTTTGACATTCTAAATGCCATTTCCTTAGTTACAAAGAAGTTCCACATCAGAAGAGAAAAAGAAACTCCAAAACCCCACTACCCCTTTTATTTATATTAGCTGTCCCTAATAAATTGGAGTGACTTTCCTAACGCCTTTTTACACAATGTTAAACTGTTCTTGTCCAGCAGAAATTCAAAAGCTTTCTCCAGACATTGACCAAATGAGTCATCCTGCCAGTGAAATAGTAAACACTCACTGTTGTCTTGGGAAAAGAGTATTTAAAGTTCACTGTAACCCTAAGAAAAACTGTTATAAACATATTTTTCTTTTTTAAATAGCAGTCTAAATTATTATTTCAAATACTTGAAAACAAAGAATAAATGTTGTTAGTGTCACTTACAAAACAAATTCTACTTCCTAGCACTTAACTTTTTTACATTACTACCTCTAACATACAGGCTGACTCCTCCCTAGTTACCTCCAGAATTGCTGCCTCATTCAGCATACAGGAAGGATAAGACTCCTAGAATTGAATCAGATCTGACTGACTGAGATATTATCCTGAAGAGAAGACTCATGTTACCTTGAAACCTTAAGTACAGAAAAGGGAAAGACTGCAAGGAGATTGTCTGTGATGAAAGCAGTGAACATCAGGCAAGATAAATTACTGTCCTTTTTTCCACCAGCCTCAACTCACTACTTTTCTATTTTTTTCCAGAAGGGTTTTTTGTTTTGGTTTGGGTTTTTTCTTTTAAATTACATAATCATTTCTTTCTAACATGGATGCCCAGCAAAGAACTTGCCATGGACCCTCTTCCTGAGAAGTGCCCAACCATGACTGCAAGAGAGTACCTACTTGGATAACTATTGGCTTCAGCATTAGGACAATACAGCCCAGCACACTAAGAAGCCCTAAATCCCATGTCTATCGCTCTGGCCTCAGGCAACTCCCTGTCCCTCTGTCTTGGTTTCCTTGTATGTAAAATGGAGAATATTCATTGCAGGAGAGTTTAGAAGATGAGTGAATTAGTGGTTGTGAAGTTTTTCTGTGTTATAATTAAAATTACCATAAAAAAAGCTCACTTAGCTATTCCTTACCAAGATATTAAGAGAGACAGCGTTTGTAGGATGAGTCAGTCTGTTTCATGAGATTCAGTGATATTCAAGATTGGGTTTACTGGACAGTAAGGAGTAAATAAATCATTGGGCCATACCTCAAATAATCAAACCAAACAAATTAAACTCCTACTTATATTATAGAAGATCTTCTGCGGGTACAAGAAAGGGAACAGAGAAAACATGGTTGCATATACAGACTACATCCTATTTCAGAGGCACAAGGAACATGTAGCGACAGTCCTACTTCGGATCTTTCCTAACTTCCAGCTTTGCAGCTTGCTATTATTCTGTAAACACAATCACTTAAAATATGTGTACTAAATTACATAGTTTAACATTTTCTATAACTTACTTTGTTGTTTCTTGATACTTACATTCAACAGACCAAATGTATACAAACATAACAAACAAAGACTTCTTGCCAACGGTACATACAAACAAGGCAGACTCTGCAGATGGTAATGAACAGTTACAGTTTTTGGGATGTCCTCATCACACTCCTTTCAGAGGCATTGATGCTTACAGCAGTATAAATACTTAAAAGCTCTAAGATGTCACATATTAAGTATGGGGGGAGACAACAAAAGAAGAGTTAAAAGCTACTTTTTTTTTCTTACATACATATATATTTACAAATATATACATATGTATTCAAACATTTAACTTCCACAGTCTTTAAATTTCCTCTGCTGATATCTGACCCCCTTCCCAAACTACAGCTGTTTCCACGTTCACTTTCCAATATATTGAAAAACCAAACCAAAACAAAATGCTGCAACAGAAAAAAATAATCATATGGGTTCTTCCCTGGTTACACACTCAAGAATTAACATTTCCCGTACTGTCACATAGAAGATACCCAGTTCTCAAGTTAAATAAGTTCTATGAAGATAAAACAAAACATGATAGAAAGGCAAGTTCTTCTTTTCCCTCTCCTGTCTCTAAACAGAAAAGGAAAATAACCTGAAAACATAACGACTTGTGAGATGGCTTTCTTACATTTTGTTTTAGATACACTCCTAAATAGTTAAGGAAAAGCAGTAATTCTAGAAAAGTCTCTCCGATTAACCAGCCTTTAAACACCTATAGTTGATCAACTCAAGGAAATCAGAGGGCAAAAGGTACAATGTATCTTCAGCAGTGATGCATTTTACACCAACGATACCTATTTTATGAGAGAAAAAACTACTAAAGATTTAATGGTGCCAATTAAAGAAGCCAAGAGTTTGCATGGCTCAATGGCTGAGTCATAGACCTTTTGCCTATAATAGGTTCCATTATAGCCCTGAGCTCAAGCTGTGGGAAGAGGATTGCAGCTGAGTAAGAGGAATTAGTATTTTTAAATGTTATTGCAAAGGAAGGTGTCCTTTAAGCATTATGCAGCTGTGACTTGAGCAGCTGGCGCTTACTCAGAACCCTAGTTTTAAATGAGATGCTCTGAAATTTGTGGACACTTCACAACTTCAAAACGCTATTGAAGAAATTAAGCCCATTAGTGTAAAGCTCTCACAAATTTAACTAGCATTTCATACGCATTTCCAAACTTGAAATACTTCAGTATTTGTAATTTGTGCACTATGTTATTACTCCTGATTTTTGGTATTCATTTGTATTTACATAAAATAAGGTAAGACTGTGTAGCTGAAGACTAAAGTAGTTTGTACTTAACCATAGGATGTCTATAAACAACTGGTGCGATGTACAATGAGGAACAGAAGATTAAAATGTTAAAGTGCCTCTCAAGATGGCTCCCAGTAAACCCAGGGAAGTATTTGTGCCATAGTACTATATTGTACACAATTCTGATCGTCCACAACAACAAGAATTAGACCTCAGACTCAGGTATGGATTATCTTGAAGGAGAAGGCTAAAGGGAATTTAACTTACTTTAGATAGGATTGCTATTTATGAAAACATCGGCAGATCCTAACACAGGAAATAAAAATAATTAAGATAGGTAAAATTGGCACAAGAGCAAATCGGGTGTAAAACCAGTGACTAATAAATTTAGGATAGAAAGTCAGGTGCCTGTTCCAACATTTAGAATAATCTGATTTGGGTCAGAATTTCAAAAAGCAGTACTGGGAGCAAAAGCCAAGTGCTCTTTAAATTGAA
This sequence comes from Aptenodytes forsteri, assembly GCF_000699145.1. NCBI lineage: Eukaryota > Metazoa > Chordata > Aves > Sphenisciformes > Spheniscidae > Aptenodytes > Aptenodytes forsteri. The sequence goes on from NW_008794414.1 coordinate 332,563, forward strand.
GTTTGATAAGGTTATGAAAAGTAGTTCATCAGAAGGTACATGTGACAGCTGGAGGCTCAACTCAATGGCCCAGGCAATCTTCACAAGTACTTTGCTCCTAATGACTGGTGACAGTAAAAATCAACAGCAAAATCTTGTTTAGATTAAAAAAATAAATGTATTTTAACAAATGTAATTTGAAATATGACAAACACTGAAGATATTAGTTCAGGAATGAGTTAAACACGCTTAGAACAACCATTTATGTTTAATTTTCTAGGGGAAGGAAATCTCTTTTTAGCAGACTAATAGGGCTGGTAAGACAAGCTTCTGGTCACAGAAGTTTTACCTTCAAACCTGAAAAAACAGGTTGGTTACCCAAAAGGCTTTTATAATCAGCCTGGCCAATATAGTCAGAAAAAAAAAACCTCAGGTATTACCTCTTTCATAAGCCTTACTTCGCTCACATCCTCAAATCATCACAGCTATAAACGTGACTACTCAGATACCCCAAGGAAAACCTCTGTGATTTCAAATGCTTCTATTTATAACACCTTTCTTTGACTAGAAATTGTCTTCGTTCACACCATGATTGTCATAAAAAAATGCAACAGTGCTGTTTAAAACAGAAAGGGTTACTTTTTAAATAAAGACGTGACAGTCCCAGTGTCCTTTCACAATAGCTTTTATATTCCCTGGTTTGGACAATTTTCCCAAAACAATGCAGAAGCCACTTTTATTTTTAGGTACTCTAGATGACATGAGATTTGAGAAAAGTAGAAGTATGCAATTTATGAAATTACTGGTCATCAGTTGTTCATTTACACAGCTACATTTAAATATTAGTGATATACTTGTAAGGAGTGGGTTAGTGCAGGAGATGCTGGTAACCAATTGCTGAGCATGTGTCTTAACTTGCAACAGGAATATTGCAACTAGAAAGGCTCCCCAGAGAACTTCACTTCTTTCTAACGTTGTGTTGGAAAACTTGTTCTTCCTCAAGAGCTTCCCACACACAACATCCCTAACACAAGAGATTTGAATCAATGAGGATAAATGAAGGTAGAACAAATTCTTCCCTCAGAAAAAAAGTAATTGTTTTCCACAGAAATTACCCCAGAGCTCCCAGACCAGAAGTCCCCCACCTACTTTGACAGAGAAACTGGCTCTCCAGGCCAGTTAATTAACAATGTAAACCCCTTCTCCCATCCCCACCCATTGAGGCAATTAGGTGCTTTACAGGAGTGCTTTGTTTTGGGGTAAGTTTGTACAAGTTGGTGTAGAGACACTTAGAAGAGACAGAGAGGAGCAAGAGGTTTTATCTTTTACACCTACTAGTAGGTGTATCGGACTTAAGCAGTTAAATCACTGAAAAGGCAAGACAACCTGCAGATCATACTTCAACTACTTGCAGCCCAAGTTTTCTTGTATAATATGTATGTTCCCCCCCAACGTTTTCTTTGCTTTACTTATGAATACAAGCATCTACCTCTTCAGCATCTACAACTCACAGAACATATTCCTGGGTTAAAAGGAAAATACGCTGATCAAGACTTCAGTAATTCTGTGTTTGTGACTTGCAAGAAATAAACTGATGGTTTTCTAGGATTGAAGTAAGGTAGATATTTTCATGTGCACTGCTCATATTCCTTCTATGTATTAGTCCCCACAGTTCTGCACAAGAATTTTTGTTTATTCAATTAAGACAGAGTTAGTAAAAACCCTTTAAATGCAGAAAGTTACTTTCTGAAGCTGCAGCGGTTATATTTTGGATATACTAAAAGGCAAAGCAGAACAGAAGACTACACCCAAAGGCTTTTTGCCTTTTTGAAGACAGACAAATGCACAGAAGCAGTCAACCTGGCATCCGAGAAAGTGTGCAGGAGTTGAGGAACAAGCGGTGTTAATTTTTCTCAAGGGAGGGCTCCTGGCACAGCCACCCCCCAGAGCGCCAGGCAGCTGAGCAGAAGCCTGCCCAGGGCGGCAGGGGCGGAAGAGGGAGGAGGTTTGTGGCTGCCTGCGTAACCCCAGGCGCGTTACGCGGCTGCACCTTTCCATCCTGTGAAATGGAAACAGTGATCGGGTTTGCCTGCCCTGCCAGCATATTCCCACTGACTCAGATCACTCAAAGGTTCTCTGATGGAAGAAGTTAGCAGACATGGAGGGTACGTATCACAGGCTAAAGCCATCTTTTTCTAGCTGGCTTACTAATACTAACCTGTCAAACAACTCAGGTAACTGTGGTTTCATGCTGTCACTTTCCACTACAAGATTTGCAGCTCCACAGAAAGGCTCAGTTATGCCCAGTTCCCTTCAAATCCAAAGGCAAATACAACATTTTTAATATACGTTCTCTTCAGTCTTTCCATGTCCTTTCCAAAAACAGTGGCACTGTACAATCCATTACTTCCAGGTGAGGTGAGGCTACACCATCTTGATCAGCCAACACAGAACTCACCGTTGGGATTCACCCCTGAAGAGAGCACAGAATCATAGAATGGCTTGGGTCAGAAGGGACCTCTAAAGGCCATCTAGTCCAACCCCCCTTCAATGAGCAGGGGGCATCTTCAACTAGATCAGGTTGCTCAGAGCCCCCTCCAACCTGACCTGGAATGTTTCCAGAG
>NW_008794414.1:335509-355623 GCF_000699145.1 Aptenodytes forsteri
TCTTTTGATGCGGCCCAGGATACGATTGGCCTTCTGGGCTGCGAGCACACATTGCTGGCTCATGCCCAGCTTTTCATCCACCAGTACCCCCAAGTCCTTCTCGGCAGGGCTGCTCTCAATCCCTTCACTCCCAGCCTGTATTGACACTGGGGGTTGCCCCAGTCCAGGTGCAGGACCTTGCACTTGGCCTTGTTGAACCTCAGGAGGTCCACAGGGGCCCCTCTGAATGGCATCCCATCCCTCAGGCATGTCAACCGCACCACTCAGCTTGGTATCATCTGCAAATTCGGGGACAGTGCACTCAATCCCACTGTCTATGTCATTGATGAAGATATTAAACAGTACTGGTCCCAATACACTTTGCTGGGACAGGGGTTCCCTTCAACTGAGGTGTAACTGCTGTCATTTCAGACACCAGCCTGAGCAGATCCCATCTGAAGCGAGATTTACGTTACAATATGGAACTCTGTTCTGTCAATTTTTTTCCATTTTTTAATTTTTTTAATCTGTAAGCCTCTAGTAGTGGAGATGTAATTCTCTTCAAAAACTTCCCATACGCATGTTGTTGCTTAGCATATAAACCTGCTCTCCTTAATCACCTTTCCCAGGCCACTTAAAAGCAGTCCACAGGGGACTTCAGAGGTATACAGACCACAGATTGAAACCACCGACTCAAAGAAATCTTAGTGGATACACGCGAGATACAAAACCAAAAGAGATCATTAGTAATCAACTCTATTTTTCTCTTGAGGTGGGGAGACAGCAGTTCTCCAAATGACCTTTCCATTGCAGTATTTTATTAACTTCAGCATGACAGAGTGGGCTTGAAATCACAGACTTGTTAAAAATCCTTCAATGTTATATATGCTGCCCAAGATCCCCTTATGTCAAAGAGCCCAAGATACTTCTCAAGCTCTAGTTCTTTAGGTCACAGCAACAAATGAAAACAGCCTTTGAATATGTTATCGAATACGTATTTATGACATGTCACAGGAAGGCCTTTCCCAGCTCCTCTAGTAATTGAACTAAACTAACAATTAAATCAGAAAGTGTCATTAGAACTGGAGGGGAGGGGGGGAAAAAAAAAAGAAGAAAAACCCAACCAAAAACCCCACACTTCCTTTTCTGTTTAGCAATACCAATTGAGATAACTCTTAATTATAATGTCTAAATCACACTTTAGTTCTCCAACCAGTTTGATCAACATTGTTCTATGAAACATTAAATACCTTATCTTTAGTGCAGATATCTTTAGTATCCTAGCTCCAGCCATTCTTTACACAACCTAAAGTAAAATGTAAAAGCCCCTATACACAAGTCTTAAATCAGACGTGCCTACAGCAATATCAGATCCAAATTTTGTTTTATATTGTAATATTATATTATAACTGGAGATCTGTGTCTGAAGCGACCCTTTATAACTTACCCCTCACTGCCAGTAACAGTTTCTGAGTTACATTTCTAGGTGTTGCTGTACAGCACAGCAGGGAACTGCAGGAACTGCTCTGCAGTCCCCTGCTCGCCACCGCTGCACAGCACCTCTCAACCACACCCGACAGCAATACAAACACAAAACAAATGGTTAACAGGCAACCTATGTCAGATAGCAAAGATTCCCTGAATCCCAATCTAATGCCTTAGTTACACAATCATCTGGTTTTCAAGAAGTTTTCCTGAAATATTTCAGAGGAGGCTAGCAGAGAGGAAGACTTAAGAACTAAGTAGTCTCCCAGTATCGTAGGCATTTATCCCTATGTCTGCAACCAATGGTGCTTGCCCTGGCAAACATTTGTAATATCCTATTAGCAAACTGAGTGAGATACGAATAACAACTATAAAGTCCAAAGTTTTAGACCAGTTTTAATGACTATATATTCCATATACAGCTGTACAAGTAAACTGTGAGGTCAACTTTTTATGGTACAGTGTCACTTTAAATTCAAACATGCACTGTATATTATAAACTTCCCACTATATTTAGCAACAATTGGCTGGTACAGAAAGATTTCTTCCAAAAATAAAATAAAGCACTTCATATCATTCAGCGTTCACATGTAAGGAAAATTACAGTATTATCACAGTTATCACAGTCCTGCAGGGCCAAAAAAGATAGGAAGTACGAGAATGCAAGTGGATGAAGGGCCATCTGGAGAGAAAGGAGATGTAAAAGGAGAGTGGAAAAAACAGAGTTCATATTGACTACTAGATATTAGGAAGTTTGTTATGAAGCTTGTTATGAGTCCTCTCTCTCTTTTCTTACAGGAACACTAAATCCAAAAATCTATAGAAGTATTAACTTCTCAGTTACTGTGGTCATTATGTTCTTTTGGTTGCGGGAGTTACAGAGACATAATAAAACAATTTAATTAGCACAATTAAAATTAACTAATGTTTTTCTGATTAAACTGATTAAATTACTCAGTCTGTTTTAAGAAAGAAGTCTATTGTAGGTGGGTATACATTCCTTTCGGGAACTCTTGTATTACATATGAAAATTCCCTCTCTGATTAAAATAACAAGAGTTTATATTTAACAAAATATAAAAAAGTGAAAGATGAAACTTAAGTAAGTGTTTGGCACTCCCTACAACATGTTATATCAATATAGCAAAGATACATTTGGTGCTGTATACTGAAGAATAAGTGTTGCACTCTTGAAGACAAATCCTTGCAATTTTCCAAAATTAAAAGGTTAACGATATTCCATAGAAAGCTGCCAAGGTCCAGGAAGTTAAGATTTCTTGACGTTTAATTTCTACAGCAGCAACCCATGCAATATGAACCCACTCCCAGAAGTTATTAATTTTTGTGCTTGTTCAGTGTAATACGTGAGCTGCTGTCTCCTAAGCTTGGCTAACACAGTAAAACCGCTGAGGAGGAGTACAGAAAAGAGTTGCATCCAGACCCTCGGTACTGATTCAGGGATGAACAGGTGATGGAACAACAGAAGCAAAGGAATAAAGATTCCTCCCAACCCAACAGTGGAAGATCAGAGAGAGATCTACTTGTTTTCTTCCACATCTTGTACAACTGTACTACTCTCAGGTTAACCTCTACAATTACCAAATTCCTACACAAGAAGTGGGATTTCCTGCTTTGAAGTGTTACACTGGTCTTCTCCATCTTCTTGAGCTGCACTCTTGAGCAAGAGCAATACTGGAAGGAGTGACAAGGAGAGCAGGGAGAGGGCATGTTTTAGAGTAACAGATATCTGAGTAAGAATTGGAATCAGGAGTTTTATGAATTTGTGTTTTTAGTAAGTAACAATTTTTATGCCCATCATCTGTATGTTCCTCTTCATAAACAGGGGCAACACTATTACCAACCTTGCCCAGTAACTGAGAAAAATTCTAACTAAATAGGTGATATATCAAGGTCAGTAAAATCAGAAAGAACGCTGATTCCAGAGTTTATAAACCAAACCCACACTCAGATCACTAAGCCATCCTATCTCTCAGTTCTGTTTCCTCATAAAGAAGACTAAGAAATTAACCTGAGTTTTATTTCTAACTTTTCATGCTTTTAAATGATTCTCTGTGTTGAAGAGAAAAATCCCATTCAGTGACAATTCATTGACAGGTATTGGAGGCATCTTCCCTCATATTTCAATGCACATGACGCACATCTAATGAGTCATAGAATCATAAAGGTTGGAAAAGACCTCTAAGATCGAGTCCAACCGTCAACCCAACACCACCATGCCCACTAAACCATGTCCCTAAGCGAAATTAATGAAATTGTGCCAAGCTCTCTTTGCTAGAAAGGGGATGTTCTTTCACCTCTTCAATAACAAAATAGCTGCAAATACTTCAGTTGGAAGAGGAAAAAAGTCCTTCTTTTCTAAAAAAGAAAGCACACCTCTGAAATCAAATCGGTCATTTATATTTGTGTGAAAAAAGGAACAAAGAGTGAGAGTTTAAAAAAAAAAATTGGGAGAAGTTGGAATGTGACCTGTTTGTCACTAATTCAATAAAACAAGACAAAGCCTTGACTTCTAACGGAAGTTTTAATTTATCAAAATTTGAGGAAGGACTCAAGGGCTGGTTACTGAGGACAAGTGCTACAGAAACTTGAGCTGTGTAAGGGTATAAAGGGCCTGAAAGCTCACTGCCAGAGGAAAAGGCAGTCCCCGTGTTCCCTCACCAAGCATTCCTACTCCCACACCACCAGCTTGGGTGATCTTGTGGTCACACAGTGAAGAGGTGCCGGGAACGTGACCTGGCCAGAAGCGAGCTGGCCAGATAAGCCAGTTCACCAAACGATCAGGTGTGCCGATGCAAGGAAGGAGCTAAGGTTCTGTATCCCAGACCTCAGCCACCTTTATTTGCATGGGTTATTTTTTTTTAAGCAGACTAGATATTGAGAGTTATTGAGTTCACTATGCTGGGAAGCTGTCAGTAGACTGTCTGCCCACAGCATGGTGACACAAAGGTGCACCCTGAAGTGGTGTGCAAGAGCAGTAACGGGCACCATTGTGCCAAACGGCTGCCTCTGGCAAGGGCTGAAGAGGCAGGTGACTCAAGCAGCTGGCGCAGGAGAGGTAGGTTGACTCCCTGAACTTCTCTGTCCCCATTTTAACACAGACATTAGCCATTTCCTCTCTGCTCCTACTGCTCAGCACTGCTCCATCAGCTCAGCTCAGCCTTTCGCTGCCCCCCTCCCTGATCACTGCTTCCTGCCCACGCTTCCTACTCTGCTCCCACCAGCTCCTGAGAAGCCGCTTTACCATCTTTAAACCACACCTGCAAACTTGGGAATTTTTTAAAAGAAAGATCCGTACAAACAGATGCTTTAATCACCGTGAAAAATTCAAGGGTGTTAATCTCGCCTCTTATCTACCAAACTTTACAACTCTGTTGACAAAAGAAGGTACCAAATATTTATAGATGGTATCTCTAAAGAAAAAAAACAAGTGATTTGTTCCCAAAATCCAGACCACATTACCACCTGTATAATATAGATGTATCTCCATACAATTAAAAGAACACTGATACTTAGAAAGGAAAGCTCTCAAAGAGAATAAGGAAAGGAACGGGAGGGGTACATACATCCATTCTGATACGTTGTTTAGGCGAGACCATCCCTTTTTAAAAATATCATTCCAGTATTTTAGCTTCATAATTGTTGGTTATCAGTTCTTTCATTATAACTCAAATCTGAAAATTCAAAAGTGAAAAGCACTGGCTCGCTGAACTGAGGGAGAAAACAACCTCTCCAGACAAAAGTTAAAAATCAAACTTCAAAGTGATGCTGTCCCATCTTAGTGGGAACTGAGACATTTACTCTCCCCAGAGGAAAAAAGAGAGGACACTTACGCAAGTTTGTGACACTTACATTCAAGATACAAGCAAAGGCAGATTAGTTTAAAACAAATGGATGCCTCAAATTCCACATGAAAGAGCAGGATGGAAGACCAGGAGGAGGATCCATAATAAAAAGGCAGGAAATTATTACTTTGCCTGCAACTTGTTCCTTATTAAGATTGCCACTCTATTTAAAGAACTAAAAAAAAAAAAGTAAAAAAAATAATCAAGCATTTCTCTTTTCATTTGCCCCAATTTTCCATCCTTGTAAGTTATGTAGGCTGATGATGACAGACATGAGGGTTTGTATTAGAATATCAGCTTTCAGTCATGAAAAATGCTTCTCTAAAACAACAGATTTAAATTTGTCCAAATAAATATAAAATAGGAGAATGTGTTCAGCCATGGGAAAATAAGATGACTGCCAAATCCCACTGGAAGTGACCATCAGCAGATAAGAATATTGTACTGAAGTACTGAACAGCAGCATAAATTTAAAAATATTTCTAGTTAGGTGATTCCTCAGATAATGCTAATGATTTCAAGAAAAAACACATTCAGGTCACCAACAGATCACAGAAACTTTCAACATATTCACGCTGAAGAACAAGTCTGGTAACTCTTAAGCCTACAATATCAGTATGCTGATGCAGACTTGTGTTTTTATGCTAATGCTGCAAACTGGCTTTACCCAAAACTCCAGAGCAGATAATTTAATGGCACAAATTATTTTCATCACAGTCAAATCATGGCACCTGAGGGAAGAAGTATTCTTGAAGTTGCTTGTACCTCCCTCAACAGTAAAAAAAGACACAAAAATCCATAGCAAAATCACCTCAAAACTACAAATCTTTGGCCCAAAGGCCTATTCACTGCAGAATCACTGCAACCCCTTATTTACAAAAGTACATATAGCCTTCTCAAGGGTGAGGAGGAAATAAGCCTTTGGATATGTTAATGTTAACTGTTAGACTGCAATATATCTGAGGAGTTTTAGAACATGAACTTTTGTTAGACAAAGTATTTCATATTAATTATTATATCCTTTGAGAGACCTGCACGTGAACTAGCTCACAGATCATCAGGTTATCAGCGTAACAGACTATTCTACTCCACAGAGATGAAATAACTTCAATACTCTTAACCAAAGGTAGCTTTAACAGTCTACTTTACTTTTATTTGGAAAATTATAGTTAATTACATTGCGCACATTGCTCAAATACAGGAGTTCTTCAGAGCCTCAACAAAATCCAGCAGAAGACTGTAAACTTAAAATTTACTATTATCAGCCTTTACTTTTAGATGAATACTACGGATTTTCTTCTCAGCTCTTCCTTCATCATTCTCCACAACTTCTGATATGGCCTAGGTTTTTTACATATATTTTACATAAATACACACATGTATATGCATATCTATATATAAAAATAATATACAATTGTAATCAATCAAAGTTCAGTATTAGTGGGTTTTTTTAATTCCATTTAGTCTAGCACCTTCAACAATCTTGCCAACTTACACTAGTGTGCTGGTCTATGACCACTTGAAAAGGGAAACTAGAATTTCCAGGGGTAGCCATGAGATTTTGCTGAACATATGGTACATATGTACCCCAAAAGGTACCAGCACATATGGTACCCCAAAAGACCAGCTAACAGTCAGATGAAATAGCCTCTGTATCAAAACAAAAAGTACCCAATAGTGTTTATAAATTTTAAAAGAAAATTTGGAGTTATTCTACTTATTGACAGGAACGTAGTCAAAAAGCTAAACTCTGAAGGGATGAAAAAGCTAACAGTTCTCTGTGGAGCTGTGGGGCATTGCTTATGAACATTAATTTACGGGAAAAATCCTAACCATCTGAAATTATACCGTTTCTTACTAAATAAAATTATAGAACACACATTGTAAGATAATTGGTTATGTGACGACAGTAAGGAGGTAAGTAAGAAGTCAGTATCTTCTTACTTCTCTTAGGCATTAAAACAATTGAATACCCAGGAGAAACTCAACTTCACTGAGCTATCACTATCACCACTCCAGCTGATAGTAGTTTTCATTAATATCCCTCTCCATCCAGGTAAATCCAAGTATAAATTAAACTGAGGCAGCAACACAGGGTTTGAAAATGCAGGAAGGGCCCGTGAGAGGGGTGACCCAGCTGGTGACTCAGCAGGACTTTCTCTGCCTCTTCCCCTGCAAGGGAGGGCAGGAAATTTCAAAAGAATGTGTTCATACCAAACACAGCTATGAGTTATGATTTAAAGCAAAGTCACATGCCCACAGATAGTAAGGCCAGCAGAGTAAACCCAGCAGTGAACCGGTAACACACAAAATGAATTCCTTCTTCACAAGAAGCTGGACGCCGCAACCCAGCATCCTTCAACACCGTTGGTGCCCGCCATTGAGCTCAACCATTTAGTCGAGCATGGAGGCTATACCATAACTGTTTGTCATTTAAGTATTCCTATGTTTGACTATAAATAATGTAGATCACATTTGTGGAACATGATTAATGAACAGGACTCAAAACTTCAGCCCACACAATAGCTGTGGGTAAATAAGAAGTTCTAACAACACACTCAGGATAGCCTATTCTTGGCAGAGAAAACTCCTACACTTGCTCTATCACTAATAAAATTATCTGAAAATAACAATACGTAAGAGCAACTGCATAGCATTAGAACTCCAGAGGCCTGTCTAACCTGATATCCCCTCTCTGATAAAGTCTGTGGAAGAGTACAAGAACTGAACACGCACACAGTAGATGCACCCCAGTAACAAACTCTCAGCCACTTATTTATGGCACAGATCTGCTGAGCCAAACGTGGTGCCTCCATGTTTATCACGATGATGCATTTTTCTGCACAACATTTCAGAGATCAGCATCTTAACGTGCGGTTCTGAGCTCACCACCTGATAATTTGCTGAATATCTTAAAAGAATTCAAGGAGACAAAAGCAGGTGACAAACAACCCTTGTTTCACATTCACCTTCTTCATGCACCCATATCACTCACAGTTTTAGAGGCTTTCACCATCTCTCTCCTTCCCTTCCCCCCTAAATCACCCCCCTCTGTGCTATTTCAAGTGCTACTGTATTTTCTGAGGCCTGAGGAAGGGACCCAGAGCTGCACAGCACTTGCCACATCAGCATACCATGCATACATGTAGCAACATGATAACAATCTTTGTTTTGCTTTCTACTACTTCCATAACAATTCCTACCATTTTATTTCTTTGACTTTCATAGCACATTTTCAGATAGCCATCTAACACCAAGACCCTGTTCCTAACGAGAGGTTTTTGTCTGCCATTTCACTGCCCAGGCACCATAGAATCATAGAATCATTTAGGTTGGAAACCCTTAAGATCATTGAGTCCAACCGTAAACCTAACACTGCCAAGTCCACCACCAAACCATGTCCCTAAGCGCCACGTCTACATGTCTTTTAAATACCTCCAGGGATGGTGACTCAACCACTTCCCTGGGCAGCCTGTTCCAATGCTTGACAACCCTTTCAGTGAAGAAATCTTTCCTAATATCCAATCTAAACCTCCCCTGGCCATGCCTGACTCACACAGCTTACAGGCAAGCGATTGACATACCTGTTGTATTTCTAGTTATTTAGTTTCATTATTGTTAGGCTCTTCACCACATCTGCACTTGGCACTCAGCTTTGAGTTTGTTAACAGCAGCAGCAAACTTTGCCATCTGACTTTTCACTCTTTTCCAGATCATTTATGAATATTTTGGAGAGCACAAGCTCACAAGTCCAACACAGATGCCTCCACTAGCAAAACAAGCAAGCTATTCCTACTCTCTGCTTTGCACCTTGGCGAACTACCTGGGCACAGCAGAACCCGCCTCCCCACCCCACGGCCACTGAGCTCTTCCAAAAGCCTTTGGTGAAGAACGTTTCAAAAGAGGGCTTGAAAAACCAAGCTCACTGACTGAATGTCCCAAGGCCACAGCGGTTCTTATGAATCTATCAAACTCCACTGAAGCCAGCAACTCACTGCTAACAAGGTCCTAATAACCATGTCTAGTTTTCAGCTATTAATATCTAAACCAGATTGTCAATCACCAGCTCTTTCTCCCAGCCAAAATAATTTGCAGTTTTGCACACAAGAAAGAAGTAATGAGCCCTAGAATTGACAGAGCGATTTTGTTCAAGTTAAAAGCAAAAGAACTTCACTTTCCTTCCAACGTATCTAAAAACAAAACAGTAATTTGGTTAACCACAAGTATTACAGCCTTCCCATGATAAGGCTAGCTTCAAATCACTGAAAAATAATTACTAAGATGGCTTCTGTTGATTTAAAAGTATATAGTGATTTCCATTTCACTGACTATATTCATTTTGTTGATTCATTTTATACAAAGAAAAACAAACCGGTCATTTAAATAACTGTTCTTCAGTGAACAGTTTTCTGCCAACTAACAAGAAGGAAAAACCACGACACAGACAGAAGAGCTACAAATTCTGTATTCAGTCTTAAGAGCAGGGGTTTCGCACATCTGCATTTTTACCCAAGGGCTGGGGAGGAGCTGAGTTTTCATTGACTTGAACAATATTTATTTCATCCAAACAGTTTTCAAGGGGGAAATGCCTGCCTGTCAAGAGTTTCATTACTACAGTCAGGTCTCAAACTAATTACTTAATGGGAAGGTATGTTAACAATAACTTTTACCAAATAAAAACTTAACATAAGTAGGCTAACAGAGAAGTTACTTGGCTAGCTACAACTGTTTGAATTACTGATTTTAATCAAGTAACTTGAGTTATCATGTGGTTTTCCTCTAATTATTTAGTTTCAGCACTTACCTTTATTCAAGCTATTAATCCGCAGTTCAGAACTTTGTAATAGGTTGCATAGCTCATTTAAGGGTTGAACTGCCTGCATTTTACCTCTTCACTGATTAAAGGGAAATGAATGTCCCAAGAAGGTTTAACAAGCCTGTCCATTCTACAAGTAAACCTTCTCCTCCCAAACCATCTCTTGCTGCCAGAAAAAGGTTTACTGGATGAAAACAAGGAATTAATGCCAGTAAAGAACACCACAACTTTAGGGCACAGTTGATCTCAAGTCTTCCCTTCCCACACCCCCACCATCACTAGTTGTGAAAGATCCCAGTGGCACTGGTTTTTGTTCCTTTACTGTCTTAGAAGTCTTACGTTACCATTTCTACCACTTTCTTTCAAATTTTTTTCTGCTAGATGTATCAGCCCTCATCTTCAGGGTAAAAAACACATCTTCTACCTCCTTCTCTGATCCCCAGTCTTTCTGTACTAATTTCTCCATGCTGTCATTACCCCATTTCCAAATATCTGCTCATTTTCTCGGTTTTTTTCGTGTAGTCTTGAGTTCTCTCCTTTTTCATCCTGCTTACCCGCACAGCTGATAACACAAGGTGTATTGTCAAGAGTTGCTTTCTCAAGAAGGAACACACAATTCCACATGCGTGTGAGAACTGTAATTTAGGTTCTCCAAACAAAGCCTGTGCGTGGAGGTGGGGGGAGAGGAAGGGCCAACACAGGTATAAAATTTCACACCAATTTGAGGGGGGCAGGGGAGAGAAAGACAGTCTCGAAGATATTTTTTGCCCCTTCAAGAGGAGAGCTTCCTCCTCCTTCCCAGAAAGACAGCGTCCTTCCCCTGGCCCAGCTTAGTCCCCAGTCTCCCTCCCTGGGATTCCCCACCCTACGGCACCTCCAGCGCTCCCCCCTCCTCTCTTCCACAGGGAATGTGGAAGCCTCTCCCAGCTGCTGAGCTGCTCCATCTACCACTCCTTGTCAGCTGCCTCTCTGCAGCACATACATCTGATTCCCAGACCCACCTCACGCTGTGCAGAGCGGCTAACAGAAGCAGCCGGCAGGCAGCAGTGGAGGGGACTGCTGAGCAGCTGCTTTCCGCACAGGCCTGGGACACTGGCTAAGACAGCTGTTTTTATGATTTATTAAGCTTATTGTAGCATCGTATCATTATGACTGCATTCCAACAATTGTCTCCAAATATTTATGGGCAGAGCTACTTGGCATTAATTACTGACTGTTTTTTTTAAAAAAAAATAAAATCAAACCTCTGATATTTTGACCACCTATTCATTCAGTACCAAAACTTCTTGAATGATGACTCAGAGCCAGAGGCAAGCAATGGCAAATGCGAAGGTCCCAAAAGGCACTTTTTCAGCTCAAGCTTAGCATACTAGCATGTAGTCAAACCTGCTAAGCTACAGAGGATCAAGATGTTTTACTTTTTTTAGCTTTTAATTGAAAAATGATGTGGAAGTAATGCATTTTCATCGAAACCCGGCAGAGCAGAAACTCAGTAAAATAAAACTTCTATCCTATTTGAGATTTCATTTAAGCCTCAGAAGATTTGATTTCAGACTATGATTCACATCTGCTGTCTTCTCCTTGCATAAACTGTTGCCCCATCACTTCTCAGTTGCATTACTTAGTGTTGAAGAAGTTCATCCTGGAAATTTTTTCACATGTAAATGTTTCAGCTTTAACTTAAAACCACGAAACGTTCCCTTAGGATTTAAGAAAACCCTTGGTTTGACCACAACAAACCCATTATTAACACACACTTCTTTCTCCAAGTTGCAAATACAAAAATTCATAGTTTAAATGGCAATTCTCACACATGCTTTCCGTCTTCCCCTCAAAGGAACCAACATGAAAAAAAGGCAGGTATTCAGCTTGTCCTGTTGCTGTATCATATTTTGGTCTATCCATAATGTTATCCTGTAAAAATTACTGTAAGGACATCAGCAAACTACCTGAATCTCATTTTACCTTCAGTTTCTGTGCACCAAGAAAGCCACATAACCAGTAACAAACAGGGCAGTCAAACAGGAGCAACTGTTCTGAAACCATAGATCCTGTGTATCCTGGAACGCATTTACAGTAATTTAAAACATTTTTCTACTCATTGGAAGTAGCTTACCTGAAGGACAGGCACTTTTTGTGGTGTGTTTTGTGGTGACTGGTGAAGCTGTGCCCAAGGCTGATGATGAGGATGTGGCGGTGGTGAAGACTGATGATGTATCCCTGGATGAGGCTGCATGGGAGGACAGGTTGGCATTTGCTGTTGAAAAGACTGCTGTTGACTAGGAAGCTGCTGGCCAGATATTAGTCGCTCTTGTATTGCTTGTGGATCTGCAAGGCCAACACCTGGACAACCATTTGGTCTCATGTGCCCACCCATCTCCCGTGGTGTTGAAGACATACCCATAAACGGACGATTCTGCTGCATGTTTCGGGGGCCCATATTCCTTTGTCCAATTCCCATGGCACCAGGGGGCTGGTGTGATGGCTGAGGATGGGGTATATTTGGATAACTGCCAACTTCCATTGGTATTCCAGCACTACCAGGTCTAACCTGTGGAGGAGGTGTACCTGCTGGATTACTCATTGCTTTCATAGGTGACATGGGAGGTGGAGAGGCATAAGTTCCCTGAGGCTGTGAAGGGTGCATAGTTTGCGTGTTCATTTGGTTAAGTGAGCCACTAGGGTGGATGGGTTGCTGGTGCATTAGTCCTTGACCACTGTTTGGTGGAAATCCGACAGCATTTGGGTATCTTGGTACAGATTGATTCATTGGAGTGTTATTTGTAAGGCCTAAATTCTGATTCATCCCTGTATTATTAACTAATCCCTGATTAAGGTTACTGTAAGGATATCGAGAATACTGCCCTGAGTTGTTTATAGTAGGTGAGGGTACCGTCTGGCTCCGAGAACTAAAATTAAGTGTTTGCGGCCTAACAGCACCCTGCTGGGGAGGATTAGGGGAGAATCTGGGACTGTGGGCTACTGATTCTCCATGGAGAGCAGTGGGGGGATGGTGGTGAAATTGCTGGACTGAGTGTCGCAAAGAAGGTGCCATACTGGGATTCTGCTGGGGCACATGAGACAAGTGGCCAGGTCCTGAGGTGGCAATGAAAGGGTTTCCCTGATTGAGGCCTTCTTGGCCTTGAGAAAACTGGTTCATCCTCTGCTGTTGTGGCTGACTGTGCTGCTGCATTGAAAAATCACCACGAGCCATGTAGTTTCCCATCTGCTGCATGTGCTGAGGATGGCCCTGCCCAGGGGGTCCAGAGGGTGCCTGTGGTGGCTGTGTCGGTTGCGGTTGCTGCTGCTGTTGCTGCTGGTATGGTGCTCTTATCTGGTCTGGCACTTGAACTGCCCGTGGTCCCCACATGGAGCCACTGTCTACGAAGGGTTGCCCGTGTCTTTCGTTCTGCATGCTGGGATAGACTCCCATCTGACCACCAGCACCACTGCCATGAGGAACCTGAGGAACTGGAGGGTTGTGATACTGTGAATGAGGAGACGCTATACCATTCCCAGGGGCATTGCTTATCATCCTGTTCGGCTGATCCATCAGGTGCATTTTCTGCTGTTCGTATTGATTATAGTGATCAAAATGGGTCAACTTGGCTTGATTTTGATTTGCAGGGGGATGATGAAGAGATGACTGTAAAGAGGGAAATCCTTGATCCATGGGCATTTGCTGCCCCATAGGGTTTACTGTATTTTCAGGATATCCACATTCTCCAAGACTTTCCAACCCTTCACTGAAAATATTCCCATCTTCTCCAAACAGACTCATCATTCCTGGATCTGCCATCTTTTTTCAGCACACAGCTCCTCGGAGCTACAACTAGAATGCTAGTCTGTGCTTCACCTCGGCGAGGTGTTTTGTCCTCAAAGCCTTTAATCCTCAACTAATCTCCTTCATGTCATTCCATATTTCCTTAATTCTTTTGGACCACGCAGTGTCAGGCAAAGTCTGGTTACTGCTCCTAGAAAAAGCAGGGGAAGGGGGAGAGAGAGAGGAAGATACTGAAATAAATAATGTCAGGCAATATAAAGAAAACACACTTGACTGTTTTTTAGACAATGCTAGCTAGTTTCAGCCCCTGAAATACATCTTAAAAATCTATTTCACTTTACGAAGGACTCATTAGTTTTATCAGAAGCTTTATTATGACAGTTAGGAAGCAAGCAAAACACTAGCCTTAACCTTAAATTAATCCATTCACTACACTTCCTAGTGCTCCTTTCTTGGGTGGAACAGAACAAAAGAACACAACATGCAGCAGCAGCAGCTGCCACAGCAGGTAGGCAGATGTATGAATATAGCCAAGCAGCCCATCTGCCGAACTAAAGCCCTGAAAACGCTCTAGTTACCAACAGCATGCCCTTAACCTTATTCCCTTGAGCTGCGTAATCAGATGAGCAAGCAGAAGCACCAAGTCCTATGACAGACTAAAGTTAGTTATACGGACAAGAGATTTTTCAAACGCACACGAAGGTGACCCTCTAAAACATACCGAATGCCAAGACTTAACATTTAGGCAGCCAAAAAAAAAATTTTTTTTTTTTAACACACACAATTTATCTTCATTTAATGAAGTTGCAAACTGAAAGACATGATGCTGCTTCCCATTTAAGCAAAACTATATGCTCAATTTGTGTAAGAAAATTAAATTCAAAAGCTTCATTCTATGATAAGGTTGATTTCTCAATCTGTATCCTCATTTCTCTCATGATGATAACAGGGAACACTATCATTGGAGTTCATTATTCATCTTCAGGCAATCACGCTACTAACTGCAACTACAGCACTTTAGAAGACCACACTGAAGTTTTGTTCTCTCCAGAATTACAATCTTGAAAACTCATTCAAAAGAATTAGTAATGGCAAAAGAATTGAAATAATAAAATGCTAACCTACCAAGGTACATACTTGGACTTGGGAAAAAGGAAAAACGCAGCACACAGTAACAGAGTAGATTCAGAAAAATTCCCATTTAGGTTTTTCACACGGAAGACTGGCATGTTCTGAAATGTGTCCCCCGTCCTCTCCCTGCAACAACTTGAACAATTTTGTTTGCATCTACGTAGCAAATAAAAACAACTATTTTTGCATCTTTGTCGTAATTTAGTAGCGCTGTACTTGCAGGTACCAACTTACCCTAATCAGTGATCAAAGAACAGAAGATTTACAAGTTTGTACTTTTGCATCTTGCATTTTGTTGTGGAGGAGGGATGCTTTCAGTCACTTTGGATGCAAAATGCCAGGCCAGACTATTTTAACTGAAGGCAATTTGTCCCAGACAAGTTTTAGGGAGAAGATATCAGCACATTTATTACACTTCTTGTAGCCATTGTCAAGAGGACCTTCTACAGCATGAAGTAGAGGGCAAGAGGAAAAGCACAAGCATTTATCACTCCTCTTAAAATAGCATTTGAATGTCACCTTTAAAACCACACTCTTAAATCTCTTTAGTGCTTGACTGGGATATTAACACTTATATTTCTAAATCACTTGGGGGTAAATTTCTATGAGCCATCTTCATATCGCTAATATCTGTTTCTTTTTATTTCATTTTCTTTATTAAGCAGAAGCCATCTGTAGTATTCACCACCTCAATCAGTTTATTAAAGCACAGCATAAGGAAGTTCCAACAAGGCAAGAAGGAGCCTCCTTCACCAAAACAAGCTTTTGGCATTAGACTGCTGCAGAGCAGACCACTCTGCCGTGGTGAAGATCCCTCCAATGACTTAAGATTGCTCGAGGACTTCTGACACTGCTACCTCTGCTGATGCACACTACCATCAGGAGCTGGCAAAGCTGAAATCAGTGTGTACTGAGAGTCTCCATCTAACAGAACAGTTTCTTTGCTTGGAAATGCTGTAAAGCATAGTGCACAGACACTGTTGCCTCCCAACCACTGATGTAATCTGGGCAATATCAAACTCAAGCCAAGTAGAGGATCTCACCCATCACCTAACCTATTTATAGCCACAGAATTATGAACAGGTAAGAATTTTCACTCATTTTATTATATAAATCCTGCCTACTAAAAGAACCATTTTTGAAGACAAGCATGCTCTACTCTCCTGAAGCACTAATGAAACTTTGCAATAAAAATAACTGAAATCTACATAAGAGGAATTCTCTTTGTTATCTTTGTTATCTAATTCTCTTTGTTATAAACAAGCTAACAGAGCACCTCCAGAAACAAGGCTACAAGCATCAAGCACACATTTGAATCATACTGCTCCCCTTACTGTTGGAAGTGACTGAAACTGACAGGTTTCCAATAAAATTAAAGTGAGAGTCAGCCACCGGTAACAGTCAACATTGGCTAACAGTAGTTAGGACCTGCTACCAAACCCAGAAAACCATGTTAGGAAAGGGTAGGGGTGTTGATTAATTAAACACAGTTTAATTCTGCCCAGCTGACTCCATCCCAATTTGCAGGCTTGGGCTAGGGACTGTCTCTTACAATGAAGGAGACATGCTATGGAACCTAGCACTTGCCTGGCTTCCCGAGCACATGCTCTTTAAAAAGAAAAGTAACCTCTAAGTTTACGATGCAGTTTGTATGCAAACAAATCCATCATCTAAATTAAGAACAAAAACACTGTTTGCCACTATTCATGACTTTACCTCTGTGTTTTTATCTGAAGTGTGAATTGATTTCATGTTTGAGCTGTTGATGCTAAAGCTAGTAGGTTTGAGACACAGCATGAGAACGTGTTTGAAAAGATGTATCGAAACTGTAGTTTAAGTTTAGCCTTAAATTTAATGACCACAGCCCTTTACAGTCAGAAGGTGTGCTCTTATAAACCTTATTCTACTTTCCCAAATAAAAGTCACACCTCTGATGTGATATATGGCTAACAGCACATGTTGAAGAATGAAAGACAGTAGCAGCTAAAGCCCGAGCAGAATGAATTAACCAACTTTTTGGTAAGAAAACAGTCAATATTGGAATTACCTTACTAGGTAAGGTAACCTCCTACCTCAACCTCCTATGCTAACAGGATAGATGTCTTCTAGATAGTTGAGCGAGTCATAAGAGTCACAGCCTTATTCTAAGTTGCAATCTTTTCTTTGCTTGTTTCACAAGTTTTCACTACAATTTCTCTGCTTAAATCCTCAAGGCTCATCCAAAAAAAAAAAAAGTCCCACACAAAGGCAGGACCTGCATCAAGCAATAATTCTAGCTAAGATGAATTCACTCAGCAGCACTGTTCACCTCCCCATGAAAGGAGACAACTAACAGCAAGACTGACCATGTTAAGCTCCGTTTAAAGTCTTTTTTTGATTAAGCAGTTTAAAAATATATATTCATGCATCTTTTCTACTATCCCATAAGTTAAAACCAACAGACGTTCACGAAGCAACTACTATTTTCCAGGCCTTAGAAAGGCAGATTGCTGAATGAAAGTGTGAATGTGTGAATGAAGAGATGGTGAACTTTTTTCTTTATATAATCTTAACCAAACTATACAGATTCTGCTACAAAATTCTATAGCTTTTCTGTTCCTGAACATGAAAGATTGCATCAACAAGACTAAACTCAAAGAGTCAATATATTTCCTTAAGACTGCCTAGACAACCTATTTCTATTCAAAGCAATGGTATGATCCCAACTACCAGGACACAGTCAATTGCTTAACAACGCTGTTGTCTCAACAGACAAAGCCTACATTTACTCCAGCCTGCAACATTCCAGTCCTAAAGAGCTAGACCTCAAACTTAAGTAGTAGTTAACGATTGCTCAACTTAATATTTCGGAGCTACATGGACTCAGTAGCCTTGGGCAGCTTCCCACTTTTATGAGTGGAACAAGGCTGCTGCATACGTGTAACCCAATCTAGGGCTGCAGCCACTAAAACCTGAACTTCGTTAGTCTTGCTCCCAAAGTAGCAGATCCCAGCACTCAAGACAAGGAAGCAGCAAGGGCAGCACACAGATGCACGTGCCCTCCACAACGCCATCCTCACGTTCTGCCGTTCAGAAGAACCTTTTGTAAATCAACAGGTCGATCCTTCTATACAAGAAATTTAGTAGCATTTCTTGATGGCCATACAGCAAGTAAACTGAATAAACAGAACGTGAGAAGGCAGCCAATACTGACTGCTTCAAGCTCTGAAGTGAGATGTGTCATGTAGAGTTGATATTTTTTACAGCTATCAGTTGACATCTCAGACAAAACTGAAGTACTTGACAGACACAAACAAAACAGTTACTGGAACTATGTACCTACAACACAATACAATAAACACTGCAAATACCATGCCATTTTGAAGAACTAGGCTAAAAAGACCTCTCATGCTAAAAACCAAAGCCATGCCAAAGGTCGTTTTGAGACTGGAGCCTCAAAATGTAGGATTAAACATTAGGCTACTAAATCTGCATTTAAACATTGCGTATTTAAACTGCTTTGCAAAACTGCTAAGCGCCTGCTGGCTGTTAGGGGTAGTAATTTAAGCATTTGCTGCATGGAAGTAGATGACATAAATGACAGCAATTAAAGTCACATTCTTATTTCATGAACACAAGTTGGAGGAAAACATTCACCAAAAACTTCGTAAACAGACTTAACACCCTGACAACATAGGAAAAGCCATGCCAAGACATTTAAATTGGGGAAGATGGCTGATGAGACTTCTACCTTTCAGCTCATTTACCTACTGAGCGAACAGCACTGCCGATGCCAGGACAGTTATGCAAGTGCCTAACCGTGTCCGTGGGAAGCACGCCTAGTCTCCTGCGTGTTTAATGCTTAGTTCTCATTGCTGTCACAGACAACTCTTCATGCATGGTACATTCCTCCTGCATGTAGACTAGCCAAAATAGAAGAGCCTATCTGTAAAGTGATTGCAACATGATTTCTGACTGCAACTTCCAAAGAAATTTGGTTATCTGAATGCCTAAAGACGCTTTTTTTTTCTTTATATAGAATGCTTTCCTATTATACACTTCACACAGTACAGCTGTGCTAAAAATTAAGTCCGTACGGTTCATATCAAATCAAAGGATGCCAGGAATCTTGTTCCCACCCGCCTCAGGAAAGGGAGACTGGACTTGAAAGGATGAAAAGAATGACCTCACACACTTCAGGAATATTCTGCCTTCAGTGGGAAGAGTCAGCAAATACAGTATAAGCATTTGTGAAGAGTTTAATTCACATCTATCTGAGTAAAATTCAGTTAGTTCGTCACGGAAACACATCCTTACAGGAATCTGCAGTGGCAAATTTAAGGCAGTCAATATCTCTTGTTAAACTAAGAAGCAGGGGTGTGTGTGTGAAAATCTCACGTGCCTTTCCTCAAAAGTCACAGGTTTTGCATACGTGCAGTCAGCTGAACACCATGAATGCTATTAACATCTTCAACATTGGGCAAGAAATGCATGAAATTGTAAGTTTCCCATACAATATTTAAGTTGAAACCAGATTGCATTTTATTTCCGTAACGCATCATGTACTTTGGCAAAGAACAGGTTTTTACAGAGGCAACTGAGGGCACAACAGCCTTCGAATACTTGGCAGCTTGTTGCTGTCAAGCAGCTGATGCAGGAATGACCAGCTAGAGTTCAGCCTGTGCCACACATTTGGAAACAATATCCTACGTCATTCAAGTTCACAGGAACTCTGATACGAGACCACAACAGCATCACATAGGAGCACTCTGATGCAAACCCACTGAGCCTCGTTGTTGCATCATACGCTGCCTTTGCGAATGACTTCTGCATTTGCCGTACCAGCTGGGCTGCAAACTCTTTTCCTAACATGGGGCACTGCTAATTTGAAGTCAGCACCTATAACATTAAATAAGAAGCCTCAGCATGTCTTTTCTTTCCAGTCCAGAAGAAAAAGGGGAAAGTTTATAGCCATTTATTAGAAGTACGTACTTGGAGGTTTTTAATGAGGTAATCAGAGTAATATTTAAAAAAAAAAAAAAAAAAAAAAATGTTTTTTAGCTACACGACTGCTTCAA
>NW_008794414.1:355827-356244 GCF_000699145.1 Aptenodytes forsteri
TAAAAAAAAAAAAAAAAAAAAAATGTTTTTTACATTTAAGTACATTACAAACATGAGATGGGAGGAGAGGGGACAAGCCTAAGCCAGAAACACTTCAGTTTTAGTGTTACATGGCCTGGAATTTTAAGAGGCCTTTTTTGGTCATGCGACCACCCTCTCTCCCAACATAAGTTTAAAATACAGATGTGAGGAGGAGGAGGTTTATCTAAAAATAGTCCTAGATAAGTAAGAGAAACAATTGCAGTCACAAAAATATTTCAGGAATACTTTTAAAAATATTTGATAGCGGTGTTATCTTGCAAGTGACTCTATAAAGGGGAACCGTAACACGTTCGATGTAACCCTAAATGAGGTTTGAACGCTGCAAGTGCAGCCCATATAGCTGACATAATTTTCGGTTTCGGTGGGCCACCGGTG
>NW_008794414.1:356314-390459 GCF_000699145.1 Aptenodytes forsteri
CAGGCGTCAGGGAGAAGACTTATATTGTTGCCATCAGTCACGAAGAAATCTGCCAGCAATTACATTCTCTTATAAAGCTGACACTAAACCGGCCTGGGGATTCAAGAGGTGGGGCCAGTGGCAACCCGCTGAGGCGCTGAAAAAACACCCCGCGCAACTGATTACTCTTGTTAAGGGCCGTGCTTTTTGTGCACCTACTGCAGTTGTCACTGATTAACCAACTGATCTGGCAATTTCCTACATTCTTTTGCATTTAAAAAGGATCTGAGAGACCGAGAGTCATCCCCTTTCATATTCCAGGGGGAGAGGGAGGCTGCGCCCCGTCCGGCTGGCTGTGGTGCGGAGGGGCGCAGAAGGGCCCCCGCTCCAGCAGGCCTCTCTCCCGGCTCTGCCGCCCTCCTCCCCCAGCCCAGGCCTGCAGCTGAAAATAATTTATCTGTTCGCTCTGCCGGGCTCCTGGCATATGCGATTGGGAGGGAAACGTATCCATCATGAATAAACTTGAGCACAAAGACAGGCTGAGTGTCACAGGATACAAAGGGGCAGAGGTCGCCGCAGCGAGCAGGAGGGTTTGCGCAGAGCCGGGCTGGGCGCGCATGGCCGCCTCACGCAACCTCCACACGGCAGCGTCAGGCCGGAGCCTTTCCAGTTTGTCACATCCCCTGAAGTAAACAAAGCCCCACACGGTCCCAATCGCAAGGAACACTGTAAACAACAAAATAATCGGAGAGATGACGAAGCTCCAAGTGAAACGGAGCCGTTTCTCTTCCTTTTACTGAAAGTAGCTCGCACTGTTTACACACAGAAAGCTGGGAATTGTAAAAATTCATGAGGTGGATACCCAAGTGTTTCCCAGGGTTTCTGAACATGTGATTTTCACTGAAATGTATTTTTTTAATCACAGGCAGGTTTTAAGACTTAATCGTATCCCAAAAGGCTATTTCCAGCTACAGAATTATGAGCGCTTTAAAGTAGCCAGACCCTATATTTTACTTTACCTGTTATAAGGCCAATACAATCATGTTTCATTCATAGTTTATGAAGTCTGAAAAACCACTTGATGAAATTACAGTCTACCGATACCACACATGGTATATTTGTCCACGCATATTCTATAATCATTTCAATTTATGACTTGTACTTAAGAGTCATTTTCCTGTACATGTGTTCTTCATAAATACTGGTAGATCACAGTCTGCGCTTGTACAGGAACCACATATCCACACTCATTTCTGTGAAGATAAATACACCTTATACATCCAAAGTGAAAAGCCAGAGTTTTCACAGAACTAAAGAGAACATATTTCAGGATTGCGGAACAAAATGATAGTTCTCCCTTACGCTCTTTACATGTGGCAAGATGAATCATCCCACATCTGAACTTAAGCCCTTACTCAACTTCCAGTATTGATGATAATTTTTGCCCAATACACTTAAGCATACTGTCTTGAACCTTTCAACAAAGGAAAAAAAAAAATATGTATTACATTGGGAAAGGATTACAAGTTATCATTTTCAGAAAAAAATAACATCAATGCTTTATAAAGGATTTTAAATTAAATCACACATGATCTATTGGATTTTACAAATCTTAACTTTGTTAGCAAAAAGACCTGCAGTACCCAACTAATTACGTATTTTATCATATGCAATAGACTATTTAAAAGAAGTGTTAAATTATTTCACTAACTTAAAGCCCATCGTAAAGAAAAAGGGTTGGGGAGGGAGGATGTGGAGAAAGACAGTACACTGCAGGACACAACACAGTAGATGAGTAAATAGATTTCAGGAACCTTCATCTACTGCCTGGACCATTAAGTAGGTCCAGTAATGACTCACAGAATATGGTGGACAGCTGAGATACAGGACAGATACAAAAAAAGACTTTCCACAACTACTGTTTATTGAACTGCTTATTTGAGTTTTGTGTTTGTTTTAACAAAATTAAGATATGCATCTTGAACATCCTATTGTTTTTTTTGAAGAAGGATATGCCAAAAAAGGTGGTTTATTCTTGGCCGGTGGAGTGGAGGCAGGCTCTTGCACGTACAAATGAAGTTTGGTTTTTTTGGTTTTTAACATAATGCCTGGCTTACAGTGATCATCAGTGCTTATTCAGACCACAACGTAAATGACTATAGCAAGCCGTTGTCTGCAATGGAGAATGCCAAAAGGAAAAGAGCTCCCAGTGTGTAAGACTAAGATATTTAAGAGTAAACAAACTGCTGCGTTCCAGTTCACCGAGACATGGAAAAAGGGTGCCTACACAGTGTAAGCAATGGTGCCAGAAGTTATAAAACGGAATGGGGACTTGTCAGATGAGTGCAACCCTCATCAGGCATCGTGTGCCGTGTGGCTTTTCTCTCCAGGCAGGACTGCGCTAGAATGCTTTTCCTCTATAAAAGCAGGGGAGATTCAAAAGGTAGAGAACCAGTTTTTCTTGTGCAAAACTTTAATGGATCTCCAATTTCTTCTTCACAAAGAAGAAAACTAACTGGGGTGTTTTTAAGTGTGTTGCTTAATTGGTATGCACTTCTAAAATTACTCCAACATAGTTATGTTCAAACAAACAAACAAACAAAAAAAGCCTTCCAGGGAAAAATTTGTCATCTACAGTTTTAGAACTATGCAATCTCACTCCCCTTCTCATCAAGATTTTGAGGAACTTGGAAGTAGTTTGCAAGTCAAAGATAATTACTGACCCAGTACCCAGAGCCATAGTCATTCAAGCTATTGCAAGCAGTAGAAGCAGCTGACATTCATCTACCACAAAATCTTTTACAAAAGCTTTCCAGGGAAAAATTTGTCATCTACAGTTTTAGAACTATGCAATCTCACTCCCCTTCTCATCAAGATTTTGAGGAACTTGGAAGTAGTTTGCAAGTCAAAGATAATTACTGACCCAGTACCCAGAGCCATAGTCATTCAAGCTATTGCAAGCAGTAGAAGCAGCTGACATTCATCTACCACAAAATCTTTTACGCTCAACAGGAAAGTTCTTGAGCTACCTTCAATTCTCCACAAGCTTTTCAGAGATTGATGATGAACATACAAGAGCAGTGCTGCATTCATGGATAAGATGTGAAAGGAAACTTTTGCTCATCTGAAAACGAACTTGGAAACTGGTTCCATTTCATGGTAGGTAGCTCCACCTTCTCTCAAAAAGCAGGGAGAATTAATTAAAGCAGAATCTCTTAATTTTGTAACAGAAAGCACTGTCTTCACTGTTCCTAATGATTCACATTCCATTTAAATTTACCTTTCAAGCTTATCAATCTTGCTGCACCATCTACAGAGGACTAGAAGTTTCCGAGTCCTTTTAAACAAACAAACAAAAAACCCCAAAACAAAAAGATACATTCCCACACTGCCCTCCCCTCAACAAAACCAAAAAAGTACTTCTACTCACTAGAAACCTTCTGTGAGGTTAAAATTTAGTGTAGACGTTTAAACCCCAAAAAAAAGATACATTCCCACACTGCCCTCCCCTCAACAAAACCAAAAAAGTACTTCTACTCACTAGAAACCTTCTGTGAGGTTAAAATTTAGTGTAGACGTTTTTTGTACTTTGGTTTGTTTGTTTGTTTTTAAGTAGGAAAACCAAATTAGGGGGGCAGGCTGACTAGAAGATTAGAAAACTATTTTACAAATATGAGAAATAGGAAGATTTATTTTGATAACTTTGGAAGAATTCAGATTGCAAACTTTGTTGGACTAGCAATTTCTTTATTTTGTGTTTGTAAATACCTGGAAAAGTGAAAGTCTGACAGATAAAATGGCTCATAAAAAAAAATAACAAGCAAAACCACGTAAGTAGCAAAGATCCCAGAACAACAGAATTCAGGATTCTTAATCAAGTACTATATGAAGACTGCTACCATACAGATTTGTGTAACCAGCCAAGTTTAGAGCTATTTCACTTACTATTCACAGTCTGGTTGTCAGAACAAGACCTACAACAGCTGGTGTATTATCTATGCTACAGGGCATTGCAGAAACACTACTAGGGAAATCTTCATTCTATCAAGGGTCAAAAACCTGCTACTCAAAAGATGAGGAAAAAAAAAATCAAAAGGCTAAAAATTTATTCTTTTGCTTATGAGCTATGTAGAGAAAGAAATTTGAACAGGTACAAAGAACTTCAAATTTCCAGTGCTAAACAACATTTCCAAATTTATTTTATCTCTACAAAAAAAACTCAGAATACAACAGCCATCAAAACACTAAAAGCATGAACCCCTACACTATGTTTGACTTAAGCAAACAGTAAATGGCATTTATTATAGCATCCTTAGTACATCAAGAACTATCCCGATGGCCTATCTTTCTAAGTTAGCATGCAAAGACTTACATCACCTGAACCAAGTAATACAGTGCACAGCTGAAGAAAAAGCACAGACGAGGCTCTGCCAAAGATCAATTGATTTAGGAGTCACAGGAATTAGTAGCAGATGAAATACTTCTGCTGTATAAGGAAGTATTATTTGGACCTACAGCTGAGACTCAGGTAACTGTTTAATTAACGATGCTTGCAAAGCAATAAAAACTAGCTCCTTGTCCCCTTGTCCTTATATATTTATATATACTATATAAAACTAGTTATCAAAGTAAAAGTACTTAGAAGTACTTGAAAGGGATGGTGAACTGCCTGCTGCCACTGATAAAACCTCCACAATGAGGGTTTCTGACCAACTTTTTACAGCACCTTTTAAGTTACTGTATCTGATCACAAAGCATCATCCAAAAATCTGAAACAAGTAAGATCGTGATTCCTTTCCCACCCTGCTCAGCACCTGAAATCCACATACCTGTGTTTTCAGACAACAGTGATCCCTGAATTTAGTCTTGAAATAAAAGCGAGAAGATCACCTCAAAAAAGTACGTTATGTCCTCAACTGAGACTGCAGCTTCAAAGCAAAGCAAGCAATGAAACATCTCACCTCAATAACTGCCAGTCATCAGAATCAGGTCCCCTTGGACACTGTATACAGTGTGCCAAGCTTGGACGAGAAGGAGTTGAGGAAAAAAAAATTCTATTTGACAAACTTCCGTGTCTTACCACTCTAACATACATGAAGACTTAACTTGATAGACTGATCTTCTACCAGCTGGTCTTTATAAAAACTGTTAAGGAGGCTCTTTTGTTCGGATTTTCCTCAAACCCAGGTCTCACTTCTCAGTGTAATGGATGCTAACAGAAGGACCTAACACCAACTGCACCTATCATATCTCCATAGCACCCAACACATTCTGCACAGCTCTGCAAATTACTCAAAAACCAAAACAGAAGAATTAAGTGAGAGATACTGGGACCAGCTTAAGAGATGTCTGCAAGGCAGTAGCAATAGCAACAGCTGTCAACCGGATTTGTTCATCGGGATTGTTAGGAGTTCCAGCCTGCTTCTGAGCATCCAGGTTAGTCAGCTGCTACCTTCCCTTTCAAAGGCACTAGTCAGCCATGCCTCCCACCGCAAGCTTGGGTTACAGCACAGGCTGCACTCTCAACTTATTCAAAAGCTGTTGTTACCAAAAACTAGAAGTATTTATTAAAAATTAAGATTTTTTTTTTGGTGTGTGTCTTTTTTCCTCTGGGGAAGATGGCATTTGTGTTTGATTTGTGGCTACTTATAAAGTAACTTTCTAGGGGCAGGCTAAGTGAAGGTTTTATTGAACAAATTCTAAGCCTCAGATTTGACAATATTGACAAGTCTCTTATCAAAAAGGAGAATATCTATACTTATCCAAACCCATAAATGGCATCAGACTTACTTTTCTGATCATTCAATACCTACATTTTTAGGCACCTGCATTTATAGAAGCAGCAGTTAGGTGTACGTACTCTAGTAACTCTTCCCGACACCTCCGCATAAAATGGATTTTCTTTAGAAGGGACAGAAGATGCTATGAAACAAGAATTTCTATGTATCTATAATCTTTTTAGTAAATAGTAGTTGAAGCATTAAGTAAAAAAAAAAAAACCAAAAAAAACCCCAAAAACCCAAGAAAACCCCAAAACACTACTTCATCAACATCTGTCTGCTTAAAAGGAAAAATTCCCCTGTTCTTTAGGGATCTCAAGATTGTAAACAGCATCACATACAGGAGGGATTATTAAATTTTTTCACAACATCAAGCTGCTCTACTAAGGAACAGGCTAAATCACTTTTTCTGTCTACAATAAACATGTAATTCAATTTAGTTCATTTAAACCAGGAGAGTCAGCTCCACACTATCAGTCTGGTCTGCAAATAGCCCTTGTTGATAATCTGGGAATTTGAGATTATTGATATGGCCATGACATATTACTTTACCTGAAGATGAACAGTTAATTTTTCATGTCTCACACCCGTTCCCTGTGTCTTCTTCACAACAAGGACAAAACCGAGCTTCCTCTCACACCTAAAACACTGAATGAAGTAACAGCATTAAAGCTGGAGTGAATTTACAGGTAAGGTCCAGAGCAGTACTATAAAAGCCTCTTTTCCAGAGCTGAAGCCAACTAAAACAAGTTTAAACACAGAGTTTCATTTGAGAAGCAAGGAGGAAGTATACATCAACAAAGCAGTGATGCAAGGAACATCTACAAGATAGAAATCTATGTAGCGCCTCTATTTCAAACCTATGACGGCAATATAGGCCAATCATTTATACTTTGTTAGAAAAGCAGTGTCCATCTGTTATTTCACAAAAGACATATCACCTTTTATGATAACTGATACAAATGAAACAGGGCTACAGAACACACTCTGAAATCTTTTCACAGTTTTGAGAACGAGACTGAAGATTTCAGTGTTTACCACGAACTTCACATTTCATTGGAGCCAGGAGACTGTCCAACCAGTTTCCCCTACTTCTTTTTGACCTAGGCATCTGCAGCTTTCACTGAATTCAAATCCAGATAACTACTAATTTGGTCATTTAAATTAATTTCCCTTTTCTGCTGCACCACACAGCAGCTATTTAATCTGAGAGCCTTTAGCTAGACAGACTAGCATACCAAATAACCTGACTCCTTAAACCGCCAGTAGACACTCACTCCACTGTTGTTTGTCCTGAACTTCAGAAATCAGAAGCTGGCTTCCCCTTGATCCTGATTTTGTATCTTCCCTAGTAACACTTCAAGTGCAGAAGATGGGGTGGGGAAGCTTCTTTCCAAAACATTGCAGAGCCCCTTACTTGACCATCTCCGTACCCATTTTCATTGCTGCTAAACTATTTACAACACAGTAGTTGCTCATGACTGAGCACCCAACTGAGATGCTGAGTCACACAACTGTTCTCCATCAATAAAAACATTCCTGTTTCACCGAGTCCTCTCCTTCTCAATCACTGTTTCATTCACTCCCATGTTTTTCAAGAAGGCGACACATCTCATGGGCATGGAGCTTCTCTTTTCACTCTGCACAGAACGTGTGGCACCTGCAGAGAGTCATGCCTTTGCATAGAAAACCATCCAGAAGTATATTACATCTCAGATAATGCATTACATCTATCCTCCCAAAAGGCAAACAATTGCTCCTATCAGCAACTCTATAATATTTTATTTCTCCATTATCAATTTCTGCCAACATCAGGCTAATAAATGCATGTTATGTTCCCCCAGTTAGAAATCAGTGGTTAAGTTACATATATCATATTAGCTGGGATCTAGGGGCAGAGGGGGGCTAATTTCAGAAATACATAGAAACCTTGCTTTCAGGAGAATGAGCATTAGCACTTCTAATGTGCTCTGGGATTTCAAGTTGAACGTATGAACCACTTAAAGAAAAAATCACTTTACAGTAATTTTCAACTGGTTGCCTAACACCCATCTCCTAAGTGACTATCATCAAAACAGAACCATAACACTAGTGATGAATGAATATTAAAACCCTTCAGTGAGATCACAGAAGTCCTCAAAAAACAGCCCAAGTTGTCAGAGAACGCTTCTCCCACACGCTGAGTAGTAGTCAGGTTCTGGAAGTAAAAGTTTTATTCAATTACAGAAGTGGGTGCTAGGTACGTTTCTCATTTACACATACAATTTTGAAATCCAAACCAATTTGACAGTGTCTAAACAGATTTTAAAAGCCAAGAACGAATACTTCCAAAAGGAAGATGACACAATAGTCAGAAAAAGGGAAGCTACTCACTCACTAGGACAACTTGACTAGCAAAGGACTGCACTCTGACAATTTTATGTACTTCGGCAGGGATAATTAATGAAGTTTTGCAAGGCTTCTGTGTACCAGCAAGTCAGAAGTGGTTACAATTCTTCACGTATAAAATGGGTGTCTTGTTGTTCACCTATTTTGTTTTACAAGAATACTTCTCATTTGCACATCTGCATTGCCACCGTCCGTGCTGCTGTCGGTAACTTACCAGTATCACTCTAGAGAGAGCAACAGCCCAGCGATTTGTGAAAGGGATAACCTAAGTGACTGCAGGATGGAAGAAGTGCTAAAGACAAAAGCAGCCTAAAATAGCAGTCTGAAGATGGGCAGCAGGCATCTGCCTGCCAAAAGAGAAGACGCCTCATGGGGTAAAGTTCCCCAGCTCCTGGGCCAAGAGAGCAATGGCCACTCCAAGGTTTCTTAATGCCTTCCTTGGCTCCCTGCTATTTCTTACTAGTTGCATATTTTTGTCTTCACAAATAAGGCTTCAGCTATTTCTCCTACTGTCTGCTACAAGTTAACATTCAGCATCGCTGTAGGTTTCTGAGCCCATCACAGACCGAAGCACAGCGCTCCTCCCAGGGCAGGGGGCAGCCGCCACGTAGGATAGGCCTACGACATCGCATACATAACTAAGATGAGTAAACACGTTTGCTACAAAGAAATGAAAACGCACCTAACAAAGTTTTTCAAGATATTAGATGTGCATGTGTTGCATGCCAAGTTTCTGAGAGGAAAGGAAAACAAGCATGCAAGCCATTTTCTCCAAAACCACAACCCCCTAATTCCCCGGGTCAGCGCAGTGTCTGGTCCTTCAACATTTTACTCAGCTCAGCAGATGAGGAAACAGTCGCACCAGAAGGCCCTGTAACAGATGGAAACCAGAGCAGCTGGAGAGCAGGGAAATGTCTGTGCGGGCGTGGGGCGAGGGGGTGGGGGCAGAAAGCCCATCCCTGCTCCTGAGCTTTAAAGTTGCGTGCAGCCATCATGCCGTACTGCAAACTCAGCCCACGGATTTGCTGGGGAGAAAGCTGAAGGAAGCGGTACGTGGCCGGATGATTTAGTGCTTCCCAGACTTCCCATCAGGAGAGCAACACTGGGCCATGCAACACAGACCTGCAAGCACTGGGTGCGAGCTCCTCAGGGGAGCACAAGGTAGCAGAAAAGAGCAAGCTGGGCATTTGCCTTCTTCATGAAAAGCACAGCAGATGAACCACCAGCTCAAGAAAGCCTAGAACTGGAAGGGTGAGAAAGAAGACAAAAACTACACATGCATACTGGAGAAATGAATAAGGAAACAGTGGATGAATTAAGATCAAAACCGGTCAAGGTTTGAGGGATGCTTCCCCTCCCCCTTTCTTTTTTTAAATAAGAGGTGTTAACAGAACCAAAGTGGCACAAAAGTACATTTTTAAAGAGGAAAAAAAAACAACCATGGTAAATGAGAAAGAATAAAAATTGAAGAGAAAAACCCTGACATATGGTACAATTATTCCACTACAGTTTAGATTCACAGCTTTACAACACCTGCCCAGTTAATAACCATATTAAGTCATACATGTCGTCACCGGTATTTCCTTTCTCAACTTAGTTAACTATTAGGGAAATACATCTAACGGGTTTCTATGCTTTTGGAACGACAAATGACTGTCCATGATTAAGATGCCCATCCCCTGGCACAGTCTGGATGGCAGCTGACTCCCAGTTCCGAGATGAGGGAAACGGACCAAGCCCTATGAGGGAAACAGAGCCATTAAGCAGAGATAGTTTTATAAACAAGAGCAGCAGGGTGGGTTTTTTTTTCTTGTTTGTTTGTTTCTTTTAATCCTGGTTGGAACTACCTTCTGCAATCCTTTTGGCTCCTCAAGTCAGGAGACAAGAAACTAAACTGATCAACGTGTAAGACGGAAGTCCTCATATGAGAGCAGCAGATTACAGTGTTAACCCAGATAATGCAAACAAGGTCATTCACTGCTTATAAGAGGCACGCAGAAATACTCCTTTTTGTATTTTATACATATATATAACTGTTCTTTACCTGGCCTGCCATGCAGAATGAGACTTTGAACATGGATTTTCAGCAGCTGTGAGCAAGTGCAAAATTGACAGGGCAGCAGAAAGTTTTCGTGCCAATTTTTCCTCCTTAGTTATTCCTGTTCCTAACCACAAACAGGATGCTTTTGTTCTGCTGCTTACCCCAAACATCTCAAGAAAACATTCGGGTGCAGTCTGACACTAGAGGTAAGCTGATCTAACCATTAGTTGCCATCAGAAGATCGTCACCACAGGGGCAGTTGAACAGCAGTGACAGCACAAGGGAAGAAGCAAGAGTGGTACAGCTGATTTCAAGCAGCACAACCCACTGGATCAGCTTATTACTATACCACTCATTCAAACTGCCTTCAGGCCACGGCCAGGTGGTTCAACAACTTAACTTGAAAAGCACAGCATTAAAACAAACCAGGCATTTGCTGAATAGAAAGAACATGAGAAACCAGTGTCTGCTGGCATGACTTCTGCGGATGGGGGGAAGGAATTCTAAAATACGTGAAAAAATATTTTGCATCTAACTGATCAAACACACAATCAAATCAACACTACACAAAGCATGGAAAATCTTGCAGTTACCGCTAGTTGCTAGTTCTAGGGGGGAAGGAATTCTAATTTGATCAAATACGTGAAAAAATATTTTGCATCTAACTGATCAAACACACAATCAAATCAACACCGAACACTACACAAAGCATGGAAAATCTTGCAGTTACCGCTAGTTACTGCTGCTGGCTGGAAGGGAAGATTGCTGACTTGGAGTTATTTCATACCAATGTACAATTCCAGTGAAAGATGTGCAAATACGCTGGGATCTGGCATTAGAATTTCTTTTAGACAAGAAATGTGATATTTCAGTGTGATTTAGGAAAATAAAGGCCATTTGTGAATACTAAGGATATTTGTCAAGAGAGTGAAAGAACAGGTTTTAGTTAAGACATTCCAAAAGCAATTAATCCATGATGCTCAGAGGACTGCCTCCAGCAGTTCAAGCCAAGCACACGCACGGTCCCTCAATGAACGGCTGTGATGGATAAACATGCTATTTGAAGGAAGAATATTTCATCTACATCCATTCAACACCTAGGAAGCCTTCTGGACACAGACAGGTAAAACTTTCTTAGATTTCTCCTAACACTTCCCCTGCTCACATTGTACTTGTCTGCAGTCTTCCCTAAATCCCCATACTAAGGGTCCATTAGCATAAAATTGGGGTTCACATATTATTTTTTTAAAAACATATTCACCACAAGAATTTTTAAACATATCCCGGTATTTGAAACACTTTTGTTCCAAGAGCTGACCATTACAGACTATTTTCTAGATATGGCAGGACAAATTCCTTCCTGTCTGAGAGTTTCCATGGTAATAAAAGTCCCCTTTAAACACATTCACGGTGGTTTGGGCAGGCCAAACAGGCAGCCTTTGTACTGAAAAGCTCCCTCTTTGTACTCCTCTGTGCTGATCCTGCACAAACTACCGTAAAAGTGTATTTTAGTGGAGGCAGAGTAAAACTAAGGCTCACATCAGTTTCACACGACAACTGTTTATTACACAGCACAGATACAACCCTCTGGAAGATTCCCTTCCCAAAGAATTTCAAGTGGTTGGAGAAAGCAAGCTACAGGACAGTCTATGGCACATTTCAAGCAGACCTAACCTGAGCAACTTTGCCACTTACACTATTAAAAAAGATGAACTGAAATGCATCTCTAGTTAAATAAGGGTAGTCTTTAACTGATACCTCCATATCAATATGTAGACCTGTCATGGAAAGGGACTGGGAGAACGACCTAACGTGTGGCTCAAATTGCTGTTTGGAGGAATACACAGAAACAAAAAAATGTTTTTAGGATGTTCAACAAAGCACCTCCCTTTAAATTTCTATCTATTCACATTTGTACTCTGACACCTTTGAGTACTAGCACAAATTCTGGCACATTTAGGTCTTGCTACAAGTGGAACATTTTTGTATTAGGAGTTTACATTTCTGTAAATCTCACAGTATTTCAGATTTAGAAAGATTTTTTTTTCCGCTACCACTACAGCAGACCTTCTACAGAAGCTGGACCGACTCCACGGGCAATAGATTCTCTTAAAGAACTAAACCATCAAGCATAACCATGCAACTTTAATTCACTAAGAAGGATTTCAGCCATCCTTTAGATTTTTCTTTTGTTAGCTTTTGAAAATTTGTATGCAGATTTCATTTTAGTTAAAAAGTCTCTATTTCCTGATCAAGTTTGTTCACTAGAGTTTTCAAATCCTGTAGCTTCAGACATCTCCATAAGACTCTTAAGTGTAGCTCAGTTCCCAAGCCAGTATTTCTTTGCGTACAATAAAATAAGGAAGAGAAAATTTAAGCATCTAACTTGCACAGGGAGCTTTTCTCCCAGTGCTACCGTTAAAATTTGGGCTTTTTTTTTCTTCCCACCTCATCTAGCAGAAATTTCAGCATAGCACAGACTCTCTTATCCAGGCTTTTGAGAAAATGCATGAAGAAAGAAGCAAGAATAGCAGGAATAGCTCTGAGAAATCAACATAATGCTTCACATCTCTCATCTCAACAGTTTTAAAACTCCCCTCAAACACACACATGCACACCCCCTTTCTCAACTCCCGCCCCTGCCATGTAACTCATTTCCCATTGGGTGCCCCCGCTCCTGAGAGGTCCCATCTTGACTGTGGACTTTCTTTGCTTCCCAAGAATTGAAGCAGTTTGTATGGAAAGCATTACCCAGATGAGTGAAAAAAAAATCAGTCTTGTGATCACTTTCACAAGCGTAAGAATGAAAATACCTGATCTTTGTCAGATCTAATCTAGAGGCATTTAAATTTCCTTTTTGGCAATAGAGGAAACAGCCTTAAAATTACAGCAAGTTTAAAATTGTGGGAGGCAGTCCAGTAACATTTAAGACAAGCAGACTGAATAGAAAGGAGAGGTTTGAAAAAGGCATGTTATGCAGAACTATTTGGACCCATAAAACCAAGCTATAGCTATAACTTTCTGGAGAAGCTTTTTAGTAGGCAGATTTTAAGAACAAGATCAGAGCAGATACAGAAAAATCAGAAGGCAGCAAAGTATTCACGAAATGCCTCTCAAAATAACAGGTCTAGTAGCTCACTGACTACTTGCAACTGAAAAAATTATGGGTTTAGCTTAAGCAAAAGCTAACAGCATTTATTTTTTTCCAATAGAAAATTTCAACTCAGGAAAAGAAACTGAACAGAATTTGTTTTGGTTGCCAGCAAAACCTGGTCTATCGCTTTTGTTGAAACTAGTCCAATTTAAACAAACATCAATGTAACATCCCACATTTCTCATGCTAGCAAATCTTATTAAGAATACTTTCCACAAACACATGGTATCGCTCAGTTATTAACAAAAAAAAAAAAATTCTTACCCAGTCCTTAAGGATCATTTGTAGTAAATCCATCTACTTCAGCAATCTAGCTATGAATCTATCTTCTTAAACAGATGCAACATGTTAGGTGATTTTCACTGTGGGTTGTAATATTTCTGAGTATGTTTAAATTGCCCTCAAATTATGCTTTATCAAGCTATCATGCTGACTGTAAGATAACTGAATATAATCAGAAAATGTAAACTGTAGCCTCTATTTCTCATACACCCACTTCTTAAAATCACTCATCGTACGACAAAGATTTCATTACCACCCTGTTCTGACAGAAACCAATATTAATTATTATTTGAATTAACCTTTGAGCCATAGTTTTCATCAGTACTCAGTAAAGACCTGGACAATTTCTAATTACATTCTACTCTCATTATAAGTCACTAGGCTGTAAAGCTGTATCTGACAAGACTGCTATACTTGGCCTTGAAATGCTTTGGACTTCACTATAAATCTTTCAGAAACATCTAAGAACTCATTGAATACAAGAGCTATCACACAGGATGCTTCTCCAACAATTTAGAAGTGTTTTTAAAGGGATACCAACTGTGATATCACAGAATTGCAATACTATTGCTGAAGGAAAATAAATTATCAGTGGCTTTATCATTTGGCATCATTATATAGATGATCTTTTACCTG
Organism: Aptenodytes forsteri; assembly: GCF_000699145.1. Classification (NCBI taxonomy): domain Eukaryota; kingdom Metazoa; phylum Chordata; class Aves; order Sphenisciformes; family Spheniscidae; genus Aptenodytes; species Aptenodytes forsteri. Next base: position 370,575 of record NW_008794414.1, read on the forward strand.
AAGTTACATACAGTGGATCCACTCAGTCTTTCAAGTACAATTACGCAGTGATCATCAACTGAATCATAATTATACTCAACAAATAGTATAAGAAGAAAATGAAAATTTATAGACTGGCAAAAATCCGAATCTAAAGCTTACAGCAAATGCCTACATCATAAGCTATATTTATTACAGACCATAGAGAGAGATTTTATCCGCAAGAGTTATTAGTTCTCTAGTAGGAAATGTGGATTTTCAGGGTCATAAATGAAGAATAACCTGTAATTAATATACAAAAATTAGCGCAAGAGGACAATTTTTCTTTTGTAATTTTTCTTCTTTACCTCACATAATCACTTTGCTGCGGTCAGGTAGCTAGCCAACAAAAAATGAAATATATACAAGGATATAGGGAAAGTGAATGCCGTTCTGGAGAACAGGTTTCTACCCTCGACTATGCCAAATCTCTTGAACGAACAAATTAAACTTCTAAAAGAGTGATTTCTGGCTCTATAACCCAAGCCTCATTTTCACAACTTCACAAAGCTCACATCTGTGACTAACTCCAAATGTTCAATCTCTGAGCAAAAGACAGTTTTATTTGAAGGAATACCAGAGGCTGGGATCTATCAGGTTTCAAAACCAGAACTTGACTTAGCTGCTGACTCAAGACATATTTCAAGATAACAGGAACATATTTCAAGATATCATTTTTAACCTTCCACTGTTGAAAATACCTGTATCTTAAAACAGAAGCCTCAGTATGAAATCAGTTTAATTCCAGTGAATGACATTTCATGTTATAGAAACCTTGACTCGGACTAAGAGGCACAACAGATACTACTTTAAATTTTATTAATCTCAAAAAAAAAACAAACCCAAAACCCAAACTTTTATGGATGCTGTTATTACACAGAAGATCCAAGTTACTAATTTCACAAAGACTTTAAAGAGAAATTACAAGACATAAGGAAACCCAATATAAAGTTTGGAGTTGTTAACACAGGAAATGCCAGTTGTGCATGTATTTAAATGTATTATGGATTCCATCAGTTAATGCACAACAGCTTTGTAATCACATAGGGTAAATGATGGTCCTTGACCAGAAGAATAGCTAGAAGGCTTATCACAAGACAGAATATGCTAACAGAATTCAGATCTCTTGATTTTTGGGAAAGGCTAGAGATGATGGATGGGACTTCAGTCTATAAAAATGCAAAGTGTTTGTAAGGTTGGTGTCAACAGTGTTACCAATTCTAAATATGCATCCATTTAAACACAGAAGTTGTATTTTTCCTTCCAAGCCAGGTGACTAAGACTACTGTCTTAAATTGCATCCCCATATTCTGAAACTATCCAGACCCTTCACCTTAAGGCCCCAACTCTGTTGTCCACTCAAAAAAGCAAGAACTGGCCATACTAGTTTGTTGCTTTTTTTTCCTTGCAGTTGCACTCTTTTCAGAAGTTACTCCAAATTTACATCATCTTTGTATTACAGTAGTATCTACCCAAATATTCAGATAAGCATCTTCCTTTTATACTGGATACATTAAATGCCTGGATTATTCTTCCACTCCTCCAGCTAAAAACACATAACTGGTAGTTTGACTATTTCTTGTGAAGACACAGAAGGGTAAAAGGGGAAGAAGAAAAGAAAGAAAAATCATCATTCCTAACCATGCAAAAACTGTGCCTAAACAGAAACAAATAAATTATTTCCATCCACTTATCGGTACCTATTTCATTAATAAGAAAATGAGGCTGAGTGATGGGCAAATGTAAATCAACTCATGCTCCAATCACATGTCTGTCTGATTCAGATCAATAATCATACAGGGGGAAAAGGAGGCATCAGAATCACAGTAGGATAGTCTGTCTTTATGAACATTTTTAAGTACTTTCCACATAGAATCTCCAAGAGCTTGCTGTTGTAGTTAACTCAGGATGAGCCCTATCGCCCTGTTAAACTTCAGGGTAGACCAGAAGGAACAAATATGTAGCCAAGCCTTTGAAAAAGCAAGGAAAACTAACAACTTACTGTCAAAGAGTCGGTTTTGATTTTATCCTACAACAAACCCTACGTTGGGACTCTATTCTGCTAATGCATAACTGCTCTGTAAGTCCTCTCAAACAGGGACATGGAACCCAAAGCACATGATTTCCTTTCATACCACTCATCAACACATATGCCTTTTCGATTAAAAATAAGATAATACTAACAAGATCATTAAATCATCAAGACCAAACTTATCTGAAAGACTTATTTGGCCTGCAGAATGGCTGTCCTGCATTTTAGTTTGATACCTTTTCCATATTTCAGACTTAAACCACCGAGCTTCTAACATAGCTTAAAATAAAGAAACCTCATACACAGTTGTCTTGATTTTCAGCAATTCAAAGTTACAATTTAATGAGTAATTGTCATTTGTGGTGCAACACCCAGCTACTCAGAGGTCTTTATTAAGAATGTACTTGATGGAGCACAGCCTTTTAAAAGCCTGTTGCCAGCCCCAAAAGATATTGCCTTATTGCTGGGGGACGGGGGGAACAAAAGTGATATATGCCTTTGACAAGGATCACAGAAACAGGAGCAGATACCTATAATCCATAGCGTTGTTCATGCTACTAGGTTAAGACCTACTTCCCACTCCCAATGCCACCTTCAAAATCCCATGTGTGGGGAGGGGGGGTGGGGGACAAGGAGGTTAAGGGAGGAAATGACAGCATTACAGCACCTCATTTTGTTTATCAGCTATTCATAGACCATGACGAAATCTTTTCCAACTGTCTTCATGCCATTTTTTCATATCAAATTTGCTAGTGACACTTTTAAACAAGCCTATAAGCAATGTATTCTAATAAATCAGCCTATAAAAGCCCCTATATTCCATTCAAACCTGGGTGCTAAATGACTGATAGTTTGTGATCTTCCAATAGCAGAGATACGTTGTACTAATGCAGAACAACTACACAGCTTTTAAACAAACAAATTCCACATTGCCCCTCTATTCTTCATGAAAGTTACTTAGGAGGAGAAGTTCAAAATGCATTAGTTCAGGAAGAGATACAAAAAATGGCAAGAGCACTCCTCATTAAACACCACCTAAGAGAATTTACCATCTCACAACACACTGCTTTTGATTGTGTCTACTCTGGATTAGTTTCAACCCTTGTTACATCAAATTTTGTTACCAACCTTTACTTTGCAGACAGAAAACCACCCCTCCACTTTCTTCTAGGTGCTTTGCTAGTATTGTTTGAACTAAGAAACGGCCCCATCCTAAAATTCCTTTACGTTCTTTCTTAAACCAAAAACCCATACTTCTATATAGTTTCTTTCCCTGTTACCCTCAACAAATTTACCCGTAAGCACATTTAACTTATTTTAAGAAGAAAACAAAACAACTGATGAGCATATCTTGTACATATGGCATGCTATCTAGAAGCTGAAGTAGGTTTCACGAGAAAGCTTAAAAATTAACTTATCAAAGCACAACCGTGACTCCTCAACAATTGGAACGGGCACAAGTCTTTCATGACACCTGCATTCTTGGTAGGAAAGCACAAGAATTTTGTAAGATCTCTTTTAAAATTCTGTTTATTTCTAAGTGTTATGAACTCATACTTGCCACCTTTCAGAGCATCCATTTTGAAAATGCAACTGCTCCTTCTTTATAAAATCAGTTCGCCCACTTTCCTGACTATGGGGTCTCAAATATTTCATGATCTTTATACAGCAAACATTTTTTCCATTCCTGAAGTGTAAAGCTCCCCAAAGTTCAGTTGCTTATGCCGAAACGCTGCATGAGTGCATATCACAGACTACTTTGAAAGCCTAAGTAACTTTCAGGATAACCTCTTCTCTAAGAGAAATTATCAAATGAAACACAGAAGTAACAGCCGATGCCTATGACTTTAGATTTACAGACTGACTACTTTCCAAGTACTTCTCAGCTAAGCAAAGCAACATAATTCTCAAAAAAACCCCAGTACGAAGTGGTTATTATTTGTGCAAACGTTTTTCTAAATATGGTACTCGCATATCTATACATGAAGACATGAATAAACTCCTACTGTTCCACCACTGCTTCAAGCACCAAAGGTTTTTATACAGAGTGGTACTGTAGCATGTCACATTCTATGATGAAACAGAGAGACCTCAGTACTAAACAATTAAATAATATAACACAGTACGGTTTTTCACATAGGAAGCCAAGAAAAAGAAAAGTCAAAGTTGTGGTTCCCATGATAACTACAGCTTGATTGTAATACTGTTTTATACTGTATATTTGAACAAATGCATCAATTTACAATTGATGGGGAATTATAACTGAAGGACACAGTCACATACTTTGTCTCACTCTTCAATAAATCAGTGGCATTCAAAATAAATTTCATGTCACTTGTACAACCTGGTAAGGTGACTGGTTTGCCAGCAAGAAGAAAACAGGCTATAAAAGCATATAAACCGTATTTATCAAACACATTCGCCAAAGTTATGGTGAAGCACACAGGGCAACACTGCTGCATTTTAACTAGATTATGGACTATTTCAACATCCAACAAATTATATTACATTCAGATTTGTCCATGACATATTTGACTTGACTATGCCATGACTCATGGCTACTACTAATGAAATCCATTAAATATATTTAAGCTTATCATTCCTAAAAAAGCAACAGCAACAAAAATGCATTATTGGAGTGCTTACTTTCAACGAGAAAAATGCATGAAAATGAAGAAGCTTGGTAAGAGAAACAAAATGAGACAGTCGGACAAAATGTTTGCAGACAACAGACAAAAAATACTATACTTGAAAATGCAGAGACCCGAGAAAAAAAATTCACCACAGTTAAACCACAAGCTGGGGAGGTGATCAGTAAGATCACCTCTTTTCATCAAGAGGGGAATAAATCAGAAAAAAAGGTATGTTCATAAAGGGGCAAAGTAATAAAAAGTCCTTTCACAAACACCAGGTACACGAAGCCTGCTAGAGAATCCACTGGGCTAACATATAACCAAGATATGAAAGAAATACTCCAAGAAAATAAACAAAAAATTAAAGTTTTTTGCATCTACTGTTACTGGAGAAGCTAAGGGAGGCTTTAATCTTTTTTGTCTCATAAAGCCTCAGAGGTAGTTTTGGTCAAACCAAAGCAAACAGTAGCAAGTTACCAAAGCGAGATGGTATTCACCCAAGAGTTCTGAAAAACTGAAGGATAAAATAGCCTACCTACCCACTACACCACATAGTACCTTGGTGTCAAACACTACTTTCATATCAATGGTGCATCAGTTTTGAAAGGTGGTCACACCTTTAGACTGTCAAGAACTACAGACCAGCAAGTCCAGTGTCTCAGCAAGGCAAATAAATAGAAGATACAGGAAACAATGTTCATGGGCACATAGCTAAGTACAGACAACGAAAGTGACATTGATGCTTGCCCATAGAAAAGTCCTGTCTTACTAATACATGAGAATTCTTTGAAGCAATTCGTAAGTGGTCAAAGTCTGAGCTAACTTGGATGACCAAAACATGTGCCAGCTGCTGAACAAAGTTCCTGAAGAAACTAAGCTACAACAGCAAAAGAGGGAAGGTCTTCACATGGATAAGTAACCGGTTCAAAACAGGAAAAAAAAAACACGTTAGGAAACATCACCTGACTTTTTTCCAGACCTGTGTTGTTTAGCATGCACATAGATGATCCAGAAACAGGTGGTGAGCCTTGAGGTGCGTTTGCCAGTAATATTAACAAGTTCATTTTGCTAAAAAAGAAAATCAACTATGCAGGAAGCAGCAGACCTTCATCGTACCCAGTGAAGGTGTAATAAAATGCAGATGAGATTCAGTGTAGGTAAATAGAAGGCAATGCACCTGAGAAAATACAATCTGACTGTTTTACATACATTTTACTGAGCTCTGACCCGATTACCTCATTGTCAAGAAAGAGATGTGGGAGCTAGAATAAATAGATCTAGGAAGACGGGATTTATCAGAAGAGTGAGCAGAATGCTAAGCATATTTAAGAAAAAAAAAGATAAAAAAACAAACACAGAATTGTATGAGAGATGAGATGCACGAGTCTATGAGGTACCCATATCTTGCTGCAGTGCCAGTGTTTGCTCTGCCCACCTCCACTTCAAGTGTAAAATCACTGAAGGACCAAAGGGGGGTGACAGGCATTTGAGCACCCTTCAGAATCTCCAGTCTTGAGAACAGACAACCAGGGAGAGAATAAGAGAGTCTACAAAATCAGGAGCGGCATGGAGCAGGTAAGTAGTGAACCATTGTTCCCTTTTTCTTTTAACAAGGAAACTAGAGAACATCAAACAAAACTAGCAGGTGGTAGGTTCAAAATAAAACAAATAAAAGGAAGCAGTTCTTCATACAGTGTGTACTTAAGCTGCAGAACTCATTGCCATGGTCCCAATGGAAGCCAAGAGTTTACACAGACCAAGAAAAGACTAGATGAATTTATGCAAGAAAAATTCATTAAGTGTTACCTATCACTTTTTCCGAGGTAATTCTGAGCTGCAGAGTAGTGCAGGCTAAGGGGCTTGCTCTGTTTCTGGACAGGCTCCACCGCGGTCACAGTGAAATAGGATTCTGGATGAGACAGACGTCTGGTCTCAACTGGCAGAGCTATTCTCTGGTACTAAAAAAGCAAGACCATATTCGTAACATGGTTTTAATAGCTCTTGACAAATACACTACTTCGATAATGCACAATTTCCAGTATTTCATTTCACCTTCCCTTCATGAAGAAACTGTATTTCAGTCCATGTTATCAGTACTTCAAGAATGCAAGTGAGATTACAGCATTTGAGAGGACCACAGCATGAATGAGACAAGGACACCCAAAATAGTGAGTATCAGACTCTGCTGAAATTCTACCGTTCCTGTGTAAAAGATTACCCTATTCCAACAACAAAAAATTCAAAGAGAGTTTATGATCTGGTTTTAGCCCCTTGAGGGAGTAAAAATAAAAAAAAAAAAAAAAGGTAGATAAGGGTACTAACAGAAACACCAAAAATACTAAATACTGCAGCACAAGCAGTACTTCTCTGGATGCTACTCAGTACCTGCAGTGGTTTTTAAGTTCGGTTTGGGAACAACTCAAAACAAAGTTGTGTTATACAGTGAAGTTTTAGGAATACTGAATTGTATTAAAAACATTTATTCACGTTTGAAGGAGAAAATTAAAAACAACACTAAGTGGCGAAAAAATTAAAATATTCATACTTTTTCTGATTTAAACAGCAGTTGTAAGAGATATCATCAGCTCAAAGCACTGGCCTGAAGCTTTACTACTGTTATAAAAAGGTACTTAAAATAACTACAACATATTTAGGTTAAGCACTTAAAGGAATTACTGAAAGACTGAATTCAATCCTCAGCTCCAATCCACAAGTCATTGTGCAACGTCTTAGCTGCTGAAAACAAATCCTCTCTATTACCTACAAAGTGGGGACCATGCCCGTCTCCTAAATTAGCGGTACGAATTTTTCCCTCAGCAAATGCAGAAGACGCAGCAATTGCTGTTGTAAGCAATGGAAGAACTCCACCTCTTTGCACCTTCCAGCCTACTCCTGCTTCCTCCAATACAAGAAAGGTGCTGCTGCCACTCTATGCTGTGCACAGCCGAAGCTTGAAGACAGCAGCATATGCCCAGTGTAGAACAGGCCTTCTTCTAAACCTCTGTCAGACACAAGGCAGCACAAGCCAATGGTTTATTTTCAAGGACTCATAACAATCAAAGTTTTCACAGGTACAGTAACACTCACTCTAAACCCTAGATTGCACCCAACAAATTACATACCCTTGCTTGGAACCACGCAGTTCTTCAAAGAGATTGTTTGGTTGCAGTTTAGTCAAGTTAAATACTCGACTTGAGATGGAAGAAAAACCTCACAGAAAACGTGAGTCAAAATGGCTAATAACATAGCATAGAATAGAAAGTATACTATCTAAACTCTTTCTACTCCTAAACCTAAGGCTCAACATATAATAATCACAGACTCTTTGGCAGAGCTTATTCAGGGAACTGTTCAGGACAAGGGGGAAGCTTATAGTCCCTAAACTCAATACACAAAATATAATTGTTTAGAATTTACTCCTGAGAAAAATATTTAAAGGAAGAAGACATAAATTCTGAAAAATAGCAGGCTATTCAGACACAGACTCTAAACACTTAAGATGGATTTTTTTAAAGTGCTAAATATCAGACCAACTCTGCTTTTAAGGATAGTATTTATCTACCTCACGAGAGCAGTAGCAAGGCAAAATCAACACTTGGTAAAGAACCAAGATCATCTGATGAGAGCTGCTAGGTAAACAGCAACTATTACAAATCCCAGTATGGCAGACCTCAAAATACATCATTATGAACCTGGTATACCAGTTCGGAGTAGCACTCAGGTTCCTGGCTCCCAACCATCTGCTCAGGCCACTAGCCTTGAAAAGAAGAAAAACCATCCAAACACTTGGAGACGCATGCACTAAGATATTTTGCCATCTATCACTTCCACCAGTAATTGAGACAAAGAGCATCAAATTCACTCACTGGAAATGAATGTGCTTTTTCTTATGGTACAGCAGAACTATGTGCTCAAAACTCCTCCTGACCTTTCAGCAAGCCTTGTGCTATTGCACAGACCATACATCAGCAACAGTCAGCATCAGCAAGTGGGAAAATACCCCCGCTGCTCCTATTTCCCCTCCCCCCCCCTTTTTTTTTTTAAGGCAATGCTGTGTTTCAGCTCTTCTTAAGCCCTTCCTGTAGCAATGCCCACCACTCCATACACCTCCAAATTTAATCCTCTGGAATAAGCAGCCTTTAAATCAAGGTGTTATAAGGTCATATAGCAAGCAAGATGATCGGATTAAAGAGGAAGTGGAGTTAAGTTAATACTGAGTCACTATTTTAAGTTCTGTGTTCAAGACAACAACATGATAGCCTTTCAAGTGTAAACAAGTCTTCAAGCAGGACAGCTAAGAACTTTTCTATTTAAAAAAAAAAGTTTTATTTCTTTTTTAAATCTGAACATGAAATGCAGGACAACAATTCATCAGACAGACAAGATCTGGTCCCAGAGACAGATGTTTCACAGCTGTGCTTTGGGCTTCCTAAAGCCCATTAGAGCTAGCACATACAATTCCTAATGTAAACAAGCTGCTTTTAGTAACTACAATATTCACTCTGAACACACACAATGCTAGTCAGGGCCACCACTCCTCACACAGTTTTCACCAAAAGCAGCTCACAATATCCTTCGTGCCTTGAGATAGAATTTGTAAGTCCCCTCTCCTGCTCCTCCCACGATCCCCTGTAGCTCCTGAAAGGGAATTTTTTAGATGTAAAACCTGCAGAGAGGAATCTAGATGGTGCACTACATTGGGTTTGTTTTTTGTTGGTTGGTTTGGGTTTTTTTGGGTTTTTTTTATAACTATGGCAAGTGTTTACCTTCCATTAAGGCACATACAATTGCCCAAATCTTGAGAAAGACAGGAAGGGAAGCATGAGATTCCACTCTTCCACCTGCTAAGAAGCCCCTTTCTGTCTCACTGCAAGCAGTTTACACAAATAACTTCACAAAATAACCAGGGCTCTTCAGAAAGCAAGCAGTTTCTCATGTCGCATTCCTGCTACGCTGAAAGAGTCACCTCAAGCTGGCAGGTGGCTTGAGCAGAAGCTAGTCAGATCCCTGATTTTTTGTAAGGTGTTCATTCCTCTGCTGAGCTACACAGTGTAAACTGCCCATTTCTCTCTCTGGAGAACAGCAAGAGTATAGTATTACAGGAGTAACTAAGCAGCATGTTGTTTTACTTGCAATGTAATTTTTTCACCAATTTTAAACCAATTGGAATGTGTTCATTTCGCTATGAGAAAGCTTTAGACTATGATAGGAAGTAACAGTCTTAGCCATCTACTATGACCAAGAGCTCTCATACCATCTCAAACGAACAGGAATAATGTAGGTACTCGAGATGAAACTCTGAATAACTGAATCCACTGAATTAAACATTGATTTGATAAAATTTGAGACATACACATTGACTCAGAAGGTTGATGAACCTAATGGAGAACTTCAAGCTTGCAAAAAAAAAAGAATCATACCCCCCCCAGAGCAATGTACTTTCTTGTGAATAAATTGTTTTAAAGATTAAATACTTCACATTTGAAATATCAGACAAGCCATTTATACATTAGTAAATCTTTAAGGCTTTTGTTCTCCTACCTCAAGAGGAAAACTGATTTCTGGGCAGTGGATTATTAGTTCTAACAAATTGTTTATAGCATGCAATCTATACCATCACTAGAATAAATAAATTTTAGTATCAATTTGAACTCAGGCCAGCACATTTTTCTTTTGGTGTCCTTTGCTTCACAGATGATTACTCTATTTCTCCCATGAAGGTTCCCAGGCAACTGATCCAATCCACTTGCTCACTGCCACCAAAATGAAAAGATGAAAAGGGCTTGCTGCTCTCCAAGCCACCGGCCCCCCTCGTCCTTAGTACCAGCTCTGGTGTTCATCAGATCCTTTTATGAGCCAGTCTGATTCATTACAACAGCAAAATGCTCTCCATTTTACAGAGTTATTTTTCTGCCATTTTAGTGAACTAAAGTGGTTCACAGAAGGACCTGACAAGCGCTGCTGCTATAACAAAGTAGCAGAGCCATGCGGTTGGGAGGAAGGGTGCAGGGGGACAAAGGCAGAGAGGAAACTTCTCCTTTCAGAACAATGTCCGGTTAAATTAGCTCACTGCATTTCTCAAACCATACCCTGACTTATATTAGAAGGACCACAAGAAGACATTCAATAGCTTTCATCTATCTTTGGAGCTACAAAAAAATTGTTGTACAAAAAAAATAATAATATGTATTCTTATACAGATATAAGTATAATACTCCAGCAGAAAAAGTTCTTACAAACATAATAGCAAGATAAGGATAACTCAATTAGAAGAGGAGGGTAAAGAAAGCTTGGTAGATTTCATCCCAGCTTGGTTTTCCCCCCCCCCTCTAAAAAAAGCCCTGGGAAAGTGACCACCAATCTCAATAAGCATTATGATGGAGAAAAGCTAAAAGTATTTCTGATAAGAAGAAAACTGCAAGAACTTTGCCTTTTCTCCTGAAGTTGTCACCAATATCCAAGTAAACCTATTAGAGGAAGGTGGACGTGCCTAAGAGAAGGAATCTGGAGGGAGGCAGTCAAGCCAACAAGTTGCAAGGTGTTGTACCACAGGCAAGTGACAATATGCTCTAGATGCCTAGTCCCCAGGTTTTCTGCCCAGCGATTTCTCTCCGTGGATCGATCTGCTTCATTCTGTGATGGACTGCCTACTGTGGATGTACCATTTCACTTGAGAAGCAAGAAGTGAACATGTATCAAATATATCACTCCCACAGCCAAATTGAATCGATGACAGCAGCAAATGGGACAGCTCAGCTGCTGGAGTCCTTATCTTGCTATTCAAAGTTCACTGCCTACCTGGAGGCACCTCAAAACAGAAACAACTCATTTCAGTATGCACTGAAGAGAAAAAAGCACCCTGCCCTAAAACACCACCGTCGGTACACCTTATCAAATTAGACAAGGGGTTTTCAGCCTTCCTGACTCTACCAGCTGCCTACCAAAAATCTTAATGTTGGACAGCCACAGAGCACACCACGAATCTCTGAGTGCCATAGAGACAGAGCCACAAAGGAAGACAGCAGCAGATCCCAGAAGCCCCACCGGGGGCTAAGATCGAGCATGCAGCCTGCATCCCAGCTGGCTCTGTAATATCCACCTCCAAGAGCCCTTCTAGTCCAGTTCCTCCCACAGCAAAAATTCACATTGCCCAACCATCCCCATACTGCACAGTCCAGCTGTGCCGCTAGTCATGCGACAATCTCAGCAGGGAGATCACACGTGAACCGCTGACAAGCCAAAGGTTGACCATCCTTCATCTAGAGAGGCAGGCAGAAAGGCAGGCATTCTGGTTTCCTTTCTTTTGGGGGAGGGAGCAGGGAAAGGGGACCGGTGGTGGAAGGGAAGAAATAGATCAAGGACATTAATCTTTTAAATAACTTCAATGAAAGCAATTCCTTTCACCTGCCATCTTTTTTGTAACCAAGGTTTTCTTTTTTAACACCCCAAAATTAAGTAATCATTGGTTTGGGCAGAGAAGAGCAGGGGTGCGAGGCATTAGCTTATTTCCTTGAGAACTAGCCATTCAAGAACTCAGTCACCTTGACCATAGCATTTCTCTAAATCTAACCATAAGTGAAAAGCCACACAAAAACACGCCCTGCCTTCCTTTTTTTTTTTTTTTTTTTTGGGTTTGATTTTTTTTTTTTTTTGAGTTTCAGTGCACATCTAACACGCTCAACTTCTAAGACTACCTACTACACCAATTACCGGACCCAAGTCGGAAAGCCTGTTTCTGTTCTGTTCTAGCGCTGCCTTTAACAAGCCAATTCTTAAAATAGCCATGCCATTTCTATGAAACAACTCCTTCCTTCTGCATGGCTGCCACAAAGTTCAAATCCTGTTTAAAATACAAAAGTATGTTCACTAAGAGTCACTTCTGTGAGGGAAGGCGGCATGGGCTGGGGATTACTGCAGAACTGTAGTAAAGGAGAAATGCAGGTGGAACTGATGCAATTTTTTCGGTAACCTCTGATAAGATTACAGTGGAATTAAAGAATCATGTAACTGCCTTCACTTACTTCTGTATGAAAAAAAGAAAAAAAACAAATGACAATGTACCTTTGCAGAGATCAAGAGAGAAAGAGGAGGGAAGTGAAGCTGAAGCCTGCTCATTCACTTCCCTACCAATGAAAGAATGATGATTAAACTAAGGATGAGTAAGGCTGCACCCCATTCACAGAGCCGAGTAAACGCAAAGCACAGCAGACACCTCATAACGGTACTGATAAATAAACTGAATTACTTAGCACGTCTCTCCCAGACTTACCTCCTGAGGCAGTCCAGAAACCCCTATTTAACTCACTTTCTGAATGATTCCTTCCTAAATCAAGAGAGATATTAAATTGCTCACTATAAACTCCCAGTTTAATTCTTCACGGTTGAAACAACTTGAGGCAAGAATTATACTCTTAGCGAGAGTCCCCTCATCAGAGTTTAAAGGAATCTCTGAACTCACCCGAGCAATGGCTACAATGACACAAGGCCTTCGTTTAAGCCACCCTGACATGACCATACCACCCTGTGAAGTCTGCAAATCTTCCCGGGAACTAGCAACATAGTCCAAGTACCTCTCAAACCAAGAACCTGAGATGACGACCTGCCTGCTTTTTGCCTTGCAATAAACCACCAAATCCAACAAGCAGCTACTCCGGTCCAACAGCAGTGCAAACCAGAGCACATCCTCAAAAAGCTGCAGGACTTGCCTAGATATATGCCAGACAGTTGAGACAAAAAAAAACCAAACAAACAAACCCAAAACAACAACATATTCTTAGATCTTATTTCAAGCTAATAACCACAGTTATGGTTGTTTAGGTATTTATGATCCCACGTGAACGAACAATGCACATCCAAATACAGAACTAAAAGCAGCAAGTTACCTGGGATGCCAGATTTCTGGACTTCAGATATGCTCTCCTACCCAAGAACAGGTAAGATTTTGAAAACATTTGTTATACCCTAAATGACTAATTAAGATGCATCCTTGAAATTTACCAGTCTCTCACCTACATACAATTTTATCTCAGCCTTATCAGAGCGATTTTTGAACATCTGTTTGCCTCATCGTTACCTTCTTTTCTTTAATCCTCCTTCTATCGAGCATTAAAAACAAAGTCAGTCGTATCTCCTTTCTGGTTGTCTTATTTTCAACTCAGAGATATACTAAACGACTATTCTCTACAGTCCAGACTGACACGTACTTTACTGTAACATTTCAGCTTCGGATTTCAATCTCAACAACTACATCGATGAATCCTCTCTGAAGCAAGGAATATTTTCTTATAATAAGTTACCATCAGCTCAGACTTCCCACATACTAGCTCACCCAAGCTGTTAATACCAAAGACTTGAACTGAATTTCTCCGTTCCTCTCATGTAAGGGCTTGTTTCACGTTCCTCCTGGAACAGCACTACCCCAATGCTGTCTCTGATGAAGACTTTTTCTCCTTGTTTTGTCCTATCACTGATCTCTAAACTTCTAGAATTCCAGCTTTCAGTTCAGTTTTGGTTAGTTTTCCCCTGAATCCACTCTCGAAGAATGACCGGTATTCCTTCGCACCTAGAGACTACCCATTTAACAAATCCTGTTTACCCTGTAAATAAATCCACAGGCCTCCTATTTTAAGATCCAGGACAAAAGTGCCTTTATTAAAGTCTTCCTTGGACTTGCTCCAGGTTCTGATCTGCTTTACCACTGGTCACATAGTTCTTGGTCTCCAAACCTTCCCTACTCCTTTCAAAAACATCACGGTCCCCCACAGGAGCTCCTCCCCACACCCCAAATTTCTCTGTTTGGAAAGGGATATCTCACAACAGCTATCCCCATTTCACGTGAAGCGTGATGGGACTAGACTCCCCCCACTCACAACTACTCCATGCACAGAGCAAGAGAAACTATTACAGCTGTATTTCTTAACTATTAAATGATGCGGGAACGTCATTTTCATGACTTGAATGAACTTGAAATGACAAGAGGCCTTTCCTATTCAAAGGGTCACGAAGGACCTTCACAAAGTTGCCGGCAGGCTGCAGCACCCAAGCGGCCCCCCTGCTCTGGCTCTCCACTGCCGACCACCCCCCTTGCCAGGCAGTGCCCAGGGTCTGACATGAGACTTCATCGGGCTTTGGTGCAGCCAGCGAACTCTTCCCACACTGACAAAAGTATCCTCCGTGCTATGGGTAGAAAGCAGTATTATTAGGAGTTGAAACACATGTTTATTTTGCAACATACCCTAATTATCTGAGACTGGCAAGAAAATGCAACTCTGCTAAGCAAACAAAGAGCAATGTAAATTGGAAAGAAGATTAAAAACCCAATAGGAAAGAAAGGCACAATCTGAAGAGGAAGAAAAGTCTATGGGAAATCTGGGGGGGGGGAGGGGGCAGGAAAGAGAAATAGAAAGAAATAAAACGTTTAGATTTCAGAGCAGGACTGATTTTGCTGCATAAAAGAAATCATACTTTGTATATCTGATGTACACCTCCATAAAACGCTTTAAGAAGTGACGCTTACTTTGTAGATAGAAGTCAAAATTGTGGGGTAGGCCAATTTCTTTCAAAAATCACCACGAAGAAATTTTAAAACCAGCTACCTGTTGAAGTTCTAGCAGTAAACAGAAAGCTCAACTGAATGGCTTAAAAAGTAGCTCAAGGCTATTAAAATTAAAGTGCTTCTGAAACTATTCAGCATTGGATTCTCCACACGCCGGCTACTCCCAGGCAGGTAAGTTGCTGCACTGCTCGTTAGGATTACCAGCCCACATTTAAATGAAGCCTGAACAGAATAACCTCTAGGATCAGGACCATATACGTGAAATTTAATTTTCCTCTCAGAATCATCAGGAAGAAGGCAGACATTTTGGCTGAAATTACTTTTTCCAGACAATTGATTCTCAAAGTTATTTATTCCCCACCATTCCCCTCAAGGCCCTCTTGTCACAGCAATTGTCTATGTCAGAGGAAGGCTGGACGCAGGTCCCATGAAAGCCAAGCAAAACCACACCCAAAATAGCTATATAGGTCATTACAAAGCAAAGCAAGCCCTACATCATGCCAGCAAGGGCTTCTGGTTAGTTCCTATATGCCAATATGCTTTCAAAGTCACGTGTTACGATGCTCTAATAATACAGTAGCTTATTTGATCATTAGCACTCTTTTACTGAATTTCAACTTTTAAATGAAAATGGTTAAATTAAGTAGTATCTCTCTCTCTCCCCCCCCCCCCCCTCTCTTTTTTTAATCCCCCCCCCCCTTTTTTTAAGGAAAATGCATTTAGTGCAACGGCAGCAAAATAATCAGGATGTTTAGAAACCGTTACTGGGTGGCATTCATGAAAGGAGAGAACCCAACAGCACGAAGATCCTTGGTTTGGACTTGGCTTCTTCTAGGTGCACGTTTACATCTTTGAAAAGTCACAACGTTGGAAACTAAGAGCTAATCAATTTTGTATACTTAAGAATATCCTTAAGAGCTTTGTTGTCATATTCAGGCACTTGGAATGTGTCCTTTAGGTCACAGCCTCCTTTTTATTTTTTGTATCATGCCTTCCAACCTCATTTTCCAAGTAAGACTCTTAGTGTGCAGCTACGATATGGTACTTCCACGACCGCTGATCTCGGGTAAGATACGAACCACTAAAAGTTAGGTTAGATTCTGCAGGCGGAAAGAAATCAAGAGGAAAACTCTTCCATCAGGTTTCAGTATCTTGTCAGAATCCTAATAAAAACATGGGATGCTTCCGCATATTGTACCTCACTCCTTCCTCTTAGAGAGTTCTAAAAATAAATTATACTTGGAGCTTCCCTTTGCCTTTTTATCCCTGCCAAAATATAGACAACATTTGAGACTTTCTTCCATAAAAATCCGGTGGTTTGCATTCATGCAAACAAGCTATTCACAGAAATATAAATGATGAGAAGCGATGAAGTTAATGTCTGTCTTAATGATGAAGCTAAATAGATGCAGTAAATAAATACAGTAACTTTTTTGTGGAAAAGTGAAATCTAAAGCCTCACCTACACACAAGACTCATTTGTAAAAAAGAGAGTTTAATTATTTACTAAAATTTGCAGTTTTCTTATGTATATAGGGAACATAAAAGTAACATAAAAGTATCAGCCGCGTTACTTATGGGCATCAGTTACCCAGCTCGTAAATCTGAGCAGTTAGTGATCTGTTCATAGCAGACAAATACAAAAGGGTTTGGAAGTCAGGATTTAAGGGAACTGGGGGAAGGGGGGGGTGTTCAGACACACACGACTTGTCACGCAGTTGCCTGTATCCTTGCTAGCCACGCAGATTTATTTGAATGACGCTAGATTCGCAAGAGTAAATACCAACCAGCAGATTCTAAAAGCTTTCCCTCTGCGAATTAATGTAAAAATAAGATGAATGGGAAATAAGGGATAGAGTTAAGGCACAGGATTTGAGGCAACGCATGTGTTTATTTCCACCCTCTTCCTTTCTGGTTACTGTTTTCCTCCTCCTCCCACCTTAACAGCCCTTATGTATCACGCCATACACTAAAAACAAAACAAAAAAACCAAACAGCCAGCTGCTATAGGATGCCATGGACATGGCAAACCACAGAGTCTCACTACGACATTTCAGCAGCTCTTTGAAAAACCTGCAAAGTTCCTATTACTCAGGCCTTCCGCCCTTACAGAAAATCACGTCTGGGTCGGTTTTGTTTGTTTGTTAAGGTTTTAAAGCGGTGTTGTATTCTTACACTGCAGATTCTCCTCCAGCGAAGGGCCCAGGCCACGTCCTGCCCGCGCAGCCGCCGTCTGCAGCAGCGCACAGACCTTGGGCCCAGCCTCCCTCCGCACCAGGGCAAGACGGGCCCGCCGACACCGAGAGGCCACCCGCGCCAAGCCCAGACCGAGCAGCACATCGCCTTCTTCAGTATACTTTTCTCAGCTTCAGCATCGGCTTGTTCCTCCTTTACTTGCGAATAACTCGTTTTACGTCTTATGAAGTCCTCGTATTATTTGAGCGTTAACGGGAAATACTGTGGACATTCATCAAAAGCTTTTCAGTGTGAAACAGCAAATAACTCGCATGAAAAAAGCTACAGTCTGGTTAACTGACCCCTCTACATGGACTGGGAAGTCTTTACAGTGCTCCTTTGACCTAACTCTTCAGGTTTCCGCATTAACCAAATTCAAAAGAAAATGGTCACAACTCAAATCTCCCACCACGGTACAGAGTTTTGACTGCAATAGAGAGTACTCCACTACACCTCGTTTGACCGATATTTTTTCAAGGCTACATCCTTAGAAATTGTTATTTTACTGAAAGGAAGGCTACATCCTTAGAAATTGTTATTTTACTGAAAGGACTGCGTGATCTTTACCTACGATCAAAACTTTCCTTAATTACTGAAGAGGCAATAAAATCGTTTTGGGTTTCCAATCTGAGCAAGTTTTTTCCAGTGTTTAAATAACCTAACCAGGATTTACAAGTAATAACAGAAATATCGTTACACTGTTACATTTTTAGTAAGATATTTGGTCAAATATGATTATCCAATTAGTATCAGTGAATCACTAATTCAGTTAAACTTGCAATCACAAGCATTTAATGCTCTTCTAAGAGCGTGTTCTACAGCTTTCATAATAATCTTTATGTATTTCTTATAAAATAAAAAAAGCTCAAAAGAAACTGAAAATAAGCAGTTTAGGTTAACAGAAAAGCAGGACAGGGGATGTGTGAATCTGAGGCATTTTCCAGTGCTACAGTAGGGGAAATTTTGTTTTGTAAAACCATTTCAAACTTCAAATGATGTCTTGCACAAAAAATAATCACTTTTTCCAAGCAGTTGTGGTTTTATCCTAGAGGAAAATAGCACACTATCAAAAGGATCTCTGCGGAACCCTGAGCACATTTACAACACCAAACAAGAGGAAACAAGCAACGTTCCCGCTTTTAGTAGCCGGAGATAGGAAAATGTAAAGAATGTAATTGTTCTAATCACCTGTTACAAACCTCAGAAACAAATGGTTAATTTTCCCCCGGACCGCATCTTATTTTAAAAGACATTACTAGAATTTTTCCGCCGCTGTTAAAAAGGCAGACCTCTCGGAGAAGCCCTCTCTAACTACCTCCTCACCGTTAAGTTTGTCAGCAACCCTGCCGTCTAGAATGTGTTTTATGCAGAGTAACTGATTTTTTCTCTTTTTTTTTTTTTTTAAATGATGGGGGGGGGGGGGGGGGGGGGGGGGGGAAACGTGCTGGAAACTTTCAGGATAGAAAACTAGAGAGTTCGAAGTTCCTCTCTTAGCAGCGCCTAGCCATGGAAAGGAGAGAGTTCTGCAAACGTGCCCCAAGCATCCAGCTACATTTAGCTTTCAGCCTTTTTATTATCATTGTCAATGAATGGGCCCCAGTCAAATTAAAGCTGCCATTTTAGGTTAAAGACTAGAGAGCCTCTGTTGTGCAACAGCGAGACAAAAACACTCCAAGCGACAGATGCAGCACTCTCATTGGAAAATGATGGATTTCAACTTTTATAAGGAAAAAAAATAATAATTACCGATCATGCTTTTTAATATGAATTATATATTGATACTCACACATTACTGCAAACTAACGGGATTTATAATTGGGATAAATCAGCTACCCATGCTGCTAAGGTCATAGTCATTAAGATTTTTTTGCCGTCGTTAGAATGGATGATCTGTGAGGAAATGAACAGAAACATTTTTTGTTCAACTTGCTTGTTTGTATCTCCGCTCGTCCCATACACCACGAGAAAAGAGAAAAAGGGAAAAAAAAAAAAAAAAAGGCAAACACATTCTCCGGAAAGCCATCTTCTAGGATAAACACAGCTCCCAATCTGCTTTGATGAAAGTAGAACCGAGACGCACATCGACACAGAAACAAACTTATCGCATCGAGGTTATTCTGATATTCCCCGAGCAGAAAATCCACGAAAGACCGAGTGGCCGGGGGGAAGGAGGGGGGGGGAAAAAAAAGAAGAAAAAAAAAAAAGCCTTCTCGCAAATGAAGAACTCGCCCTTTTCTGTAGTTGGAAGGCACGCTCGGTCCCTTCCCGAACGAAAACAAAGGCAGAAAGTGGGTAAGTGCGGTAGAGTTGCGCGGCGCGCCGAGCGGCCCCGGCAATGGGAAGGGAACTCCCGGGCATCGCTACTTTCCTTTGGTCCATTGTCTGTTTAAAAAACAACTAGTTTAAACCCGG
>NW_008794414.1:392947-404220 GCF_000699145.1 Aptenodytes forsteri
CGTCCCGGCGGCACCGCTCTCCCCCCGCCGCGCCCCGCCGCGCCGGGAGCGGGACGGGGATGGGGAAGGCTGCCGAGCCCTGCTGCTGTCGTGTTCGTAAACTATACGTTCAAATTCGTGATACAAACCGAAACAAACTCATTCCGTAAGTAAATTAGACAAATCCCACCAAAAAGTGATTACCAGTAGCACGCTTAACGGTCTTCCCTGCATCGCTCTGGAAACTAAATAAGCGTCTTAAAAGTATAAAGAGATTAAAATGTAAACCCAGTGTAAAGACACTCTGCATTATAGGAATTTTCAGCGAGTCATTTGACGAGGTAACTTTTTACCATCGCTGTTTGCAGCAGGTTGGAGAAGGAAAAACAAAGTCCTGTGCTGCTGAGCAGGGGCACCCTCCCCCTCCCACCCCTCCTTTTTGGGGGCTGTTTGCTGCACCCACCCTCATACCTCTTCTGTGGGAATGAGAGAGATGTCTTCGTAGGATCCCGCGCGGCTTTTCCTCTACGCTCTTAACACGCAGTTAGTAAGCCAGGAACCGGACCCAGACAACGTGGATGTCAAACGCTCCTCTCGCTTCTTGGGTCATTGGCTCCGTCGATGCAGGCGTCCGCGTCGGTGCTGTGCCGTGAGGGCCGCTACGGCCACAAAAATATTTCAGGCTTCTCCAGAGGAAGCCTGAAACTGTCCCACATCATGTCGTTCACGTCTGGCCTACTCAATCTCTCTTGGGTCTAGGGGGAAAGCACCTTTTTGGGAGAAGGGACGGTTCGCGGATGGAGAGGCGTCACCACCTCCCGTGCAGCCGGGCCCGCGCAGTCACACAGAGAGGGGCCAGCAGCCGGGGAGGTGACGCCGTCCCATGCTTTCAACTGAAAAACGTGTTGAAAAGCTGATAGCACGTGACGGTGCGGTATAATACGTTCCCTGTTCTTCACCGTGCTCTTCCATAAAGTTAAAAATAGCAAGTGGAAATAGTGTTTTAAAAAAAAAAAACTTTGAAGCAGCACGTGTGCCCCGAGTATACCTTCACCAAATTTGCTCGGTTTACAATCGCTCTATTTTTAACATGCATTTCTCTACTTTGTGAGGAAAAAAAAAAAACCAACCAAAAAACCAAACCAACAACTACACAGAGGTATCCTCCCAAGTTACTAAATGTAATCAGTTTCAGTTTTCTCTTGCAGTGTGTTGACAGACCAGAGACAGCCTACAAACACTTACCCGCAAGTCTGTTTTTCTGCGTGTATCATTTAACTGCGCCCCTAATCTGGCAGCCAAGCACCCTGGCGTAGCGTAAACTCGCCTGGAACTCCCCTTGCTTTCAAAGATTTAAGTTCTCCAAGATTTAGGGGCAGGAGAAACTCATTCTGAGACCAACTGCCAGCAGCCTCACGGCTCCCCCTAGAAACTTGTTTCAGTTTCTTGTTGAGCAGAAATCAGATTGCAAAGCTTCCGAGCATGAAAAGTGTTTAAAGAGTATCGTGGTGACAGCGTAAGGCAAAGAAAGAAACGCAGCATTTCTTTAAAAAAGAAGTATATCAGCATGGCACCAGCAACAAGGCGGGGGACACGTGTAAGTACTTAGTTAAATGTTTGTTCCAAGGCAAAAAAAAGTCCCAGTCTCTGGTGCATGCCTCTTGCTGAAGGCACAGAACCAGCTCCCCGGGTCCCATAAATCATCCCCAGGGACCTGTGGCCTATAAAATCAGCTGGCTGACTACTCGGGTAATGAAAACGTGAAGGGAGTCTCCCAACGTTTTCCAGCATTAGAAGAAACAATGCGCAAACGGCGCTTTCACAGAACGGGGAGAGTCACGGCCGCTCTCCAACTCCTCAGCAACGGTAGGAAACGGAGAGTCAGGAAAAGTGCTGCAGGGGTTTCACCACTCCAAGGTGGGACGCTGTCCCGGTGTGGCACGTGCTCGCACACGTGCATACTCGACCGTAGTACCAGGCACGGATGAAATACATCATTGCGTAGCTGCTACGGAGGAAAAAGTTTTGGAACCTTAAGTCATGCTTCAGCCAGTCCCCAAAGAGAAAGTCGTAACTCCCCAAGTTATCAACGAGCACTTTGCAGCTCCGTAGGAGAGTGAGGAAACAGCGACGTGGCAGTCTTCATGATTAACCTTATTGGTAACAGCTTATTAAAATATCCACGAGATGACGGGGATGAAAATTCACTTGTAGCCACCCAACCCTTTGTATGCTGTTGGGACAAAGTAATCCATCTGATGCAGGCAGCCATTTGGCTCGCAGATTAGAAAGAATTTGCATTAATGGCCGAGAATTTCAACAGCAGTTGCAGAGCAAGGGTATGTGTACCAACAAAATCCCAATGAATTGCTACACTTTGCCTTGCTAGGTAAACTTTCAAGGTGGGGATAGTTTGTACAAAGCCAAGCAAGTCACTGTATGACAGGCATAATTACGCAGAGACAAGTTAATGTACTCCGTAAGAAGTACAGCACAGAGATTACCGAGCGGCATTTACATCTGTTTTAAAACATCAGTATTGCAAAATGCAAATGGTTTAGTACCACACGAAAACACAAAGGAAGGTTATTTATTCAGTAGACTTTGAAGAACCAGCAGCTGTTTTAAAAGGCAGGTACAGCGAAATGTGATCGTAAGGTCTAGACGCTGTCGCTTCCGAAGGCGGCAGATGACATCTCGCGATGCCAAGTCCCCGCACAAGCCGTGCGCAGGCAGGCCTTCGGGCCGCAAGGCCCCAGCAGTCTGCGCCTCGTTTCTGACAACCCAGTCCAGGCACTTGGCTTGTTTGAGAGCTGCTGATGCTGGGGACCGTGCACAGTGAGCTCAGAGCAACCCACCCTGCCTGAGAAAAGCTCTGTTAAGTACACCCGCTTCATCACCTGCTCAGCTCTCCGATGGTCCGAGCCCTGCATCAGCTCCAACAGGAAGTACCCGTCCTTGTGCCGCACCCTCCAGCCGGCTTCTTCCAAAAGGCTTTTTTTGCTTCGATGAAGGAAACTTGCAGCTCCCAGGGAAATTCTGTACAGATGTACCCAAACCTCAACAACTTCTCATCTCACAGCCTTTCTTTTACTTCTGTTTGTGCAAGGAGGGACGCGAAACTGCACCAGGAGCCCAAGCTTGTGCTTGGAGTAGCTGCCCTTCAGGCTTGGTATTTGGGATGCCAGTCCACGGCCTCAAACAAACCAAGGCATCATGTTTTCTCCCATGATTGGTGGGAAGTGGCTCCGAAATCGCACGACCCTGACACACACTCGCGTTTTATTCATCGCTGAACATTGTTTCAGCCAAATGAAGCAAAAAAGACAAATGGTTTCTTTTTCTTTCACAAGTGAAAGTTTTACTCAAAGTTTCTCAAAAATTAGGCAGCAATGGAAGCACACCAGACTGAGAGGGTGAAGTGGCCAGAAGGGCACAGACAGTAACGATGTGCCATATGCTAAAGGAAAACAATATTCCTTTCTTAGAAGAAATTGCTCACCAATGTACAGCACGCTGAAAGACTGAGAGCACGTGGATTTTGGTTAGTACCAGGAAGCAGTAGACTCGTATGAGAAAGAACAACCTTAACGATGTCAGCTGAAAAGCTAAAAGCGTTAGAAATACAAGTGCTACAAGGAGCCACCCTGTGGCACCAGCAAGCTAAGGGAACAGAGGGCAAGCCAGGGTGTGCAGTTGTGTGGGCTGGTTTTTTGTGGAGTTTTTTTTGGAAACTCAAGCCAGCCAGAGTGACAAAAGCTGGAACTGGCCCAAACAGCCACTTCTGTGGCCGGGAACTCCTTAACTGAGGAACTGAACCAGAAAAGCAGAGGGGCAGCAAGCTCCAGCAGCTCGTGTCCACATGCCACTCACCTGCCAGGCCTTATAGGGGCAAAGCTCTCTGAGGGACGTCAGCGTTCCCCGCTGCCTCACCCTCCGGCATGCAACAACAAGAAGAATTACTACTACTCCCCAAATCCATTCTTTTCTGTGGAAGTTTTCTGATACATAAATAGCTCTCAGAACGAGGATAACAACATATAGCTCTCTCACGGCTAACTCAAGGATGTAACCAAAGACCTTAAGGGGGGAATAGGTGGAAATGCCACCTGAGACAGCACACCGTGACTCATCACTGTGGGTTGTGTGGGTACACACACAGTTGCGGGCAGCTGCCCCAAACCTGCCTGCACTCTCCCCCTCAAGTCTCTCCGAAACGCTGCCCGGGTACTGCCACTTACCCGTGACGATCTGGACAGCCGGAAGGCAGCACCCGCTGGAGTGCCAGCGGCACAGAGGTGATAAACAACTCGCTCTCCTTCCCAAGTAGACTCACCACTTACTTTACGGAAGTAAGAGGCAGGATCGCTTAGCTTTCCATCTAAATTCTGATTTAACAGGCCAGTGCCCGACTGCTCACCTCAGCCCCCCAGTTCCCATTACTACTGGAGACCAGACACTTGGTTAGACACGCCACCTCTTTAATCAGGAACAGTAGTGAGTTCTCATAAAAATGGAGTGTCACCAAGGAACTGACCTACTCCACGACATCCCTGCTCGTGAGGACGTTCGCTCTTGGACCATGACATGAACTGACAGTTTCACGGTCGGTTTTGTTTTCAGCATGCAGAAGCAGCATTAAGGACTCCCATTTCCATCTTTGACGGCTCAGTAGAACATGCCTCTTCTTATATGGAGAGACACAGCTATCACAGCGCTGACAATTTCTGACCTTTGTCCTTAATAAATGGAAGGCATCATATCTAAGAATGAAGTCACACACCCGACGAAACTATCAGCTGACATAAAAATACAGCAACTCATCTGCTTAGCAACACAAGCTGCCACCAACATCACTTCCTTCTTACATACAAAGTTCAGTTCACGGGCTCCACCCTGACTCAGAGCTGCCTGTAAAATTGGATCTGACTCGCTGAGAGGTCACGTCTCCTCGCCGTGAGCAGGACTTTCCACAGCAGCTATATTTCACTGGAACTTCCCAACGCACAGCCCGGGGGAGGCAGGGAGGGAGGGAAACGCCGCTGTAGTCGCAGAGTTCACCTGCTGAGGAAGCAAGGTGCTGACTTTCACATTTCCATTCAGCTTTCCTTCAAGACACGTTTTTCAGAGCAGGTACTGAATAACTTGTTCCTTCTGTGGATTGGGGAGCAAGAGTGATCTGTCACAATTATTTCCTGGGTTTGCACATGCAGGGAGCACCCAGGTGCAACATTCTCGGGTACGGTCAGAAATACCTACGCATGTAGTCGTTACTTGTTTTAAAATGGGAGGCAATTTAAAACCCACGGCCAAACACACATTTATAATATCCTTGGAAAATACTTATAAACTTGTTATTTTTTGCTACTTACGTTCATCGAGAAAAAGATGCATTTAAAATTGTTTCTTTAAACTGTTGCACTACAAATGCAGTAAGAACACCTTAAATGTGTTAAGTTTTATGACTTTCCCGTGTATTTTTTGGTAAATGCTTCACAAAATTGCAAGTCAACGACAATTAAAAAACCCCCCACATTTACTTACATAGTTAAGTTAGATGTGGTTTCTCTCCGATTCTTTTTCTATTCTGAAAGAGGATCAACTAATAGGATGATACCGTTTTCTCATTAAACTGAGGTCCACTCCCCTCCCCGCTTGGTAAACTTCTAGGAAGAGGACCGAGAGGGATCTGAAGAGACCATCTGTCCCCCCCGGCCGCACAAAGACAGGATAAAGTAGCCCCAGACAATCCCCAACAGATGTTTGTCTAACCTGTTCTTAGAAACCCTCCGTGAAGCTGATACTCGAACTTCCTAAGTAGCTTGTTCTGGTATTTCACTGTAACGATTTAAAAGTTGTTGTTGCATCTCCCCCCACTCTCCTAATATCCAATTTAAATCATCCTCCCACCCTCCTAATACCCAGTCCGAGACATCTTCCCTCTGTACAGATCTGATTTATCTCATCTTTGCCCCAGCATTCAAAAACAGTTGATCAAACCTCTTCTAACCTTTTACACATTGGAAAATTTATCCAATTCCCTCTAAAAATTATTTTTCAGGCTCAACATCCTCCCTTCCTTCACCATTTCCTTTTATATTCTACATCTCTTACTGTTTCTTGCCCTGTCCTGTACTTTATTTTTCAGCACAGAACATGAAACCGAAGGCAATACTGCAGTTGAGGCCTTACCGGTGCTTAGTGGAGTCATCTTTACATCTTTCTCTGACCTACATATGCCACCTATTGATAAATCCTAAGAGAGCATTGCATTTTGCAAAAGCATTGCGTTGTCCATTGCTATTTTGTTAGTGATTCTCTACAAACCCCCTATAACCATCTACCTTGATTTCTGCAAGAAATTGATGATAGTTTTAATTGAATTTCACTTCTGCTTTTATCGAGTTCATTTTGATTTCTGAGCTGATCATCCATAGTGGTCACCATCCTCCCAGCTTGGTGTAATGCAGATGTTTATGTAATTCATAAACGTGCTCTGCATTACATCAATCCATATTATTCTCTGTGTTTTCTTACACCGCATTTACGATGGTAGTATCTTGGTGCCTTACAGCAGAGTAACTGGTGACATCTCTTCTGCCTCTCTCCCTCTCTATCTTGTCCTTCCTCCCTCCAGAAGGGCGAGCATGGAAAATTTAGTTCCAGAAGGATAGAGGGACATCCATAAACCCACTGTACCTGCATATAGAGGAGAAAAAGTAAAATAAATTGTTCCTTTCACTATTTCAGACCCACCCCTGAGAAAACGGTTTCATATATAGCTAAGTTTAAAGCTTAACAGAGTTCTGCCGTGACAGAGCAGCGAAGTTGTCAGCTGTGGTCTTCATTTCATTGGCACAAAACACTTGAAGAGAAGGGCTAAAGCTGAATATGAATCAATACTCTATGGAAACGGCATAATATGGAGGAAAAGGATAATGCACTGACACTGTAGGCTGCATTAATTATTGTGGGTACTGGGATGTTCAAAAAGTGCGAGATACATTCAGCAAACAAGTAAGGACTTCAACTTGCTTGTACGATCTTCACAGTTTCTCACAATCCAGCCAAACGCGTATCCCTTGTGCAGCACTTCACAGCAAGAAAAAAAACAACTACCTGGCTAAGTAGAGTTCGATCATCGAAGGATTTAAAACAACACAGTTAATTGAACCTTACAAATATTAAATATAATCTGAATTTAACAAAATGTACTCTGGTAATACCAACGTACAGATAAACACCTCGCTTCATCCACACACTTCACAGGAGAAACGTTAGATCTGATTCTACAAGATGCTGCGTACTTGTCACTCATGCTGACATGATTTGAAAGTAGAGGTGTTCAATACCGCTGAGTGCCAATCGTGAAGAAATAAGTCTAGAGCCACAGGTCAGTGTTAAAAGCACCACCACCAGATGCCTCATTTCGTATCCCTCCATTCTGCACCTTTTCTGGTTCTGTCTTGCGTAAATATCTAAAATTTGCCTTATCCCTAAAGAGGAACGCCTCAGCTCTGCAGCGCTGAGGGAACTCCCCTGGAAACCTGCCAGAAACTCACCTTTCCTATGCACAAGTTTGTTTATGCTTTGGGCATTGCAAGCCACTTACACAATCGTTATATTTACTTGTACATTCTTGGCAGATGAACAGAACTAGCTTATTTCAGTTAAGGCAGAAAGACCTCGTGCCTTCATCCTGGGGTGGCAGAGGAGGGAGGGGAAGTGCGCTGCATCTATAACGCCACAGGTCGCACTTCACAGGCTGATGGCTGCACTGAATGGCACAACTTTTAAGCAATGGACCAACTGTTTTCTCTCGTAAAAAATGCAAGCCAGAACATGCTGGTTTTTTCGCACCGAGAGCACAGATTATATCACTGCTTCTAAAGTGGCACGATTTTACTTGAAGCTCTTCTACAACTTAACAGAAAAGTAGTAGTAAAACAGTTGCTAGAAGATAAAGACAGTAGATACAGTAGCACTAATATTTATTGTTTAATCTTTGGTGTAGTAGGTTACCACCATGACTTTTGGGTCAGAACACTGCACATGCCGTCAGCTTTTTGTATTTAATAAATGATCTACCACACACCATTTCCACCTTCCATTCTGTAGGGAAATAAGAAACGTTGACAAGGGAGCTAGAAAGCCCAAACAAGATGGCAGCCTTATCCATGCCAACTTCTTAGAAACCAAGTTTAATGACATATAAAAGCTGCTCATTTTCTTTAGAGATAGGCTTCATTTTTTAAGTTACATTTGCTGTTGTATGACCACCGTAAGTTGATGGGCTACATTATATACAAGGAAACTCCCCAAAACATTTACATGTCAATGAATCAACATAAGTAAATGTCCTAACATCTTGGTCAAGCGACCACAACTCTTTCACATTTGTAGCTTAGTCTGAAAGGCAGGCAGTTCTCAGGGCCTGGATGAAAGGGAATTGCAGCAGGACGGAGGGAGGAGCAGGAAAAGGCCCACTCCCACTTGGAGCTGCTTTTTATAAGCCTCCTTGCCAGCAAACAGGCAATCCCAGTGCTTACAAGGATTGCCCCATGGGAGCCTTGCTGACAAAGACACAAATACATAGTTTATTCTTGATCCTGAAAAAACCAAAAGGAGAGCCTTCAGAGGAATAACGGGAGGGATCATATGTTCAGCTCAACACTTACAGCTGGAAAGACATTTTTCTGTCACAACTCTTCACAGAGATTTAAGGCGAGCAAGCCGCAGATTCCAAACTACAGGAGCAGCAGCAGCAGCAATTATTGCAATAAAAGGGTCAGTGTACCTGGGCCTTGGGTTTTTGTCAAGCAGAAAATGTAATTACACTCAGAAGTTCTCCAGCGCCAAAGACAGCAGCACATCTAACAATTTATGCTGTCCTAGGTCTTTTTTACATATTTATCCAAAGGCACAATGGTATCGTAAGGGTTATCATCAAAGCCACTAAGTCCTGAAACTCTCCTACCAATCCCTAGAAACAATGTTCTGAAAAACAAAGATACCACACACACATACACACACAAAAGTACTGAAAAAATTACAGGTGATAGATATTTTTAAACCCTCACCGTTCTTTCCCCTAGTCTAAATGCCATAAAATCCCAGTAGCTTAAACTGCTGTAAGAATTTAAAACCTATCATTCACCTCAAATCACAAGTTTTACTACACATTTTTCACCTCCTTTAAAAACGAAAACCCAGATTCAGCTTTTAGCAGAAGTGAGACTATTGCTTCACCATGATTAGATATAAGCAAAGGAAAACAAACAAACGAACTGGGGGCCTAATGTTGTCAACATTTGTTCCACACACAGTGCTTTACTCGGTACTCCTCAGCACTAGCACACATGGTAGTTTTTGCAAAATCGTGGCCTTGTTTTAGTATAACACAATCAAGATAATTTTTACAAGGTCAGAAAGTTGGAATAAGAGGAAACAAAATCCAGGGCAGTTGTGTCTGGAATCAATTAGGTTTATGTGCTTTTCAGATGCTGCTTGTCTTTCTATTAAATAGTATTTCAATGTATACATACCATTAGCGTGTACCTAAAAGTATGCATTGCATACAATACGTTTCTCACTTTATTTAAACCCACCTAAACTAGGGACATCAGGAGGTCAAAAAAGGAGAAGAGGTGTTCATCTGCGAGCGTTGAAACGGTTTCACTTTGAGTTTACAGTTTAGTTATCTGCCGCCTCAATGACAAACTGCTCAGAAGGGCCAGATGCCCGGGCATGCCTGTGGCGTACTCTACCTGTCCAAAAAGCAAATTAAAACTGAAGGAGTTGTCCAGGCAAATACTGACTATGCCCACTGTCAACTTTCAAGCACGTCTCTGGGTTTTAAGATTTAGAGCAATGAGAAAAGGCTATTTTATCTTTGTAAGATGAAACTTTACTGTCTGAGCATCATACTTAGTAGGGAATCATCCACATTAGACTTTAATTAATGAAAAGTTGACTTTATGGGGAATTCCCATTTTCTCTACATTGTTTTCTTCTCTAGACGAGGCCAGTCTAGTTTATACTAAAATTAAAGCCACTATCAGTACAGAGGGCATGTGAAGGGACATACAATCCAGATAGATTCTTGCTGCATTCACAATTAAAATACGTGACAGGAAAAATGTTTACTTGTTGCTAATGTTGTGAAAAAATTTACAGACATAAAAGTTCAATTGTCTAACCACTTAAAGATCAAAATATTTACCTTCGCCGCTTTTCTCATTTTGCCAAGTTCAAAAATAAAGTGAAAGAAAATATTTTTCCCTCACTGCAGTAACCTTTTAACGTAAGAAGTTGAAATTATTTTGGAGATAGCATCATAAATAATGCAGTGAAAGAACTTGAAAACCTCAAATTTCCTATTATTTTTCTAAGCAGAATAGCTATATTGTGTCTTTACTGTAAATAGCCAGTCACAGAGCTGGCTAGGTACCACAACACACAGGTCAGCAATGCTTCAGCTGGGGCTGGGTCAGTGGAGGGACTCTGGGACGGGCTCCAGG
The DNA here is from genome assembly GCF_000699145.1 of Aptenodytes forsteri. Taxonomy (NCBI): domain Eukaryota; kingdom Metazoa; phylum Chordata; class Aves; order Sphenisciformes; family Spheniscidae; genus Aptenodytes; species Aptenodytes forsteri. The sequence goes on from NW_008794414.1 coordinate 403,447, forward strand.
CAGATTCGGCAGGGAGAAGGTGGGGGGCGACAGGCTGGGCTGCCCTTGCAGTGACCACAAGAAACCCAGGCCCAGGTTGCAGGGAATAGTTTCACTGCTGAAGTCACCCCTCACACAGCCCTCCCACATCTCCTCACACACACGCAATAGCGCGGCTCCGCGCTCGCGTAGCAAGGGGAGAACGCGCACACACACATCTCCGCGCTCGCGTAGCAAGGGGAGAACGCTCACCGCCGGCGAGGCTGCGTGCAAAAAGCATTTGTTGAACAGGCAAATACAACATTAAGGGAAGTCCCCCGGAGGGTCTGAAGAAGTGGCCTGGCTTCAATACGCCAACAGCTGCCATGGTTACTGTAATGCCAGGGGATCGGATCCCACATGCAAAGCGCTGACCTGACTTTGTGCCCCCTCCTCTCAGTTTGGGGAGGACTCCTCACGCTTGTCAGCGCTCTTGCTCTAGGAGGAAATCTCACCTTTTAAGGTTCAGCCGTCTTTGCTGGACTGGGCTTTGGGCGCGCTCCTTCGCGGCGCCCTTCCACAGCGAAGCACAAGCAACGCGGCACCTCCTGACGGGCTCGGTTTACAAGGCCCGAAAGGTTGGACCCGTTTCCTCAAGCTACCGTTTCGTCCCCTCACAGAAACTCCGCGGGGAACCCCAGCCAAGTTTGTGCAGGACGCTGCGCACACACGCCGAGGGAGCAGCTCCTGAGGATTTTGGCTGAGATGGGGAAAGCGACCCGAAGCGCTCGGCTCTCCTCGGCCTCCCCCACGGCC
>NW_008794414.1:405011-405263 GCF_000699145.1 Aptenodytes forsteri
CGGGGCGCCCCGTCAGGGCCGGGCTCCGCCGGAGCCGCCGTGTGCGGGGCCCGCCGCCGCTCCGGCTCCCCCGCGCGGGCAAAGCTGCACCCGTTTGACTTAAGCCCCCCCGTAGACGTATTTATTTCGGTTTAATAGGTGTTTATGGTACGTTAGCCCGGGCCTGTTCCTAATCAATCCGGGCTGCATCCAAATAACGCAGGTTTAGAGCGGCCCCGGAGCGGCCCCGGAGGCCTCGGTTCCAACCGAGCA
>NW_008794414.1:405315-411879 GCF_000699145.1 Aptenodytes forsteri
TGCCCGGGGCAGGGCCGAGCGGGGCGGCTGGTCGGGCCGCCTCGCCGGCGGGAGGACGATAGCTCTGCTTGGGCTGTGGTGTGTCACCCTCCCGACCTCCCTCCCAGACCGACCGCTATCACGATGGCAAGAGCGAAAGCGTGTCAAACACAACAGCCTTCCCCGGCAGGATGGAGGAAGAGGAAGCTACAGCACATGGATATCGGGGTAGGCTTTTTTCATTTTCTGCCCCGGCTTATGGTAGGAGCACATGGTCGTCGTAACAAGCCACGGCGCTGGGAGGAAGAATTGCCTCATGGAATTGCAAGCACTTTCCAAGCAAAGGTGGAGTCTGGAGCAAACAGCAGATCCAGCCGATAGCGGTTGATAAGCCTGGGGAGTATCGTATTGCTGCTTTGCATACCTCAAAGAGATGCCTCAGTCCTTGTGGAGCAGGAAGAGGAGACAGCTCTAACAGACTGGCTCCCAGCACCCAGATAATGAGAGACATCTCCTCTCTTCCTGCAGCAAGCAAGCTTATTCCTTGGCTCATGAAGCAATGGTTTCAGCAGCAGCTTTTTCTCTACTGCAACCCTGAATGGATCCTCTTTGCATTTGGTGAGCAACAATAACTCAACAACTGTAGAACTTCAGAGTTCATCTGACATTGAAGGAAAACCGCTTTTCACCTTGCATAACAATTGAATTAAACTGGAAAGCCAGTAGGACGGAATGAAATTATGTATGCCTTCAAAATAAAAGCCCAAAACAAACAAAAAAGCCACCACCACTCAGATGCTGCTTGGCCAAAATAAATTGCTAATAGGCAACTGCATTTTTCTTCCGTGTTTGTACTGAAACCACCTACTGCTAGAGGGTGACCTGGGAGATAGGATTTAGCGGCCTCCATGCAGGGCTGTCAGTAAGGCAAACCTTCAGCCTTGCAAACCACCTAGTGCTCCATGCCCAGGGTTCGTACCACCAGCTCCGGCTATCCAGACTTTTGCAGCACGTCTACACTAGGCACAGCTCAGTCAGCTTCCTTGCATGTCCCATGCTTCTCCCGGGTCCTCAACAGAGTTAAATAGGTGGGTCTGTGACCAACCATGTATGTTTATATAGCGGCATTGTTTTAAGCAGACATCACTTCATCCAAAGTAGCCAAACTAAAGTGTTTTTACCAGTGACAGTTAGTAAAGGTCTTCCAGAAGAATAGGGAACAGTAAATATGCTGCTCCTTTTCTTGAATCATTCCCCCTAAACAGACACCACACCACGCCCTCCAAACTCCAACCAGGAAAGGAAAAGGTGGGAGAAGTAACAAAAAGGAAGAGGAGATGTGAAGAAACGTACAAGAAACAAGACATGGAGCTTTGGAAACTGGAAATAAAATAGGCTCAGACCTGGGTAGGAATCCAGAGAAAATGCCAAAGTATTAATTTATGATGCACAGTGGTCATTCCTGCAGGCCAATGCTGTGAGATAATTGTATAAGCTAGGTTTTCTTCAGTGGTAATGATGCCCTTTTCTCTGAAGTCACGTGGCTTTACAGAAAGACATCTCAGACAGGATTACAATAGTGCACGTATTTTACTTCACAAACTTCATTTCTGCTTCACAGCAACAGCTATGGGAGACACCGCAAGCGTTTTAGTTTCTGTGCAGGAATGTTTTAGTTGTGCGATCAGAGCTGAACACCATGAGGCAAGGAGAATCAGCACAGCCTGTCCTGTCCGTTGGATTTCTGTACACCACTGGTAGCTGACAGACCTTCGTCGGTGACCAGCTAGTTTAGGTCAGTCAGTCATGCTTTGCTTAGAAGTGGCTGGATCGACTCTCAAGGACACCAGAAACAAATTCTTTTTTGTTCCAATATTCTCCATCTTAAGTACTTTTGACATGAACCTAAACCAGCAACCCAGAAGTAAGGTCCAGCCATCCTCACAAATCAGAACGGGATAGAAAAAAAATGGAAAAAAGAATCTGCTTCCAACGGCATTCAAGACAAAGCTTTGCTGCGTTTGTATACAACAATCCCAGACAGGCGTATGTAGATTCAGGTATTTTTTGAGCCAGCACTTGGCAAGTTAATTTGCCCCATGCCCTCTGCTGCTGTTTCTGTTCCCATCTCTCCTCCTTAAACCACACATACGTGTCTTCAAATTCTGGAAGTTACCTCAGCTCCAGTCTTAGCGTTGCCAAGGTGCACCTGGCAACACGGTGTCCAAATTTAAAAGTTCCTCCATCACAGCCAGCCCAGTGCTACGGTTCTCGAGCAGCGACACCTTCCCAGACATAGGTGGCAGCGTTCAGCTGCTGGGTAACGCTTGCTGAACTGACAGCCTCTCTCCGCATCTTCTTCATGGGAGACAGCAAGCAACCCATGGGTTTTTGTCTTCCTGGGTGCCCTTGTTATTTAACTGTCTTATAAGTCACATTATTTCAAACATTTCCTGCATCTGAAAATGTTTTCCCAAGCCATAATCGGACAACGTACTGTTCACTTGGCTATTTTAACTCGGACAATGTTAAATTGACAATTGTTAGAATTGTGCCTTGGTCTCTCTCGAGCTGTCCTCTCACTTAGGGATTTTCTTGCCTCCCAGTATTTTATGTCTAAGTCTAGGAAAAGTAAACAATCAGTTTCCAGTTAGTCTGATACATGGCACTGGGCTTCGCTTAAGAAAGAAAAGCTAATTAGATCCTGCTATAATTTACACCAAATGCACCATAGTCCCAATCATCAGCAAGATTCTGCCCAATATAAACATTTATATCTCTGACTCTTTAAAGAAGGAATTTTAAAAATCATAACTATGCTGGGGGGGGAAGGGAACCATGGAACATGTTGATGCATTGACCCATCTGCATCCATGCTGCCATGGACAATTTTACAAGAACTGTAATTCGGGATAGGAATTCAAATGGCTGTACAGGCATTGTAGTAGACTGGATTCTAAATAAACTTTTGAGTAGATTTTCCCTCCACCTTATTTCACCTCTCTGTCACACAGAGCCATGGGACGTAGCAGTTAAATCCCATGTCCAAGTATCGGAGACACATTCCAGTTTATTTGTCAAAAGTTTTTGGACATACTCATCACCACGACAGGGAGATTTGCAGTATTGAAGGTTGCAACCAACCACAATTTTTTAAAATTTACGTGAACAGTTAGTATAGAATAGTGATTTCTTCAATCAGCGCTCCCGTGACAACAGGGTACTTTTTTTAGACTGGGGTAAAACCGACTGCAGAGCACGCTGGTTTTGCCTTCTCCAGCTCGGATGGCCCACGGTAAGATTGCTACAGCAACCACCTCTTTCCTCAGGCCAATCCTAAAGCAGGAGCACTTCCCCCCCCCGCCCCCCCAGCTGCTAAGCAAAGAATAAACTTTTAGCTTCGCCCCTCCTTTATTGGAAGGGGAATAGGGTAATATGCTGTAATTGGTTTTCCATGTTTGCCAAGAGTCTGTTTCCTCTTATCATCCACGATATTTAACATAAGTCTTGTAATAGTTCCAAAAATAATATAATCTGTCCCAAGAATAAAAATGATAGATCCACAACATGCTGCTTTTTTGTCATGGTCTTGGTTTCGTAACATTCTGTTAGTAGTTTTTATTGCCTAATGTTGTGGTTTCTTTCATAGCAGCAGACCCAGTAAAGACATTTCATCAGCTACTTACACAGCAGCAGCCTGGATTATTTACAAATGGAGATTTCAGTACCATATTAAAATAAATCACCACTGCATACTGTTAAAGTTACATTGCAGTAATGTGGCAGAAGAAAACCCAGAGATTCTAGGGGGAGGAGCATGAAGTACATACAAATCATAAGTATGATATCAGCAAACAAATTTATTAAGATACCCAAATAAAACCTGTTAGTCTTCCTCCTTCTCCCCTCTCTCCTCCCATGCAATAGTGGAAGAGGAATAGGCAAATTATATCCCCCCACGCATGCAAAACAGTACCCGCAGTATGTGTAACAAGTAACAAAACCCATGCAGTACTTCCCTCATGACTTTATATCATGCCTGAGATAGTACATCCCTCTCTCCCTCCGCCCCGCCCTTCCAGCCCCAAAGCAAATGCCCCGTATTGGGCAAATTCCCTTAAGCGTAGGTGTAACGGACATGGAGCGGTAAAGATGGAGAGCAGCACTCTGCTCACTGGATTCAGTTTGAATGAAAGAATACCAGAACAGACAAGACAAAAAGGAGATCATACACAAGAGAAACTTGATATAGGAGGCAGGGTGAAAAAAAAACCCAAACCAAACAAAAAAACCCTAAGAAAGCAGCTGTAGGACAATCAGCAGCGTCAAAAGAATAGTCCGTCAAGGGGAATCGCCATCTCGGGCTTCAGCATTTACAAAAGCACTACCCCCCGGTAACAACTTCGAGAAAAATGCAGGCACATTGGGGTGCCCTCATTTAGAATGATTACTTTAAAAAAAAAAATCCTTTAATGCCAAAAATTGTCTAATGATATTTCTAATTTTTTTTAATACACATTTAATACAGTTTAACTGTAACTGAGAGCCTGGTAAGAGGTTTTCCTTTCTTCCCGAGAACAGATTTAGTGCTCCAACAGTCACAGGTAAACTCTTAAGGCAGAAATAACTTTCCCAACTGAAACGTATGCCATTTAGCCTAAAACTAATCTGTGCCCTTCTAACCCCACCAATACATAAATATTGCGGTTGAAGGCTCTTCGACTAGTCAGCGACACAACGAACTAAGCATCGCAGGAAGCGCAACACAGCAGAAAGGAGACATCTCTGGAGCAGGGAACAGAGCGCGCGCCGCCTGCTAGGGGCTTCAGGCAGCCCCTCGTTAGTCTGGCTTATCAGTAAGTGTTTTGGCAGTCAGTTACCTTAAGTCACCGCCGAGTCTGGTCTTGCACAAGAATAAATCAGAATGATTGAAGTCGACAGAAACACACAGGCATAAGATTGAGGGGGAGTGTTGATCTTTCTTAAATGACTGCCAAAATTCCCGGAGCATCTCATTTTAAGTAGAAATAAGAGAGACAAGTCTTAAAATCATGCTTAGAGGATTTGTCACTCCAACGTTACTCTTTTTAAGTTAACTATGGTTTTCTACCATATGCAAAACTGGGAGTACAGGGAAACTGCACCGTGGTACGATTTTTCAGTATCGATAGTAGCCTTACATTACGTAACGGTTGTACAAGTTGCTGGGGAATGATGAGATGTTTCAATTCTGTGGTTATGAAAACGCAACCGGTAAAAGCAACGGGAATTCAACGTGAAAGCTAGGCAAGTTATCAGCCACTCGGGTACAAGTAAAACCGAAACCTGTGGAAGAATAACCCTGTAGAGCACATGCTCTAGAAGTAAACCCTGCTGCGAAGTTCTGTGCTATATAATTTTCAAATTCCAGTAGGATGAAAGAGGATCAGCGGCTTCTCAAAAAACCACTAAAATACCCAGATTTCTAACTGGCAACAAAAGGACTATGTATGCACAAAGCTTGTGACAAAAAGCCAGGCAGAACGCAAGGAAACTTCAGTTTTGCTCTAGCTCCTCTTTGAAAGTACCAGATTTTTATGTAACGCACAGTACAAGACTGGCATGTAAGCCAGGACCAACCAGCAGGATCAAAGAATCAATATGCACACGTGACTACAGTAAATCACAGCACGTCCCTCCTGCCCTTCACCCCCCAAAAGAAGTGCTGGTGGCTCTTTGCTATAATAGCCCTAGATTCCTGGTCAATTCTATACACCTTCCCTGCTTTCAGAAAATGAGTGGCTGTCAGAAGCTTTAGCTTTGTAAATCATCACCACTTAAAACAGCATGCATTTTTGTTGTTCTCGGGATAGGGTACAAATTCCCCTCCTCTGCTCTCTTAACAGGGGCAATTTTTAAGGCTAAGAGGAATTTACTCCCATTTGTAACGTAGCTGAGGCTGCTATAGAAGAGCATGCTTTCCTCCCATCTCATCTCAAGCAACTGAGTTCTGCAACGCTGCCAGTTCCAAAAAATCTTCAAGCAGTTAATTCAAGCAAATACTCTTGTTCGTTCTTTCCTTCTTGTGAGCATCTAGTTACTACAAGCCAGTTTTCCCTCAGCACCAATGCAATTCAGTCCTATGGTTTTACTGTCATGCAACACAATTTTCAAACTTCAGCTGAAACAGTGTTTGTGTTTTATAAATGCAAACATCATATAACAAACAGTTAATAGCTGAAAGTATGTAAATGGAGTACCCTCTTAAGAATTTAAATAGTTAAAACAATTATATTGCATTGCTTATAATGCTCCTGAATGTGTAAGAAAGATTTGAAGCTGGCAACTAATGCAAATCCTTACCGGTTGTCCCTTCCCCCAGATACAAACAAAAGGTTCCACACAGTTTTTTTAAACTTTATTTAATCTCAGAACCACTGCTATGTTACACCTGTCAGGCTGAAGTTTATTCACTTCCGATGTTAAAGTTCTGACAATAAGAGTGGATGACATGAGGATCCACGTCCCCCAGTGCTGTGTTGCAGTCAGTATTGGTCCAGTAAGACAAAAGTTTTGCAGTCACGCCCCCCCCCCCCTTCTCTTTTT
>NW_008794414.1:411972-413552 GCF_000699145.1 Aptenodytes forsteri
TCCCCCCCCTTGCCAAAATTTAAAAAAAAGTTGAGGTACCCCCCCCCCCCCCCCTTTTTTTTTTTAGATACGCAAAGCATGGCCTAGCATTAGTGTCACCCTTTTATCTGTATAAATAGGATGAGCTGGAAACTCAGTTGTTTCCTCATTTGTAGGAAAAGTGACATGAATATTCTGTACTTTAACAAATAAACACTTAAATACAGGATTTTGTTTTGAACTGTTGCAACCCTTTCATTTGAGGCAAAACATGCCCCCCCCGACCACCACCATAATAAGTACCAAAGCATTTCTAGTTTTGATTTTCATCAAGATTTCCAAACTGGCAGATTTTATTTTCACACCCTCTTCACAATAGACAAGATGCTTACCATATATTTAGGATTACAAGTTGTCACTAAAAGAAAACTTTACACAACCACTGTACATTTAGGTTGAAAAAACTGTCCTTGCATGAAAAATATACCTAGAAATCAAGTGGCGAACAAGAAAAAAACATTAAGAAAAGATTAACGTTTTTATAATGTGCCATTTTAAATTTATCAACTCCTCCTCTACTTTTCATTCATACTCTGTTTTTACCTATAGTATACATTAAGGCAAACAGCTAATCCATTTCTGAAGAGGTGCTGTGGAAATTGTGGACAAACAGCAAACATTTGGCATTAAAATAGATAGCACATATGTAGCCTCTAGTAATATACATTAAGCATTTCTCTTGGACTTCAGGATAATGACAGGGGAGGATGAACATGCTAACAATGTCAAAAAGGCTTAAAATTTAGCGTCCAAGCAATGTCTATCAACGCTTCTGTAGTTTTCAAGCTCTAAGTAGTATAGAATTTATGCAAATGCATTAAAGAATTCTAGCTTGGCAAGTACACCCAAGCAGGTTATTAAACTATATATACAGAAAGTGATAAATACAGAATTAAAAGAGTCCTTCTGCTTCTCTTTATAGCCTTGAAAATTGACAAAAAACTTGAGGACAGCTCTACAATATTAAACATTAGGTAACCGCAGGAGCTGGGAAACCTAACTACACAAACTGATTAAAATACTCAGATGACTTTGTAGTGTTTAATACAATTCAGTTCGTAGTCAAGGGCACAAGACAACATTTAACAAAAATAATCACATCAATTGACCTAGAAATCAAATGTAAATAGATATGAATACAATCTCCAAAATCTGTCTTTAAGTGAACATTAACCATTTATTCAAAGTTATACAAGAATTTGAAGGATAAAGTCTTCTTCTGCAACAGGAAACCAGCTTACAAGTTTCATGTCTCAGCTGAATTGAAGTGGAGGCGAGCGGGGCGGAGGGGGAGGGACGGGTGAACAAACAAGTTAGTAGGCCCCATCCAGGCAGCTAGAAAGTAAAAACAGGCTCAACAGCAGCCTCCTCCAGCTTGTTGTCCTCCCTGATTGCCTGCAAGTGTTGCGTTAGTAGCAGCATGTTGAGGACCAATTTTTATGCCATTTGCCTGAAATGAAGTTTAACACACAGTGGAATTATTTTAGAACACTAATATACTTGAAAAGTTCCTTTTTTTTTTTTAGAAGGTCATATAGCAC
>NW_008794414.1:414194-445313 GCF_000699145.1 Aptenodytes forsteri
CTTTTTTTTTTTTTTAGAAGGTCATATAGCACGTTCTCCTAAGTATGCAATAAATATAGCAAAGTTTATATATTTTCTTTAGCAACATGTCCTTGGCCATTAAATATAATTTAAAGGAAGATGCTTTCCTTCTCATTTAAATTTTATCTCTATGTTAAACTCTGTACCTTCAACTCCTAACACAGACACAGAGCAAGAACTGTATTTGAATACTACTTGGCATAAGGCTTTAAAAATACGTAGCATTTGCGAGGAATGTACAACCTCTCCCCTCCAACCAAAATCTCCGTTAGTTTAATAGTTTAATATAAAACTTTTCCTCTCTAGACAGCGTTTCTTTCTCTGTTGAATCAGCTGTAGAGGCTAAGGGCATACGAGTGTTCTGTGTCATCAATAATTTCTATGATCCCAAAAGACATGGCTACTTGCCAAGAACCCACACACAGCGTAGCTCTTTCATTCATCAAAATCACACTTATACCTTAACCCTCACTCCCTCAAGTGGATTTTACCTAAAAATACAGCACTTTGAGAAAAGTAATACAGTAGCTTCAGAAATTAAGCTCTTAAGGAAACTTTGCGTCACAGTAAATCTCAGATTTATAGTGCTTGGCAGTTGTTCTGCAACAGTAGTAGCCTTGGGGTTTCTGGCACTAGCTCAGTATTGACAGCAGCTGATGTGGTTTCTTTTCGCTCTTTGACTCCTCTTTAATAAAAAGCATGCCCTATGGCTCATTGGTTTTGCCCCCTCTGGGCTGATAGCAACTTCTTGAGGAATCAAGGAGCCAGACTTGGCATAAAGCCAAATAAATAGCACGGACTGTTGGCTCTTGACAGCATATTGCAATCAAAGCTCCATAAGGCACAGTAAAGCAGTCAGCTACTATATGAAACTCGACAGATACAACGAGCATGCTTTTTCAGACACTCTGATTGCTGCCCAATTTATATTGCACTACTGAATGCATTTTCTTTAGGAAAAGTGTTAAAGAAAATTTTAAGTTTTTCATCACTAAACTGAATTTAAGAAGTGTTTCGCCGAAACACCATATATAGACACACACACACACTTTCCAGTCAGAATTAGTGTTTTGAAGGATTACTATTCAAGTCTTATTTAGCTACAAGTTTCCTAATGCAAATACTTTGCATACTACTGAAGTTTCTCATTATTTCCTCCCTGAAGTTGTAACAGCAACATTTTTAATAGTCTAAATTTTCTCATGTTGAAATATATTAAAAGCAGAAAGAGGTGAAGCTATTTAATTGAGTCCTGCCAATTCCCTCACTACTCTGAACAATTCTGCAAGGACTATCATGCTTGAGAGGTGTCAGACCAACAGTCCCAGAGAGAGAATCCACCTATTCACAGAATGGATACAGAACAGAGAGTGGTGGTGCAGATTTTCACGTGTGGTTTCACTAAGCACCTCAGCAACGATATTTAGGGACATGCAGGGTAAAAACCAAACAAATTTGGGCATCAGAAAAGGACTGACCACATTGTCAAATTTAAACTTTGTGGTGTGACTTTTTATGTGAATGTTAACAGAGAGCTTATACGATCCTAACATTTCTATTTACTACCAATGAATTTGAATCTGCTTTTTCTATGGCCATGAACCCCTCTCCTAACTGCTCAAGATTTTCAACAGCACAATCATTTCAAAATTCAAGAGAGACATTATAGGTCTTTCTAGGCTCTTGCATTACAAAAGTGCTCCCTGCTCCACCTCCCCACCCCCGCCCCAAACAGGCAAAGAGACAGGCCCCGGTAATCTGTAATTTCAGTAATGTGCATAGGCAAAATGGCTAATCTTTTATTCCCTACAGAATCCAGCCACCTAAGCCAGGAACATTTCAAAAGTCTTTTATGTAACTCTCAAAGCAATCCCTCCCCTACACTGGACAGCTCATGGAGTGCATCTGGCATATCAACATGGTCCCCCATTTACATAGTGGAAAATTATCTTTGAAAACAGATGACACCATATGGAGAAGTGGATGAAAGTGGATTTTCTTCTCTTTTGGGGATTTATATTATTTTGTGATGCTTCATGGATGGATAGGGTCACTTATTTTAATCCATTTTTATCACAATGGCAGACAATTCTATATCCAAATGGAACAGAGAAATATTTTACTGTCCAGCCTTCTAGGGAAGGTGACTTTTGTACATTTAAAAAACAAAAAGTGTTCAGAGTACTAAAAGTTACCTCATTATTAATGTCAAAAACTCCCTCCTGGATTTTCTCGTAGATCTCCTTCGCCGTGTTAATAAATGCCTAAAATAGAGGAAAAAAGCCACAAACACAATGAATGTGATATCCTTTGGCGTAGGATGCACTAATTTGCATCCAATCTCATGTGCAGTTGTTTCAGCGAGACTTTTCTTCCTGACCTCAGCAGGAACAGGTATGACAACAGCATCCTATAACCTACCCTGAAGTAGCAATGGATCACATGCCGTTTACAAAAACGGTTGCATTTTCACAACATCTGTATTCTACAATCTGTTGTCCAGTAATTACAGGGAAAAAGTGGTTTTTAAGATATATAAATGACTTCTAAATTATTTATTTCTGACCCTTATGGATAGATTGTGTGGCAGATGGTTTCCCCTACCCTTAATATCTTTGTAACAGGCCACTCTAGATTAGAGTGCTTAGCAACATAAAACCACAGGGTACTTACAATGATGATGTAAGGATGCTGTCTGCTGGATGAAACCTTATGCTATCATTTAATATTCACCTAATTTTAGGAACATATTCTCTTTAATTAATCTTGCACACAATAGGCAATAGACATCTTAATAGTAGAAAGGAGAGGCCCCAGGTTTTATTACGATTTCTGAAAATCTGTTGTTTTAATTCAGAGAAAAGACTTTGACATTCAGGTCTGAAAAAGTGAATGATATAAATGTTTTTGGTTAAAGTTTACAATCGATGATTCCATTCTTCATCTCTCATTTAACTTTATAGGACAAGTAATGCCTAAAATAATGTATAATTTAAGAGGTGATTAACAGCAGCTAATAATTACGATCAATATCAAACATATAGTTCTTTTTGTTTTAAAATATCAACACCATGCAATCATACAAGATATGCTACCTTCTGCACAAGCCTATTACAGCAAATACAGATCTAATTCAAATATAAAAAAAGTAAACAGGGTTCATGGAGAGGAACAAATCATACCTTTCCTCATTTCTACACTGGAAGCATTTGACTGCTGAACTTGCCACCAGAGCTTTGTTTCCTAATTAACAGGACTGATATGTTTTCACCTTTAAAGGCCTTACAGCTCCCCAGAGTAATCAATCTACTGCAGCTCAATTACTGCACCAAGCACACACCACAGCCAGTGAAGGAGACTTGAACGACTGCAGCAGGAGCGGAAAGATATGAATATGCATAAACTCTAAGTGGGTGATCGAATCATCACAGAGGGTCATGAGAATTTGCAGCAAAATAATGAGAAGAATTAATCATTGCAGATTCACAAGGCACTTAGGAAGTGAGTTCGTTTTTCAAACACGCGTTAGAGTTGAGGAGAAAAATTGGCTTTTGGCCAACTACGAATTGATTCAAACTCCTCAGAAATTGGAGTTTTCAATGTAAGAAAAAAAATTCAAACTTATCTTGGTTTCTGATAACACACTAATTATTGTAATGGCCTCATACATGGGCCTACTGAAAGGTATAAGTCAAACTTTGGAAATTCACACAGCTGGCATCTGTGACAATACTTGCTTGCTTCTATTTCAATGGGACATTAAACAGAACTTGAAGTCTTAAAAATGTGTTATGATAACTTCATGTAAACAAGCACTTAACAATTGGCACTTCTAACAATTCTAGAAGATGTTGGCTAAGCACGCCTAGGCTTTTAGAATTAATGAGAGTTATATTAGATCTATGAAAATTACTTTAGACCAACAAAACTAGCATTTTAACAGACTACAAACTCCAAACTAACACAACTGAGTATAAAGAATTTTCTGGATGCTACACTCAAGAACAGATCACCACAGGAATGCATCTATTCTCACAAAAAATAGTAAAATGCACTGGAAACCATAGTGTGATTTAACAACACTCAATCCCCCCCCCCTTCAACGTAGTTATTACACATGTACGTACAAAGCAAAAAAGCATGCTGAGTTCAGTACAGTCTATTTTAATATTAAACATATTGCCTAAGAAACCATTGCTCTGAAAAATCCAATATTCCATTCACCTCAGTTCTATCATTTCAGTTGTCTTGAAAAGACGATCTGACTACCACATTCCCATCAGTGATTCTGGTGCACCACATATTAGTGTTAAAACAGCACGTACTGTTATTCTGCGTGGCAAAATGCCAGGCTGCACTGGGTCACATATAAATAATTCCTATTTGAAAACAATGGTTTGACAAGAATATAGCATATAATAAATCTACCTCATGTTTTCCTCAGTTGGTATGGGTTCTGAAAAATTACTACTAATCAGCCATGAAAAGAGACTTGCATCCCTTGAGACTTCCATTCGTTTCTTGCATCCATGTATTTTACGTTAGCTTACACTTCAAAGTGTAAGCAGACTCAAAATAACCACCCGAGAACTTTACTGAAAACAGCAGTCTACTTGCTTTAAGAATATCACATCAGATTTTGGCAATCCATGCTAGTGCCCCAATTAGCAAGGACAAGAAGGTGAACTCTGTATAATTGACTTCTAAAAATCTCTTTTAATACTGCATGTTCTAACTCTTATCTGGAACATGCAGTATACTATAAACTCTCAATTATTTATGGGCAGTTTATCCCATTTGCAGATTAACAGAGCCATGGATGCAGAAAGACAGCGGTTTCCCCTCAAATCCAGTTTGGATTTATTAGACCATGTGCAGGGGACTGCAAGAACACAGCTGTAGCACTTCACACGCCAACTTGGATCCAGGTGCAGTTCAGCCACTTCCACACGACACAAGACCTCAACCAGTAAGCCCACACGGACTGGGCTGGCTGCCTACCAAGCCTACTGCGGTTGCACTGTACGTTCCCATAATGCTGCTGTTGCTAAAACACTCTACAAAGATACTCAAGCACTTCCACCCCACATCAGCTCAGATCCAGGTTTATTTTCACCACCCCAGGAGAGGCAGTACCAGATTCAATCTAGATTTATGCACAATCACCTGAAAGATGGCAAGGCCCTAGTACACAGTACCTCCATTACTCATAAAAGGAAGAGAGAGACTTTTGCAAAAACAGTATGTTAGACTTTCAAACATAAAAATTCTAGCCTACATTTCAGGAAAATTAAAGAAAACAAAAGTAACTTCAGGAAAATGTCTACATTTAATGTTTAACTCTTGGTTTTACTCTACATCTCAAATTACTGATGCTTTTATGCATGAGACTACTGAATGTATCTGTACTACAGCATTAAAAAAAAGGTTGTATACAAGTTACTCTGATTTGTTTTAATATAACATGTTTTTCAATTGTGTTCACATTATAACTAGGTTCTCAAATAACAGTAATACCCTGCCGAGGAAAATTACATTACTGTACAAGTGGGAAAGCAAGTCATGTAAGATGCCATCTGCCTGTTGTGTCACACCTGCACCTACTGCAAAGTTAGACTTTCAACATAAAAATTCTAGCCTACATTTCAGGAAAATTAAAGAAAACAAAGTAACTTCAGGAAAATGTCTACATTTAATGTTTAACTCTTGGTTTTACTCTACATCTCAAATTACTGATGCTTTTATGCATGAGACTACTGAATGTATCTGTACTACAGCATTAAAAAAAAGGTTGTATACAAGTTACTCTGATTTGTTTTAATATAACATGTTTTTCAATTGTGTTCACATTATAACTAGGTTCTCAAATAACAGTAATACCCTGCCGAGGAAAATTACATTACTGTACAAGTGGGAAAGCAAGTCATGTAAGATGCCATCTGCCTGTTGTGTCACACCTGCACCTACTGCAAAGCTAACGAAGGAGGTTTTTGAGTCCCAATATACCAGTATAGTATCACCTTAGATGGTTTGTATAAGGAGTTTCCTAGATCATATTGCTACATGGGAACCAAGAAGTCAAGTCTCAAAAAAACCCCAAAACAAAACCCAAACAACCCAAAACACAAAAACCCAACTACCAAACAGTACAGATACTGCATTTGAGATAAATTAATCCTAAAACCACTGAACATAGAATTAAATCAACTTTGACATCCATTTTATCACACAAAGTAAACGAGTAACATAGGTTTACCACCCTTGAGACAAAACCGGGAAGAATTGATTCTGTAACTGGTAAAAACAACGCAGGAAGTAAGGAAGTAAGTTCCCGATACCTCTGTCTTATGGAAGCTGTATGCAGGAGTAATAATAAGCTAAGGGCACCAGAATGCAAGTTATAGAACAGCTACCTTTAGTTTTCACTTGGCAGATGTCAATAACATCACTTCTCTTTCTCAGAAAGCTAATGCCATGCCGAATATTCCAGGACTTAGCTACAAGCTGAACTTAACAGGCAAAACTTGTAAATGAATCACTGACACTTTTCAAAACTCAGATTTTACAAGTTCATCTTTGCTTAAAGTCAGAATATATCAGGTTCCGCACTGCCAGCTCATGTAACATGCTGCCCTCTGGTGGCAATACTAAAGTTAAATTTAGTGCTTTGAAATACAAATTGGGCTGTCATTATTTCTGAATGCTTTCTTACAATTAAATGAGGAATGCTTAAAGGTTAAATATCTCACAAATTCTAAAGCATGACCCCCACCTCTGTGGTCAGCCAACACCTAGAATTTCCTCCTCCTTCCCAGTTTCCTGTCTTATCTTTAAGCAGTAAGGTACAATATAGTGAGATTACTCTAGTATTAAAGAATGCATTTGGAAACAGTAACAACATGGACCACAAATGGATTTACCCCTAGAGCATTCACCATCCCAGTATATAAGTGGTGCTGGATGGCCACTTAATAGAGTGAGATCCCAAAGCTCTGAGCAGCTGTTTTATGCACAGTAAGACAATACTTTTTACAACTAAATGATCCTTCAGAAAGAAGCCTAGGACACTAAAGGGGATGCAGAGGGGTTAATTATCAAGCAGTAGGAAGGTGCTATATAATGAACCTACACCCCAAAAAGCACCAACACACGTGCAGCCTTATTTTTGAAGTAAAGGTGCACAGGCACAAAATGGAACTCGACAGCAATTTGTTGATATGTACCCATTGAAGCACAATCCTTCTGACAAACTTATTGGGAAGATGCACATTACTAGAGCTTGAAGTGTCTCGAAAACTCCTGCAGCTGCTGTTGAACAGTTACAAAGGATAGAGCACCTGAGGAAAAAAAAGATGAAAAAAACCACCAGAACTAAGGATCCATGTCTCCAGCAGAATCCACAGCTCAGGCAGGCAGCCATATCATACTTTCCATGCTCTTCTCTAAAGCCTGAAACCCTCGATTAACTGAGATTTTTTAATTCTGATTCTACCTTGGGATGCCCAGAAGCCCCAAGAACCGTGGCAGAGCCAGTGTTCCTTACTGCACAGTTGGGGCACAGTCCAAGGGTTTGCTACAAGTAGGTAGAAGCTGTGAATCTTCACTGAAGCCAGGTGTCCTGCCCCTTCTCTCTCCCACAGCTGAATCGACATGAGCTTCACCTCTCTATTTTCTCATGGGAGAAACTGGCTAAAGTGCCAGCTTCACACAGCTGAAAGGTCACAGAACTTTGATTTCAAAGAACTTGAAGGAATACTGGTTTTGATACAAGTTAAGATAAACCTAACTGTTGGGTTATTTTTAAAGACTCATGAACTAGAAATCCTGCTCTTTTGCAAGTTCTAGTCAGATTACGTCTTGTGTGTCACTTTACCTTACTATGAAAGCTATTAACATCCTAGGATTTTCAAGTTTTATTAAATCCCTGCTAACTATATTACCAGGTCAAACAACTGTTTGTTTACCAGCAATTAGTTGTGCTTAGGGAGGGTGTGGAGAGGAAATAAAAACACTTCTAAAATCAGTTCAAATTTGAAAGCTGCTAAGAATCTCATCTTTCCACGAGTTTTTCATTTTTACCCTTCAGAATATTACAAAGGCCATCTTCCTTCCCTTATCTGTGACCGAGTAGTACCGCTGTTGAAGCTACAGGGGTTTTGAATATTCATTATCCATTTAAGCAAAAGTATGAAAGAAGCTGCCTGAAGAGAAAATTAAGCTACAGCTGAAACAAAACCATTGAATGACCATCCAGCTACATGTAGCAGAAGTGCTCCGTTGCTCAGTCAAAACCGTTAGTCTATTCAGATTTAATCCTAAATAATGAATCCATTATCACATTCTATTTATGTGCAGACAACTTGGAATAACAAAGACAATACTCTTAAGATGAAAGCTTGGCATAGGGCTATATAATCCCCTCCATACGGGAAACAACTTACTAAAACCAACTCCCACACCAGGAGTCTGTGATACAGTAGTACAACTCAAGTGAGATCAGCTTCTGAACAGCGATGGTGTCTAGTACTGGTTTGACCAGTATCCAGAAAACTCTTTTGCTTAAGGTTGATCACATTAATCATTATTAAAAGTAGCAGTCTGGAGTGCAAGAAGAACGCACAAAGTTATTCCAGCTTTCCAAATACAGCTAGGTATCTTTACTCCTTAAGAATCAGTGCATGTAAATGGATTCAAACAAATGATATTCCGGGGACACAAAGATAAGTATTGTGTGCCGTAGGAAACTGCATGGTCACCCTGAGTTCATGCAGATGATTCTATTCTGCCTCTACAAGTGTTAGACACTCCCCAAGCAGAAAGCACTCAGCAAGCTCTGAACTGCATGTTTCAGATAAGACTACAATCAACAGTCACACACTGTTGTTGAACTACCAAAGAAAAACCAAATGTGATAAAATTGTTAATGTCTCTCGCAAATGAGAGAAAAAAATTCTTAAGCATTATGCATAGTTTTAATGCAAGGTAGGAAAGTAACTGATGTTATGATTAAAACAAGTGCAAACGTGCCTGAGGTTGGGACCTCAGACTTAAAGCGCAAACAAAGTGAAAAGCCTACTGATAAGCACCACAGTGTTTTCTTAGAAAAAAATTACATAAGCAACATTGAATTCTGCAAACAGTACTCTGGAGCGCACACCCTTCCATCCACAATTCAAAAAAAGTAGAACAGGTATGATAACCAAGATTCTAGAAGTTAACACTAGATCCCTTTCAGCATGAATTAAAAACAAGTTCAATGTTTCTACTGGGAGAAATCCAACAGTCATGCTCGGAGTGTACATTACTGAACATCTCCAAAACTTCGTCAAGATACTTTTTTTTTTTAAACACAATTGTAAAGGAAGAAATGCGCTAGTGATACAGCTTAGAAATCACTGAAGAAAAAAGCACAAGAATTCAGTTATGTTTTGATAGCTGGCTATCTTGACAGCTTTAGACAGAGGCTAAAAGGAACTCAGCAACAACAAAAACCCCTGTTTAAATAGATGTGATACCACTGAAGAGACTAGCGTAACTGGCCTTGCACAGTAATCAAATTATAACCCTGTGCTTAACTGTCGCCCCCCCAATAATCCTTCTATCCTCCCAGTGATTCAGAAACTCTTCTCATCCAATCCCATTCCATATTAAACATGACGATTTCACTCTGTGGCCACACTGAATTCTTAGAAGCCTCTACAGAAACTACAAAGGAAGAGCCTACATCAACTTCCCGCTCCAACTATCAATTATCTATTGTGCAAACAGGGTATAAACATTACCTAACAGCCTTGCACAAGATAAACAGCTAACAGGATATTTTCCACTGCTAAATGTTTCCATTTAAGATGTAGGTTACGAGACATAATCCTGAAGAACACAATGAACATTTTTAAACTGTCTTAAGATCCAAGCAGTGAACAGGTCAATGTACTGGTAGGGCTAGACATTGACTAAGGCATTACACAGTGGCGGAAATCCGGTTTAAACAAGGGAAACAGCTTGAATAACATTAACAACAGAAGCTGATTTGTTCATATAAAGAAACTGCTAAAGACTCCACCATTAGCTTGCAAACATCTACAACAGACATTTATGACACAAGGTAAGATAAAGTTGGGTCA
The DNA here is from genome assembly GCF_000699145.1 of Aptenodytes forsteri. Lineage (NCBI taxonomy): Eukaryota > Metazoa > Chordata > Aves > Sphenisciformes > Spheniscidae > Aptenodytes > Aptenodytes forsteri. The sequence goes on from NW_008794414.1 coordinate 424,340, forward strand.
GAAACAATGTCAAACTGATCAAAACAAAGTCTAGAGGCTTGTCTTGTCACTTTTGACAGAGAAACATGTATTTTCAACTAGAGAGATGAAAAAAATCTATTAGGAAAAAAGTCTCCTCTGGCCATTTAACTGCTTCTGGTACACACAAGAGACATACACCCATGTGCTGCTGTGTTTCAATATTACATCTGCATGAAATGCAAGTAGTCTGTATGCTGAATGGCACTGACTAGGACCACAAGACTTTGATGGCTATCTGCTTGTGCTTTACAATGGTGATCTGCCTGCTAACTTATGTAGCACCACAGGTTTGTAATGCCACATTGCCCCTCCTGAATTCCTCAGTAACAAGAACTTGGTATTCGGCGTAAAAGAGCCACACAGTTACTAGCACTGCTGCTGCTGCACCAGGTATTAGTCTGGACATAGGCTAGAGACAATGAAGTTAGGAATTGCATGCCAGATCTACAGATGCTGTAGAAACGCTCACGTGGTAAGCAGCCTAAGCTTCCCAAGGTAACAGGACAGACTTGATAGCATACAAGGCAATGCCCTTACTGAAGTAGCTGTTCAGAATATGTGGAATGCGGTTAGATAACCCACTAACTGTGTGGGACTGAGAACAATACAGTAACCTGTATAGCTAACAGTGTCTCAAGAATAATTAAAATGGATAAAAAGCACTTGCTATAGAGTTTCTTTACACCTGTAGGACGCAAGCTGTACAGGGAGACTTACTTATGTCAACCAAAAGATATAATAATTAATCCATCTTCTATAAACTAAAGAGACTTGAAAAAGCAGCATGAGCAGTTCAGAAAAAAGACTGCTATAACCTTGCTTTTTTACAAAGCAAAGTCATTTAATTCAGAACACTTCTGAAATTATTTTCATTTTTTCCATGAAGAATTACCTCAGAAGGTTTTTAGAACTGCCTGAAGAGTCTCCCTTACTACTTCAGAAATTACTGAAACAAGCAGCCATGCTAAAAAACTAAAGATGAGTTTACCGCATTTTCTACTCTAAAAACATGCATTAAAGCATTTTTGTTAAAATAAATAAAATTGTGGTGACTAGTATTTCGAGCAGCCATGTGTGTCTATAATGAGATAGACTGCTTCCACATACTGAGGTAGGCTACAGAGGATTCAAGTGATTTGAGGAAGGGATGCCATGAATAATCCAAAATGATTATTTCTAAACCCTTAACAGTCTTGATTCTTTTGCCATGAGTACTTTTGCCTCAGATTCAGAAAGCAAAGTTTGAGAACCAGCTCTGTAATGAGAAAAAACACAAAACAAGTTTGGCCAGGAGATATTCTTCCTAATTCTACTTTGGACAGATACCTCGAAGTTGGATCTATTTCTCTTAAATGGGTGGAAGAATAGTTTAAGCCCTATTACTGGATACTGTGTAGCTTCTTTGTTGTCACTTTTCCTGGCAATCACACTTGCATTACTTCCTTCAGTACCCAGAAATACACTACCATTACTGCTTTGTTTTGTATAGCAACCACTAAGCAACGCAACACAGGCACAAATGCAGTGGGCCAAAGCTTTATTAGTCAACTACATGATCTCCGTATGGCAAAATCCCTCTTTTGGGAAAGAGAAAACAAGACACCAGTTGTTATCTGGGAATGTTCTAGCCTGTTGTATCTATGCATTTCCATATGTATACATGCATGTGCCTTACAGTAAAGTGTCCTTCTCTAAAGCACCCTTTTTGAGGAGTATTTCCTATTGATGGGTAAGAAGGACAGAAGGCTGATAACTGAATTAAAAATAAATCTTAAATATTAGTTTTATCATTCTGTAAGACTTTGTTAAATACAGAGTTGAGAAAAGAACAGAGGCCTAATAGGTGCAAATAATTCTTACATATTTCTGAAGGTGTATTCATGTAAGCTTTTGTTTGCATAAGTCTTTGTTGTTATCTAGTTAGAATCTACATCTATCATTTTGTTCCAGAGCTATATCTATCTCCAGTAAAATCACCTGCTCTTCCAACACTGCTGATGCTGTATCTTATACAGATATGTTTGACTTTAAAGATTTCTACAGGTGTCCTGGCACTGTAATGGTTAACTGCATAACCCATGCATGATACACTATAGTCACCAGTGATTTATCAGCATGGATTTAAAAATACTGCTGAGTAATTAAGGGGATATTCCTTCCCCCCAAAGTCCCATAGCTTTTTTCCCCCCTTATAACCTCCATACAATTAGAGAGAGCCGCTTTGACCCCAGTAGTTCCATCTAAAAATTCTGGTACTTTTGGAAAAGATGAGTGTTCTGAGACTCAAATTAAATGCATAAAAAGTATTTGACAATTTATCTGAAACCTAAGGAAGTAGAAGAAAGCGTCTGCTTCAACACTTAATACAAACGCATTTGAAAACATCTGATATAATAATCCAGATGCAAATTCAGAGACTAGCAATGTCCAGCTTTTTAGATCCAGTCTATTTCCATCAATGCAAAAATTCAACAGTATAAATACATATTCTTTCTAGTCGAAAAACCTTTACTTTCTTAGCCCTTAATCTCCCAAAGAAGCCAGTAAAAATGTTCTCCACTGCCACCACATAAGGTAACATGAGTAGACAGAGGGCCACAGCTTTCTTCTGTTTAAAATTTCATCTAACTTTAGGTGAATTACCTCAAATGTTCTTCCTGTTTAGTTTCTACATCCTCAGGCAGTCACAAAACTATCATTTCTTTCCAGTCCTGAAGTCAAGTACTGAAAGCTTGCTAGATTTGCCTCCATTTTGCACACTACTTGTTCTTTCCTCAAATGTTGCCCATTCCACACGATTTCCTCATTCCCTTCTGTTTTTTTGATACTGTACAGTCCAGAATCAGCATTAAAATGAAAATGGTCTCTTCTTTTGTCCACAAAGTGATATCTTTTACCTTCCGTGCCTACTATTTCTCCTCACTTATTTTTACTGGCTCAAAGATTAAGATTTTGCTCTTTCAGTTGTAACTATTCTAGATCATGCCACCTCTTTTAGTGTTGACTGAGAATACCATTTAAGGAATGCATTTGATTGTCACTAAAAAGGATTATATCCTAAAGCTTTTCCATCAGAATTAGAAAGTTAGCACATGCAAGCAATCACTCACTCGTATCATCATCAGAAGAGGATCCTATTTCAACTTTTTTGATAGAGAACTTTATGCCCATTTTCCTCTTGATAATCAGAGATGTATTAGGTACTGGACAGCTCATTCACTAGCACGTATTTTTTGACATGGAGAGAGGTGCTAATCTTAGAATCAGGTAGTAACAAACCAGAATGAAGTCAGTGAAAGCTGTTTGTTACTCTTACTATAACTTTTCAAAAAACACTAAATATTTAAAAAGTAGAAGACTTTACCACTGAAAGAATACCTCATTGCTTGTCCACCATTTTGCGTTTAGGACAATTTTGGAAAAGAGTAAGGGCAGATTACGTCGCATGAGAAGCTGAACTATGTCATGCTATTGTAAAAAAGGGTTAGTAAGTGGCAATATATGAACTGAGTAATGGCCTGAAAGACATATGAAGCAAACTTTCTGTTTTACATCGCACTAACATCTCAGCTGGAGCTCTTTGTCCACCACTGTCTGGCTAAGATGGAGTTAGTTTTCTTTACAGCAGCCTGTATGGTGCTGTGTTTTGGATTTGTGACTTAAAACAGCGCTGATAACACACCAATGTTTTAGCTACTGGTGAGCAGTGCTTACATAGTGTCAAGGTTTTCTGTTTCTTACTCTGCCCCCCACAGTGATTAGGCTTGGGGTAGGCAAAATCTGGGGGGAGGACACACAGCTAGGACAGCTGACCAGAATTGGCCTAGGGGATATTTCATATTATATGACATCATGCTCAACAATAAAAACCAAAGGGTAGTCTTTCCAAAGTAGCTGTTGCTCAGAGACTGGCTGGGAATCAATCAGTTTGTGGGAAGTTGTGAGTGACTGCCTTTCCACCACTCTTCCCCCCACCTCTTTCCTTCATTTATTAAACTCTATCTCAGCCCCTGAGTTTTTCTCACTTTGGCTCTTCTGGTTCTTTTCCCCATCTGACTGGACAGGGGGAGTGAGCGAGCAACTGGATGGGCACTTAGTTGCTGGCTGAGGTCAACCCACCACAACCACCCTTCAAGAAAGGCGTGCAGTAAATCAAGGTGAGATATGTAAGAACTTTTTTTTTTGTTATAAGCAAAACTTCAAAAGACTTAAGTTCTTTACTCTAAAGTAGCAAAGACTGTAAAAAATTATTCAAACACATAGCAGACTACAGCAACCAAGATAATGACCTCTTCAGCAGCTCTGTAGAGGACAGAAAAATAAATTGCATGTGTGAATTGCAGCAAAGATGATTCCTGCTAGGTAGCGAAGGGGAAAGATGACAACAATACAAATACCAAAACATTGCAATAGATTGCTCTGAAGAGCTTATGAAATATTAGAGGTCTTTAAAACAGGTTAGATTGACATCTGCCAAGGATACCAATAGCTTGGCTTGCTTTGGACTAGCAAATCTATTCTAGTCTTACTTTTTAGATTTCAGGACAGACAGAAGTACCTATTTCTCTGATCAAGTATTTTGAAAAAGAACAAGTATATTAATTACTAGAGTCTCAGCAATGTAATTAGTGCCATGCAATCAGATACAATGTAGACATTGTCTTTCTCGTAATATAAAGAGTACTTAATTCAAGTTGAGGAATCCAAAACCTAGAGGAATAGTATCTGTACAAATAAAGCGCAATTCAAAACAACTGTTTTACTAAAATACCAGTATTAAGCAAAGTTACCTCCTCTACATTGGAAGCAGTTTTGGCAGATGTCTCCATAAAGATAAGTCCGTGCTCTCGTGCAAATGCTTCACCTTCCTCTTTCTTGACTTCTCGTCTCGATTCTAAATCACTGGAGATAAAAAAAAAATAAATTAGTCACATGGTCTAACCTGTCCATGTAAATATTATTCTTCAGAGACATGGTTATAAGCCAAAAGCCCTCATTAGAACTCACATACATATGAATATCTACTCAAGCCCTTACATAAAGTAGAATTAATGCAAGTCTTGCACTTACAGTATATGGAGTAGCCACAGACATCAGACTTGCTTGAGATATCAATCCTAGCTGACATAGATCTTATAAAAGACTTCATGAAACGGCTTTCAACAGGATGCATGTATACTTATCTAGCTATTCCTTGAATGCTAACTTTAGACATTGTCATTTTAGGTAAATATCACTTTTCCAGTATAATGTTATCTACCAATCCACACTGTAAAGCTGAACTCATAAGCAAGTTTTACAGAAGATTTCTTAATGATATTAAAAATAATTTTAAAATTAGAGTTCATTTTTTCTATTCAGTAACAAAACTTCACACAGTCAATTTCTGTTCTGATAAAAAGACTTAAAGCAAAAATAAGTTATTTTGAACTACATTAGCTGTTGTCTCCCAACAAGCTAGCATTTAGGTTTTGAAACTCCAGGCCTGGCCCTCTAACGGCAGAACTTGAAGTGACTGTTACAAAACCTCGTTTCCTGCTTACCAAGCAGTTTAGATGAAAGTTAAACATTACACAAAAGAACAGGAAAAAAACATTCCGACTGGACAACTAAAGACAAATCCACTTCTGTAAGTCATATAGACACATACGTATTTCACTCTTACTTTTTAAAGCTTCTTTAGGAACAAGGAGTACAGTTTCTATCCTTCTTTGTAAGTATATTACATCTTGAGCAATAACAATGCTACGTTTATACATAAATAATAAATATAACATTTAAATAGTTTCATTTAAGTTGTGTATCTGAGAACATATTTTTACATGCACATTTTTAAACTGAACAGCATGCAAATACAGAGGTTTAATTTGCAGCCAGAATACCAGTAAAAAGTATCACACTGGGCTTCAGTGCTGCCATCCTTGTAATTACACATATATTAAAAATAAACGATACTCACTGTGGCCTCTATTTTGCAGCAACACAGGGTTTTGTTATATTTACAACTACATGCTAGCTCAGATGAGTTAGAGTCAAGACAACTCAGCACATCATTTAAACACGGAACATTTGAAGATAAGGATACAAGAAATGACTTCTCAAAACACTGTTAAAGTTGATGTTCATTATACATAAGCGTTTCCAGTATCTCAGCCTCAGGCTTAAGATATTTTAACAAGGTGTTCATTCTCATGTCCCTGAAGTAGCTATCTGACATTGTATTTCTGAACTTGAGCAATGTCTTTATTTGCTACTACCATGCTACCCTCAAAAATACCTTATTTAAAACCTTGATTCACTACAGTGTTATTTCCATGATAGAACAGAAATAAACAACTCTTTTGACTTGAAATAGTGCAGCTGCATCGAAAACTGCAGTGGTAACCCAGTCAAAACTCACTACTGATATCTAAACATATTCTTAAAGAGCTTTAACTGCTTCTACTAACCACAGTTGTCTTCCTCTCTCCATTCCAATAATTCGAGGCATTTGGTCTTACTAGATCAATATAGCTATGTTTTGTTCTGGAAAGAAGATTAAGTACAGTATTTGTCATGTTTTAACACTAGTATTTGTAATGTTTCCAAAAAAACAGCTATTATATTTCAGATTAAATTCTCAACACTCTTCAAATCCAGCAGTAAATCAAAACTACAAACATATATCAAGTGCACTGTTGAAACTCATAAGAGCAAAATTTATTCCTTCAAATAAATTATGCTAGTATACACATTCTTCCTTCCATCCATGCCCTACTATAAGAACTCCTGTAACACTCTTTCAGGATAGTGCATTATAATTGAAGGAGTTTCTTTGAGGCTTGAAAATAATCCCAATTAAAAAGCTTATGAAAGGTTTGAAAATAATCCCATTTAAAAAGCTTATGAAAGAACTTTTACTTCATGTAGCACCTTAATCTGTAACTTAACATACATAATTTAAGTATATTTATTGTTTGAATAAAACCTAGTTGTAACTGGGAATTACTGAGCTAGCTGCAAGTAGCATATTATAACATACAATCATGTGGTACAGTCTGCATCAGCAGAATGCAAGACAAATTTAGTTTAACTGCTAAGAATAATCAGGAATAGTTACAGATGTCAACAAAGTATGCAAACTTATGTAGTACTTATCTCAAGTAAACAGTATACTTTACTGTTTCTCTCAGTGCCATATTTTTACTCACATAAGCATAAGAACAGTTGGTCAGGGACATCACGGGCTTACCAAAGCTTCGTTTAGTAAAAGAGATTACATTTTTATATTAATTTGTGATGACTGTGCTTATCACATTCCTCAATTAAAAAGAACGTCGTTAGTCATTTTCCAGATTATGTATAAAAATGTGGACAAGCTTCACAATTACTTAATGCTTAGCATGTTTTTCAGGGGGAGGCAGAGGGAGGAAAATAGAAGGGAGAAGGGGGAAGAAGAAGAAAATAAGAGATGAACAGGCCAGAGTAGCAATAACAGACTCTCTTTACCACCAAGCTGTTTCTCAGTAGTATCTAAGAAATGATCTGGCTGTTCATTCAATTTTAAGGGACAAGCATACACACCATTATTTCAACTGGCACCTTTACCGTCAAGAATTGCTGAGGCATGGAGACAAATAAAGGTCAATTAGGCGAAGGCCTGTAACTAATGGGTTATTAAATTCCGAGATGATGCTTTTGGTATTTGGAAAAGACCTACATCCAGCAAAAAAATCTAGACATGATGCTACAGTTCACTAGATCAAGAACTAGAAAAAAATTACAGATAAACTTAATGTATTCAGTGATGTGTTTTTATAAAGACCTTCAATACAGATCAAAGTCTCAGCATCAAGAGGGAACCATTTTAGAACTTTGGACAGTCTAGCTGCTGAGAAGACCAAGTAAATAATTGTTTACAAATTGGGTAACACACTCCCAAGACTTTTTGTTGTCTTTTCATCACCCAGTGTCTAAGAGCAGCCTGAATTCACCAGGAAATGGTCAAAAAGCACTCTCTGCCCCAACCCCAGCTAAAACATACAGAATATGAAACAGGCTTAGAATTCATAAATGTCTCATATAATCATTGAGGTACGCACTTTTTACATGTGAGAAAAGTTTTTGAAGTGAATCCTGTAGTATGGGCTTTTTTTTTTTTAAATGACATTTTCTCTGCTGTGATTCTTAACCAAAAACTAAAGCACATTAGGACACCTAAAATTAGGAGTCATATTGTCTTTATAAGGGAGATCTAGGTGCTTCTAAATGGTGATTCCAGATGTAGAAAAACCTAATGAGCAAAATTCATAAAATCCATGACTTCATGCATTCAGTCAATCATTTTAAAATAGTATTACTTCTAAAAAAGGTACTCAGAACATAAGGTAGTTGATCCACATGTGCTACACATTGTATTGGTCTAATTAGAAAAGGAAAGGTTTTAGATTCACCATAGAACTACGTCCAGTGACTGAAAGTAATTTAAAGTTAACATACTACCTACAATAAGAAAACACAAAAGCTGAAATCCAGAAGTCATAAATCTTTATCACTTACAAAATCATAACTGGTTAAGTTTTACCTTTTATTTCCAATAAGCATTATAACCATGTTGGAATTGGAATGCTGACGAGCATCTTCTAACCAAGTTGTCAAGTGATTGAAAGTGTCCCTCCTAAGTATGGAAGACAATGAAAATTAAAAGCAGTATTTCAAGAAATCTCTGTCCCTTCTGTTAGTCAGCTTCTCTACTTGACTAACCAACTCATTTATTAGTACACATGCTCCAGGAATAAAAGCTAGTAATCCCTTTGTGAGAGGGAGAATAGGCAAACAAAAATTTAGCAAACAAGGAGCATTAAGGAGCTCTGCCTAAAAAGTAATTGAAAACATGTTTGCTACAAAGAATAAAGAGGATTCTTACAGCTGTAAGGATCTGTAATTTTATATACATATAAAATCTGCTGAATGGAATTTTAAAAGTCCCTAACAGCCTCAACCAATTCAAACAACAGTACAAATAATCACATACTCATATAGTAATACTTGTTCTATTGAAGGCAGAAAGTGATTGACAGTTTTCTGAGAGTTTATAAACTGAATAATGAATTTAGCAGCAAAGTCTTTTGAAGTAAGGTGCACGAATATGGCATGTTACATATTTTACAGAATTTATACTCTAAATATTAAATCACATGCTTGTAAAGTGTGTTTAAGATTTCACAAGAGTAAAACCATCTATGTATGAATCAAAGATTCATTTGCTGGAAATCCAATGGAAAGAATACATTGCTTCCTGATATTTAAAAATAAACAGGGAACAAAAGGAAAAACCATCTTGGAAATCTCTAGTAAAAGCTGTTGCTTAATTCAGCAACAAGACCCAAGATCCACAAAGAGAGCCACACACCCTAATAGGATTTTGGAGCCTGAACATTTTCATAAACCAGCCACAGTACCCACAGTTTTGCAGATAACAAGTTGTATAGATACTTTATTCAATGCAGCAGGAAAACCTTAGTCACTTCTGAATAGCTGCTACAAAAAATCACACTAAGACCTGTATTTTCCCAGCCTCATAAACACAGCAATGGTAGAAGTTTCCTGGTATTTTTATGTAACCAAACTTTGATGTTTTACTATTTCACTCCTTTGCAGAATGGCACTTCACTAAAAAACCTGCTATAACTGAAGAAAAATTATAGCTCATGGTAATAAAAATGCTAGAAAGGAATGAATGAAATATTTTAAGGTCTTTCTCAATAAAGGTAATCCAGAGGTTCATGGTCAAATAGTTTACAAAAATATTTTGTTTCATTCTTCCCAAGACTTTATGTATACTTTTTCTCAACCACCATACAGAGGAAATTGGAAGTATATATGTTACATAGGCTATATCTTGATTTTTGAGCACTTAAGGAAAGTTGGCAACACATTACATTACAAATATCTATACAAAAAACCAAACTAATTTAGACATTTTCACACTGCTGTATACCATAGCACAATTCTACAAAGACATATAATTTTAATTCAGTTATACCTCCTTGGTATTCTCACCTTGTAATGTCATACACTAGTAAAGCCCCTGCTGCCCCTCTGTAGTATGACCTTGTAATGGAACGGAAGGACTCCTGCCCTGCCTGTAGAAGACAAAATTTCATTATTTCATATCTCAAATTTATTTTTTGGTGCTGAAAACCACAAACTTAGAACGACAGAATCACAGAATTCTACTTTTCAGAGGACAGGGACAAGAAGGAGTATGGAAGGGAAATCAGAGAGGGGACAATTGGGGACAAAGTCTCTAACACTAGCAAGAGAAGGCACATAAGGAGAAGACACCAACTACAGCACAGTGCTGTTTAAAAAAAAAAATCGGAACAAGACCTCTAAACCTTTTTCGGCAATCCCTGACAACCCAATTTACTGAATGGCTTCACAATACATGAATCATTATTAGAGCACAGAATGGACTCCTAGCAACTAAGCTCTGAAGACAAATTTGAAAGGAAGCAAATAACCCAGAGCTTCACATTTGAATTCAATAACCCGCTCCCTGGGGCAGCTGTTGACACTAGAATAAATAAAGCCCATTGTAAATAAATGATGAATGACATCTTTACGCCCACCATCTGCTGGTGTAAAGGTTGTTGGAAGGCCAAGGATGCAGATTTTATCCGTTATATCATAAACTGCAGCCAGCTTTCAACAGTCTTCAGCTGGAATTCTTTCAGTAATCATTTTATTATGAAAAAACAGAAAATGGTTCTGAATTCAATTTTACACAATTCTGCTCCACAGTTAATCAATTTCCTCTTTACTTGATAAATAATGCTTGTCAAACAGTTACAGGATGCAAGAGTCATCTTCATATGCACTGGTGAAAAACTTCAGAGATCCTACATAAATTAGATAGTTCTCACAGAAAAGTATTCTGTAAAAATCTCAGCACTTAAAAGAACACACTCAAAAGAACACAGACCTGAAAAATAAATATTCATAGTTGCAGACCTTGAGCTCTCCATGCTCATGTTTTTCAGAAGTGCTATCTAGCACCTGACAGTTGTTAGAAGAAACATTTACTTCTAATATTTAGTAATAACAGAAGCTTTAGCATAATTCAAAGATTAACACAGAACACGATTAAGAAATACTAATATTAATGCTGGAAAAAACCTATATGTAGTAAGATAGTTATCTGCAGAACTATAGGAAGTTATCTTGATTTAAAACCATGAAAAGCAAGAATGACATTTATCAACTATAGGCTACCCCTCAGCCCTACCTACAAAATTAGTGTACAGAGAACTTTCTCTTCTCACAGTTACTGTACTTAATATAAGGTCTTCTTGAATTCAAGGAGAACTTGATCTAGATTCTGTCACTGAACAAGAACAGTGGCACAAGTTTTGACATGTTCAGGCTTCAGAAAGCATCCTTGTCTTCCAGAATAATCAGTGACTTCATTTGAAGAAAACACTTTATCTTAGCCATTCCAGTGGAAAAAGTTACAAAAGACAGACAATATATTTAATAGTTTCAACACGATTAGAATACACTAGCGTATGTACTTGGCTGACAGTCCAAGTGCATCTTTATGTAAACTAAGGTAACAGAATACAGACAATCTGCTAGAATGCACCAAGGAATAGTAAAAACCCAAGTTTTTCGCACAATACTTGGTTCCCTACCCAGAAGCTCCACTAAGCTCTACAACTTTTTCTTGGTGTGGTGACTAGCTCAAGTGCATGGTAGATGCATAAAACATTTTCCTCCGAACTAGACAACAGACAAGTTATTGTTACCAGCGTATTCCATGTATTGCCTAAAATCATATATGAAGTGGACTTAGCCTACCACATTAAGATTCCCTGTTTCACCTTCATAAATTCCACCCTGACACATGCCATTAATTTACTCAGGGAGACGAACAATCACAGTCAACCAAGATTGTCAGAGGTTCTAGCAGATCTTACAAGAATCATTTACTTACAAAAGTCTGGTATCTAAATCCTGAACATACGATAACATTTTTAATTGTGTCCCATTTCCCTGTGATGAAAATTAAATATCACTGCTTCCTGAAGAAAACACTGGGGAAAGGGTGGAAAATGTTGCCCCTTCTTCACCAAAGATGACACAATCTTCCATACAGCAATAATGAATTTGTGCTTACATATACCAATAGACAACACAAACTGAATTCCCTTTTCATTCTAAACAGAAGAAAATTGAGTTTCTGTAAAGAAACTCCATGATATTTATGTTTATATATTTTTTTATATTTTATATAAAATAAGAAACACCTTATATATATAATTTACTGTCAATTTTAACGAAGGTCAATATAGCAGGGTTAGGCATGTAGAACATACTCCACAGCTTTTTTTTTTTAGTATCATTACTACTTTAAGCATTTTTTATCTGACAATTTGCTCTCTGCCCCCTGCCTCCCCCCTCCGCAAAGGGGGACAAGCTATTTCAACGACAAAAACAAAAAAGTGTAGGCTATTAGCCAAAACCGACTTTTTAAAAAAAATACAAGTGTGTTATAATTGTACTTTATCAGTCTTGCGAAGTAGGACCAACCCAAGTTTAGCTATTTGCTACAAGGAGCAACAGATCGAAGTAGCAGTATGGAAGCTCAGTATAAATCAAAACCAGCTTTGATACCAGAGAAAAGCCCTTTATTTTAAGTGGAATTAACATTGTTCTTACCATCCCTTCCATGTTCCCCCAAAATCCAGCACTTCCTTTTTTTCTCCTCTTCCATATCAAAAAGCTTTTTTCATAGAATCACAGAATGGTTGAGGTGGGAAGGGCCTCTGGAGGTCACCTGTTCTAACCCCACTGGCTCAAGCAGGGCCACTCAGAGCAGGTTGTCCAGGTCCGTATCCAGACGGCTTTTGAAGATCCCCAAGGATGGAGACTCCACAACCTCTCTGGGCAATCTGTGCCAGTGCAGGGGCAGGGCAGGTGTGGGGAACAGTAGTGGCAGTAGCTTAATGTTAAACAGGGTACTTCCCAAGGCCATATTACATCTAGTAAGCCCTTGCTCCGAGGCAACCCCTGGTTATACCCACTTTCAGAGTTAACACTGCAGTGGAAGTGGGAAGATGGAAGATCTTTTTGGTAACAGATAGACCATGACAGCGATTTCACATGTAGAAACTCTAGCTCAGACAAGGAACAGCCTACAGGAACCAATAAATGCATACTGAACAGGCCTGAACATGCACCCTCTCCCTTCAGAGAAAGGGGTGCTAGCTCTGACGTGAGTAGTTCGCTAATCATGAAAAAATGTGGGCCTCTGATAAACAAGTGATGTTTTAAGCGTTAAGTAACACTCTTTTTGGCAGTTTTCTGGACTGTAAGCTTTTACGGTTCATATGATATTGGTTAACAAAAACAAACTTTCTGATATGAGACTTATATAATCATAGTTCTAGGAGTTACAAGTCTTCAAAATAGTACAAAAATCTTCATCCCTGCTTGAACTGTAGAACTACACGGACATATATCTCATGGGCTTCTCTAAATATACCTCAGTACAGAGACCAAAATGCAATTTCAAAATAATGATGTAAGCAGAACATGAAGCATTATCAATCACCTTAGGTCACTAAGATACACAGATTTAGGGCCTGCACTAAAGTTTTCAGAAACATTTAAGCTATGTAATTGTACTACCACTGACAGAGCATCTGTGGCACATTTGACAAAAGACTCCAAGTGTTACTATTCCTATAGGAAATCTCAGTGTCATTTCCAAGTGTGTGGTGTAGTCACGTAGGTGTCAGTTGCAAAACGCGCATGCAAGTCTTTGCTAGGCAGTTTTCGACTGTAAGCTTTTACAGTTCATATGATATTGGTTAACAAAAACAAACTTTCTGATATGAGACTTATATAATCATAGTTCTAGGAGTTACAAGTCTTCAAAATAGTACAAAAATCTTCATCCCTGCTTGAACTGTAGAACTACACGGACATATATCTCATGGGCTTCTCTAAATATACCTCAGTACAGAGACCAAAATGCAATTTCAAAATAATGATGTAAGCAGAACATGAAGCATTATCAATCACCTTAGGTCACTAAGATACACAGATTTAGGGCCTGCACTAAAGTTTTCAGAAACATTTAAGCTATGTAATTGTACTACCACTGACAGAGCATCTGTGGCACATTTGACAAAAGACTCCAAGTGTTACTATTCCTATAGGAAATCTCAGTGTCATTTCCAAGTGTGTGGTGTAGTCACGTAGGTGTCAGTTGCAAAACGCGCATGCAAGTCTTTGCTATCAAAAAGGGTTCCTTGCAAGTTCCTTAACTGCATATTTTTGAATCTATAAACGGAGGAGAAAAAAAAAAAGAAGAGCCATGATGCAGTACAAGAAAGTAGTTAGATAAGGAAATAGGATCCACAACAGCACAACAACTGGAAAACAGTCCATTAATTTTACTGAATTCTCTATTCTCGATGCTGAAGAATTTGGGAAGTTTCTTCAAGGACAGAGTTATCTGACTACATCCCAGCAAGCCTTCAACATCCAAGCTGACCATAGTTTTTATTAGGAGGAAACTTAATAGTATATATCTACATGAAAAATGAGAAACTACAATGCACCATAGCTAGTAGCTCTAGACTCCTTCACTTTTACAAGGGGCATACGGTGGTATGTTCAAACCCAGTGACAGAACACCTCATTCACATTGGGAATTATTACTCATTTAAACTAGTTTACACTTTTGTAAGCTGTATAGAAAACTAAAAAGACATCTAATAAACAACCAACTCACACAAGTGTCATACTACCTATGACAACTGCCAGTTGGGAACTACTCCACAGTTGATCCCTGGAACAAAATGTTCCAGAAAGAGAGGAGCAATACATACCTTTGAATAGTTTTGAAAGTTATAAATACACAGCCTTTTCATCACATGCAACTTGTTTATATAAATGCATTAATCTTTGATTGCAATCATGTCTCTACTCCAGAATAAAAAGAATTTTAAGGTGATTTACTAGCATGTAGTACAAAGAATAGGCACAAAAGTAGTATAAAAATAAAAAAAACCCCAAACGTGCTGCTTTCCAGCAAAGATGTTCCCGAACAAGACCAGAACTAAAGACATTTATGAAGAGGAATCCTTAACAATTTCAGAAAGTGTCAGAATTTATGTGGAGGATTCAGCCAAGTTACATGTTGCTTCAGAATAACCCTGTCAGCATCCTAGTAAGAACTGAAATTTCAAGAGGGCTAAGATCCCCAAGGGTGAAACAGTACATATGTCTAAATACAGATCACTTGTACATATGCCTTTTCTTCTGATGTTGTTGAATGCATGCCATTTAGACATCCAAAGCAATTCCCAACACAGAGAAACAGAAAGCTTTAGCCCTCCATTATTAGAAGTACCCTTATGATTTATTTCGGCTTATAAAACCTAGAGGTTTCAAATACATTTAAGTAGCTACCCTCACTAAAATGGGAGTTGCACTACGGACAAAAGGAGGTGATTCCCCCTCCTTCCATCTAAGGCCTTATCCTAAGCAAGAGCTTGCTCTATTATTGTAGAAAGCCACAGATAAACTGACAAGAAATCTACAACCAGTCAGAAAATGAAATACCAGAGTATTTCAATAACCAAATACATTTAAGTACATGACGGACAAAGGTTTGTGAACACTAAGCTAGAAGGTGTGTCATTACCTTAGCTTCCTAAAGTGCCATCCTGGATGTGAACAATAACTTAGCTACTGACACTGAAATTCAGATGATGGTCCTATTACACAAACTGCAATAGGAATAACTATTAAATGGACAAATTCCCCCCCATCCATGAATCCAGAAATAAGTTAATGCTCCCCACATAGCAGCAAACACTGTCTGTGAACTGATGATCAAACTAGTTTCAGGAACCAAAATAGATCCTCTGCAAGTTCTTGATGTTACTTTACAGCAGTAAAACAGAGGGCCATGAGCACAGAGTCATCATAACTTGAGCTGTAAGATGTAGCCACATTCTTGCAGGTACAACAGTTAGAGAGTCAAATTAGTAAAAATTCAGTAGAAGAATTCACCAACTGCCCATGAACATACAATTATGCTCTGACTCCCATGAACATAAAATATGCTCTGACTACCAAAGCAAGTAGAAAATCTCATGAAGTAGACAATTAGTAAAGAACTCTGGGGGGTGAGTGCTACATCCTAGCAATTGTCAGTATCACTAAGATGAAATGAATATTCATTTCATGAATTAAGGGAACTTTATTTCATTCTACCAGATCCAAATCATTTGCAAATACATGAAAAAATAACTGAATTTCCAAGAAGGATTAGTATATTCAGAATATCTGAAAGTGGACGGACAAGTCACAATGTGGTTTTAGGGAAAAGAGATATGCCTTCAACAATTATGCCTTCCGTCTTGCACAAACGCGCTTTTTTGCGTAGCTCTCAACTACTAGAAAACACTGTAAATTTGATTAGAAAGCTCACTTGTATGGAAACCAAGAAATTACTTGAAATTAGCTTATAAAAAAGAAAAGATTTCAGATATTTAGTCTTAGTCTAAGCAAGACTAAGGTGTTATAGAAACATAATAATGAATAAACATTTTTTTAATCACAGATTTCCATGAAATGAAGCAGAAATAGATATTAAGAAAATGTTGTATTTAAATACACAGGAAAAATTCTCATTCATATCAATTTAGAGAACATAAGTAGTATTACTTAGTATCATCACTGATCTCTCCCCCTGCAGTATCTGTGAGAACTAAAATTGCTTCTTTCAACTACTACTTATTTTTTGCTTATCACAATGACTTGTTAGTAACAGTCAATACAATACAGAACATCCCCCCCAACAACAAAATGAAGGCTACTGACTCAGCCTGGTAACAAGCCCAGTATGTCTCTACAACAATCAAGTTTTTCTGAGGAAGAGCAATTTTAATATTTCTCAGTGTTATACTGCCACAAGACAAACAACCTCATCTACACAGCTTGTTTAAACTCACAAAGCTTAATAGCTCCCAGAACGGTAATTTTGATCCTTACCAGCTTCTGTTGACCACTTCTAGTTCCCTAAAAGTTATTTTTGTAACTGACACTAGCTCAAATACCACACTGCCACAAAGGAGTAGCTTTGTAGTAGGCAATTACCAACTAACCAGTTTTGACAAAAATATTTCTCAGTCTATCCAACTATTGAAAACCATTACTATGATTAAAGACACAGTAAAGGAAATAATCTAGAGACTGAAAACAGACAAGACAAATGAACAATTTGGTCCAATACCTGCACTCCCCTTGACTGACCTAAGTGCATCAGAAAGAAAAAGTGAAACCTGAGGACTCACAGACCTAAAAACCCGGGCGTGTTACAGCACACATAGCAGCAAGCTTGCAGAGCCCAGCAGTGGGGAGATCAGGAGCAGCCTGTAGCTGGGAGAGAACACGACATACCATTTGCTGGTCTAGACATATGATCAGCAGTAGAGCTGAGACTGCAACACCTACCACTAAGTATGCAAGGGCCACACTGAATATCTTTCATGGAATGTGGAGTTTTAGGGTTTTGTTGTTGTTTGTTTTTTGGTGTGTGTGTTCTTTTTTTTTTTTTTAATTGCATCAGACTAGTTTTACTAGACTACCAGCTCACAGGACCAAATAGTGGACTACAATTTCTAATGAGCACTCGTGCATTCCTTGAGCATATCTTCCAGTTCAGCCTCATCTGAAAGGAATTCAGTTTGCATACTCCCACATGAAAACCAGACTGCAGTAAGCAGAGCTAACTTCTGTAACACACTTCTGATCCAAACTAAGATGCTAATGAAAAAGCCAAATATTCATGAGTTATGATACAAGAAGAGCACACGAATGGATCTCACAGACGTGCAACAGTGTTAAGCTTCAGCTGCCCCTGTAAGTTATGACATACTCCTGCAGTGAGGTATGCTGCAGGTTCCGTATGTTCCCATTATTAAGATATACCTTTCCTCGGAGCTGCAGTGATCTGCTGTAGACAACACAAACTGAGCACCGTTGCATAGAAATATCTGGCCAGAAAAATCTGAATTAAAGTGTTTGATTGTCTTAAGAAGGCAAGTCCTTATTCATTGTTAACCAGTCAAAACAAATTTTATCCACTTCTCCACTTCTGATGTCTCTGCTCAAGATGCATCTTGTTCAGTGATAGATTAAAAGTAGATATGTAAGGCTAGCACTAAATCACTGGTGCTGTGACTCAGTAAGCACCAACTGAAAACATAAATGCTGCATGTGTTTCCTTAACCATAGGTGTAAAACAAACTTTCTCTTATCAAACAGAAATTGTTACAGCTTAATAAATATGGAGATAGCACCAGTAACAGCTAGCAGTTTTTGCTAACAGAAATTCAGGAAATGCTCAACCCAGATACACAATACAGACATGGTAACCTTGGTCATTACGGACATCTTTGTGTTGTGTACCTTAACACTCGTAAGTAAAACATCTCTTGACAATTACCTTATCATATTTCTTACCTTGCTATTCCTTCAACACCTTTGCACCCAAGATCAGAACTGAGACAGTGGAATTTAGATACACTTACAAGCTAAGATTGGATTAGAACAGAAATATCCTGTGTTTTAAAAATCAGATTGTATACAGTTAAAATTTTAACTACGGCCAATATACTAAGTCACCCATTGCTTAGAACTTATAAATCATTAACTACAACACAAACGTACAATCTACTCAGGGTATGAATGCTTTTAATGAATATTTTTAATTTATGTATGATACAGTTAAGAAGCTAGCCAGATAAAATCCCTGCCCAAAACCAGTTTGTAAGTTATAATCAAAAACAATTCCATTGAAATTTTGGTTATTGGACACTTTGCAAGCATTCAAGAAACCAAACATTGCAAAGAGCTACCGAGTTAGAGGCACTAAGAAAAACACAATCTCCTCAAAAATCATTGAAGTTCACTTGTATCCAAGGAACAGATAATAGCACATTAACAAAATCAGTTCAAAAGCCAATGAAAGACCGTGGCTGCACTGGTAGTAAAATTAGTAATTTTGTCTACAGAGAATCTAGTCCCAATTTCAGGCAACAAGGATCAATGTAGATATGTTCTCATATAGTCACACTACATACTAAAAGTCTGCTTCTGAAGCTACTGTTGATGCAGAGATTTGCTTGTCTATTGAACTTAAAAAATGGTCAGCCACCTTGGTAGTCAGCAATCCACAGTTATAATAGTAAAAATGCCCAGGGCAGAAAAAGCCTAAAGTAATCACAATCTAACCATATTCCTCTATACCTTTTCATGGAGAACTTGAAATGGCATCTAACACCTGTGCCTCCTTGCAAGTGATGAACTTGTAAAATAAGTAAGGTACTTTGGATCTTACCTATGAAGTTAACTAAAATATTGCATTTGTTTACATTTTTATATACACATGCATGTATGTAGGCACACATATACAAATGTATCCCCCTTCATTGATTTGCTATACCAGAAAGAGCACATACATAAGGCTAGGGTCATGTATCTGTCGGTTTCTAAAGGTATCCTAAAATGCTTTTGGAGAAGGAAACAGTCCTGCCTTAGGAAACAGCTAAGCACATTTGAAAGACACAGCTATCGGTATGAGCATCTTAAAGCCATTGCATCACAAGTGTAGACATTGAGGCTGATTGGTCTATGATAAAGTGACTGACAAGAAGAAAACAGCTGCCTTTGCTAATGTATGTTCTTAACCTGAATCCCCTCAAAAGTCAAAGTCTGGGTTTTGGCAGGCTTTTCGAAACTTTACACTTTTACCAGTCCCTTCTTGATTGTCTGAAGTATTTACTATCTTCATGATTATAGTAAACTTAAGAACTCAAGTCATCTTCTGTGAAAACAGCGAGCCATATCTTTTCTTCTACGTTGTAAATGCAAACATTTCCTCTAGAGAATTCTTGACTGAAGCTAGTAGACACATCAGAATTTCCCAGCAGAATGTTATATTAACCAGATCTTGCATGAATGCACAGAGAAAGACTATTTAGAGAAATGTAAGTTCTTAATAATACAGAAACCTTTCACAAAAAAGTGAGGCAGCACAAATTCCAGTCTTACAAATCTGACAAAATGTTACTTGAGGAAGTAAAGTTACAGTGCGAACAGCAGAAATTTGCACTGTTTCAAGAATACATCACACCAAAAAAGGAAATTTTAGCAAATATTTAATCTTCATAGAAACCAAAGAAAGCTGCAAGACAAAGTACATAGTCTCACATGGGTGCTAATGATAGAGAGCTTAACCAGAACAAAGGAAAAGCTAGTGGAGCCATATGTTTAAATAATTTCTATGATTTATTACTTACCGTATCCCATATCTGAAGCTTTATCTGTTTTCCATCAATAGTTATCATTCGAGCCCCAAATTCTACACCTGAATAGATTTTACAAAAGATTACATTATTAGCATATAACAGAAAGAATGTCAAGAACTACGAAAGCAAGAACGTAAGTTTAAGTTAACTCAACATTGTATTTGTAGGAAATAATCTCTTTCACAATCTGCTTTCAGTTAATTTCCCAGCTGCTTCAAAGAGCTGGAAAGTTTTCCAGAAGGAAGACGACTGTTACTTTCCAAGTGCTTTAAAAATGCATTAATTAGAGCAAGTGTCAAGGAGGTATTTGCTACAAAGTTTTCCAAACAATCTAGTAGCTCTAGATCAGAGGGAGAAAAACATGTCCATTTGAATGCAAACAGGAAATTGAAGAGTCACAGTTATTTTAACACTCTACCAATGACAGATTGCTGAAGCCAGTTTAGAAGAAATTAAACCTACAAATCTCTATCAATAAAATATTTTATTAAGTGAGCATAGAAATAGCACCTTCAACAAGATAAACTTTATTACTGTATTAATTTAAACTGAGCTGCCTTTATGAAAAAGTGCTTCCA
>NW_008794414.1:445336-445892 GCF_000699145.1 Aptenodytes forsteri
AGATCAAATTTAATAACTGAGGAGAAAAAAATTAATGTTTCAAATAAACAAAAGGAATTTCTTCAGTAGAAATATTCAGCCTTGTGTACCATCTTTTAAATCAATTTTAAAACCATTAACAATAAATTAAGCATAA
This sequence comes from Aptenodytes forsteri, assembly GCF_000699145.1. Lineage (NCBI taxonomy): Eukaryota > Metazoa > Chordata > Aves > Sphenisciformes > Spheniscidae > Aptenodytes > Aptenodytes forsteri. The sequence goes on from NW_008794414.1 coordinate 445,473, forward strand.
ATTGAGGCTATTACTACAGTAGTTAAAATCTGACAAATGCCTAGAGATAGTGGACATATTTAAAGGCTATCAAGTTTCCATTAATCTATGCTTCATATATCCATTATTTCAGAAAAAAAAAGATCTGGTAGCTTAAGTTTTGTCTAAAATTGGTCACTGTCTATATTTGGACTGAAGTCTTCCAATTAAGCAGCCCTGATTTGAAGTATTCCAAACATCTCCTCAAAAGCTTATTTAGAATATTTGGGGCGGGGGGGGGCGATTATTTCAGAAAAAAAAAGATCTGGTAGCTTAAGTTTTGTCTAAAATTGGGGTCACTGTCTATTTGGACTGAAGTCTTCCAATTAAGCAGCCCTGATTTGAAGTATTCCAAACATCTCCTCTCAAGCTTATTTAGAATATTTGGGGCGGGGGGGGGCG
>NW_008794414.1:446090-454693 GCF_000699145.1 Aptenodytes forsteri
AAGGTGGAGGGTGAGTGGTGGGGGGGGGGGGGGGGGGCATTGCTTTCTGCAGAATAACTTTTGGGGAAGGGGGCAAGGAGGAACCGCTCTCCCACACACAGGGTATCAGAGCCAAATAAAAGCTGTGGACCAGAGAACATCCCGCTCTCTTTAGCATCCAAATAACTTGCGGTAACTGTATGCAAACAAGTTGAAAGAATGGAGGGGGAGGGGCAGAAAGGAGGAAGCAGGTGAATGACAATGCTCTCTCTGAAGTCAACTGCAACACCAGGGGAAGGTTCTTGGCCTACTACAAGTGTCAACACTGCAGGTATTACCTGATCTCAAAATGCAGACATAGACCTGCTGATTTAAATCCAGCAATCATCTTAAATGTTTAGTTTCTACACACAACCCCACAGAAAAATTAAAAGAGTATTTATCCTGTTCCATCAAAGTATCTGCTGAGAGAAAATTCTGAATTTGAAACAACACACACAGTTTGATGGTAAGTTTGTTCTTTTAAAGAAGGAATAGAAGCTGTTCAAATTTACAATAAGGGCATGTCCTAAGGGCAATGGGCAAACCAAACAGAATTTTAACAACGGTTTTTGTCACCCATATCTACCTACAAATGTTGTGGGCTTTTTTTTTTTTCGGTTGGGGGTTTGTGTGTTTGGGGTTTTTTTGGGTTTGTTCCTCCCCTGCAACTGCATCAATGCAGCTTCTCCCTCCCTCCTTCATTTCTTTTAATAACAGACACTTCAATTCCCAAATGAAAAATAAATTGAGACAGTTGTGGCATTGTAAGCTCTTTTAGAGTACACTATTACAACTATCCACAATTCTGAATGTAGCTCAAAGACAGAAAAATACCTGCTTCTATGTATTCTATCTATTTTTTTCCCCCCATCTTGTTTTCATTAGAGGTAAAGTTTCTCTCTGAATTTCTTACATCTTAGAGATAACATTTTAGGCTAGCTATACTAGAATTTAGGGCTACATTTTGCACAACTCTAGATGAAATGTCTTTTTCCCACATGTCCAATTTCAGTTTTCCTTCTACTCTCCCGAGTTCCTCACAGCAGGAATAGAATCTGCACTCCCATAGGCCAAAATCATTGTATTATATTGAAAAAAGTTAGGCTATGTAACACAAGCCTTTTTATTCAATCTACAAGTTCTCAGGAGTTTTAACATCATCAGTTGGAAGCACATTAGGTAACATCCACCCATGCCATCTCACCCTGCATGGGCATTCCTATGACTTTGAACCCATGTTCTTTATTTATCTCTGTCTTTCTAAATCTGTTTGGGCACTTGGCAGAAGCATTCTCCTGGCCAAAACACACACACATGCCCTATCAGTTAAGTGAAAGGAGGCTGCTTCCAGCCCGTGCCCCTTCTTCCCCTTTCCAAGCAGCTTCCCACGTTCCATTCCTACATCCCTCATTATGTTGCTATCTAGGTTCACCTTCTAGCTTCAGTTTCTGCTCCCAGATTTCAGCTAGCTATATGCCAGGCAAAGAACTGGCACTACAACCACCCTGCTGAGGTGAAGCTGTTTCCCCACAGCCTATCAGTTTGCTGATGTGACAGGGCTGCTAAAGGCATAAGTGATATATAAGGTGTCATATATTTGGCAGGCCTAAAGAAGAAGAGATGACAATAACTCATGCCTCCCTAAAGAACTCAGGCTCTTTATTCAGCCAGCCTATCTGCTGCCAAGACCTCAGAAATATTTGAAAACTGATGTTAGCCTAAGAATTGGAATTATATTAGACAGCCACACACAAGGTGTGGGAGGACTGTGGAGAGAAAGGGAAGCCATAACTAAACCACCTGATACATTCTGTTACATGAAGAATATTTGTTGATATTTCAAGCATCTATTTCAGTACTCCCAAACACAGGAAGCCTACCTATTCCAGGGCACAAAATGAAAATAGAGACTAGGGATACATTTTGTCCAAGGCTCATCATGATTAGAGATGATAGGTTCCTTGAAATAACATCAAGAAGTTGTTCAAAGGTTCTGCAACCTTATCAGAGGCTAGCATCTGTTATGCTTAACACTGAAACTGATCTGAAGACTAAGCTTGCCTACAGAAGAATTTATTCCCACACTATTCCTCATATTTTGCGTGGAAAGATGAAGAAAAGTTTGTATCATTTACTGTAGTTAGATCAGAGGCAATGCATTCTGTCAACATGTATTCATTTCACCCAGTATCAATATCAAATCATACCTAACACAAATGGTCCACATCCAGTTGAGGACTCAGGAAGAAAAACCCCTGTCCCTTCCAAACAGTGAATATCTTCACACTTCAATCCTTGTCTATCCAGAAGTTAGTCTTCCCAAATAGTAAATTTGTTTATTCATCTTTAAGGTTAACTTTGCTTTAGTTTATCTGTAACTTGTTTTCAAGGTTCTGTGGCTAGGCTAATATTCGGTTCCCTAGTGAAAAATCTGCTATTCACACCACCATCAACGCATTTCAAGCTTGGCCAATTCTGCTTCCATGCCCAGTTTTTAGCTTTTCTGAAGAGACAGTTGAGATACTCTAGCTATGAATTTTTAAAATTGTTTCAGACTGTACCTTCCCAATAAGAAAAAAAGGCCTCTACTTGGCTTTATTAGCTAAGAAATATTCATCAGCTAAAGATTCACTGCTACCTTAACACAGCACAAATCCTACATTACCACAGCACAAAAAACTCATAAATGCATGCTGAGGTTCCCTAGCTGCTTAACCATTAGCATTGTGGGGGACAAAAGAGACCTACCAATAGTGAGATCGTGGACTGGTTGAAACCGCTTGTCTGTAAACTGTAACAATAAACATGATTTCCCAACACCTAAAAAAAAAGAAACAAAAGAAGTTTTAAGCAAATAAAATAAAAATCTGTTAAGAACCAATAGAAATTAATTTAAGTGAATGGTATATATTGTTTAAAATTCATTACTAGAACTTGAAATACTACATTTCACCTACTTTGAAGTGTATGCAACTTTTTTATAACAGCTTTTAAAGTTCCAGAAAAATTAAAGTCAAAGCAGTTATTTTCAAAAATTGAACAAAAATTAATTCTTTTTAAAAAGTAGTTCTGCCTTTAAAATTAAGCAGAAAAACATTTCCTACCAGACCTTCAAAGTATCATTTCATATCCTCTCTCCACAGTAACTGTAAGTCTTGCTGCTGCTTACAACTCTATGTCTGCTTCCCCTTCAGTACTTTCAGCTTTCTTCCAAGCTAACTAGATCCTCAATAGCACCTCACTCCCACCTATCTCCTAATTTATCAGCTGAAGTAACAGCAGTACATATATGGCTGCTTACAACCACTATGTGTTACTGCCCACTGGTTCCCAATAGGCCAAAAAACAGTCCAAGCAGAACTGGCAACAGCTGAGTTCACATTACGGCCAGACAGACAACACAAACATTGTCCCCCTCAGATATCCCAATTTCAGACCCAAATGGGTTAACTACTTCACATTACATGGACACCGGTCAGCAAAAGGGCAATTTCTTCTGTTCATGAAAGCACAGAAAAGCAAAAGTTAATACAGTCAATAGGAGTACTCAAACTACCTAGGTTTGTAAACATAATACTTTTTACAGTTAATTTTTCCTTGTTCTTTTACTTGGGAGGGGTCATTCTTCCCATTCTGCTCTGTCAAATTTCATCTTTTCAGCCTTTTAAAACTTGACAGTCATACATTTGGGTTACATACTTCTAAACTCTGAACTATATCACATAACATACAACCCTGCAGCATCCAAGTTCCCACTGCACTTTGCTTTATCTGTCCAGCAAGATAAGGTGATTTTAGCCACATACTAGAGGTCAGCAACAGCTGATCAGGAGTGACATATCTGGTAATAAAAGACTGCAAACAGAGGAATAAGGAAAAGAACCATACTGCAAGACACAAGATATGCGTACCAGAGGTTTGCATATAGCGACATTGATCTCTCTACTACTAAATTCAGCATTCTCAGTTTTTAGTATGGTTTCATGAGGAAACAAAGCCTATACAATCTAATCACTGCCCACCTGTCATTTTGGTCTTAAAAGCTAAGTGGCCAGTTTCAATCTCATCTAACAAAAATAGGAGACTTGCATTTAATTTTGTCACAAAATGAGTTGTGACAAATTGATGACACTCGGAGATTAATATCCCAAGCAATGCAGAAATTCCAGAAGCCTAAGCCAGTTGTTGGTGCTGCTATCCCTACAGCATGTTCGTGCCCCTTTCTCCTTATTGCTTCAGAACTCATCTAAGCCATTTCAGTTGTCCACTGGGTCAGCACGCTAACCTGACAAGAAGAGTGACAAAGCAAACAGAAATGGCTTCATGCAGGGTCAGACAAGCATGAGAGTAAGTTCAAATGAGGGAAGAGAAATGCAGCAGCCAGCAGATCAACAGCTTAGAGTGGCATGGAACTACAGCCCAAGGCAAAGTTTGCAGCATTGGCCTTTACAGATCTCTCTTCTGTAGCTCTCTGGCTTATGATAGCAAGCTGTCAGAACACAAGCAGCTTGGAAGCAGGCATAGATTTTGTTCAACAAAATTAGTGGACATAAGAGAAATGAATGAGGAATGGGGGAGAGTGCTGGAGGTAAGTAAGAAACAGGGAGAAGGACAGGCAGAATACTGGAGCTGCAGGGACAGAGAACACAAGTCTCTAAGGAACCTTAAAATATTAAAAATTCTTCTACTCACAGAACACTGTTTACATATACAGGTAACTTTTATGCCACCAATGAAATACAGCTGCCCCATCGCAGAACATAATCACCATCCCACTTACAAAAAATCAACCTATAAATCACACCAGAAATAGAATGCAGAATAGCTTTTGCCATTAACCTTACAAAGTGATTTCAGCATCACTGGATAAACCAGAACCTCAAAACTATCCAATATTCGTGCACAAATCTTACAAACATTAGAAAAATATTTCAAAATCTAATCAACAAAGTGACACTCAATTAGGTGTCCCAGCACTAGTTCTCAAGTGGCAATCTGGTATTTCTTCTTCTTCTTCTTGTAAGGCCGGTGACCAGCTTGTTGGTCCAGAACATACTAACACTAGCATCAGCACAGCAAAGATGACAGACAAGCACAGCCCCTTTGATGCAAGCCCTTTCTCAGACTGGCACAAGATGACTGCTCCTCTAGTTACTTCTATGTAGCAGGCCTTTTAGGAGCAGACTGAAGACTGATGGGTTCACACACAGAAACAGAAGAAATAACTAGTTTCTGTTCAGTGATGTTCCTGCTACTTCAGAACCTTCCAGCAAAAAACATTTGGCAGTTCCCAAGTTGTGTTGTTGACTGAAAAAAGAGGTTCAAAAAGTTGCAAACAAAGCTGTAGTGCCTGTTAAGTTTAGGTTATAATCCATTTTAGACAGTACTTATTTTATTGCCTACATTTAATAGTAATATTTTGTTTTAATTTTATAGTTTTAAGACATTGCAAGTTTGTAACAGGAAAGTTCTTACGAGAATAGCTTGTGGCCCACTCACTTCCAGAGCCTGAGCGGACTGCACTATCATAGACACAGCCAGGAACCTGTATCAGGAACAGGAGCTGTATATGAAGCCCCGAGCAGTTTACCACCCTGTGACATAAACAGATGCTGCAAAGATCAATTAACAGTTGCATGGCAGCTAATTCCATGGCATACAAATGGTTTAAAGTAACTACCCTGGTTAAGTCTAAGAGCAAAGTGGCTGTTTACCAGGTATCTCATTCACTTAGCACTGTAAATCTTATACCTCAAATGAGGCAGACACTCTGGGAAAAATAGTTAAGCATGTCCTATGATAGTCCATCGTAGAACACAAAGGGGACAAATTCAGTTATTTATTAACTCATTCTCCATTTTACTGCCACAATTACTTTAATATAGCTTCAGATAAACCACCCACAGAGAAAAAAAATCTTAATATCTTAAAACAAGAAATGAGCAGAGCTTGGATACACCTCAACAAACACAGTAAACAAAAGCTCTTGCTTAGGAACAAATTAAAACAATGGATTATGTGCTCAGAGGGGAGCAGCGTGCTTCTTTGCAAGTGCCTGTTCTAGGATCCTTTCATCACTTCTTAGTACCCAAACAGTGATGGGAAGTGGAACTTGTGCTACAGTAGTTTTACCCTTCGGCTCTGAATTCCAAACTATCAGCCTGAGCTGGTTCTCCAAATTCCTCTGCCTCCTTTAACAGCTTCCTCTTTATCTGAGTGCCGCTTTGCAGCCGATTTCCCTAGGCAAAGCATTGCCAGAGCTTTGCTATTGTCCGCCTTGGCCCAGCCATGCTCCAACACCTCCCTTCCTTATATCAACACTAGTGTTCATTTCACTGCTCGGCAAGCCAGAAGAGCTAAGTGGTAAAGCTAACCTCTCCCTTCTCACTCATAAGATTATGCAATGAGCTAAACCAAGAAATGGATCCAGCATAAAACTACAGCCACCCAAAACACTAGTATGTACACAACGCTAGGGCTACAAAATATATAAGCAAAGGGAAAGGTTGTTCTTTCCAGTAGCAGGCTGCACTCATGGCAATTAAAAAAAGCAGCTCTGGATCCATAGCACAGGTTATGATACAGCTGAGCCAGTTAAATGGCTTTTGCTAAGAAAGCTGATTTGCATCCTTCTCCCCTTTCAGCTCCTGTGACTCCCTGTGAATAGGGCAAGGAAAGTTCAGTTGTCAGCTGCAGAGTCAGATGTGTACTACTGTCAACATGAGGAAAACTTCCAGGCTTTTCTTACCACTAGATGAAACTCATCAGTGCTCCTTCTACTCATGTTTGAGTATCTTAGCTGATCTGGCTCAAAACTAAAAATGCCTCAAAAAAAAGGGGGAAGGGGGGCTAAGATAATTTCCTTACTTGTTCACACAAGCACCACTGTAGCCCAAGAAAGGTGACAGAGGAAAAGAATTACAGTAGTAGTCATCCCAACCTGGGTATCAGAACTGAATTCTGAAGACAAATCTCTATAGTTAATCTGCTAGCTGCCTCTGATGGGCAGACACTCCCACACAGTTCCACCTCCTTACTCAAAATGGCTCTTACACTTTTCTGACCATATCTATTTGTTTGGTTTTGTTTTTTAAGTCACCTTTGTGAGCTGAACTGGCTCTCTGAAGGATCAGACAAGCGCTGATGCTGACAGCTAAGAAGCAGAAGTTCATAGCTGAGACAAGGAGCAGTAACCAGGTCCACCCATTTTGGCGGCAGATAAACGTTGGCTTAACTCAGCCATCTCACAGAACTGTGTTTTTCTTATTGCTGCTTCACAAGACAGAGTGATTAATCAGCTCACCACCCACAGAGATGAAGACCTACTCCCCTTTGAAATCTTGCTCTCACCAATCCTCCTAGGTCCAGTTTCCTCCCTTGAAAGTACTCCAGACCTTGGTAAGCACTTCCCTGGGCCAACTCAACTGATTCAGCCCCCAAGCAAAAAGTTAACCCGAAAAAGGTAGTTTTCCACTGCATTAGCAGGTTGATTCAGCTCATGGTAGACTACTGAAGACCCCACAAGGTAAGGGGAGCAAGACCTCCTTTCACGTGTAATCAACTATGTCAGCTTGGAAGCCCCAACACCAACTGAGCTGAAACAAGCTTCCTGCTTTTCTTACCTCCCTTTAGAAAAAAACAAAAATAAATCTTTAAATAGGCTAAGAACAGTCTCAAACAACAGACAAGTCTCAAATAACAGATTTTAAAACCAACTCAGATTTAAAACAGGCAATTACATAGTACAAATGTCACAAGACACATACCTCTAACCTGTCTTATGAGCTACTTCTAGTTCTTTCTAGTAGTCTGCGCAGCTTCCAGATGTTTCATAAGCCCCTTTCTTACCACAGGCCGCAGCTCATTCCCTCCCTCCTCTTCCAACCAGAGAATCTTTATGCAACTCAGCAAAGTGCAATACTACCCTTTCACAGGCCTAAGCATAATGAAACATTAACCTAAAGCAAAGATTTTTCTTAACTTCTTTTCAGCCAGTTATCAGTCACAACTTTGTCATCAAATGGGTAAGTTTTATTTAAATTAATAGGAAGGACAAACTACAACATTCCAAACTGCCAGTTATAGAGCAAAGGGACTTCACATACCAATTATAGCATGGACAAGAAGGGAAGAAAAATAACCTCCTAATCCTTCACGATGGCTACATAAGTTTGGGGACAGTAATGTCATAAAAATGGCTTTTTAACTCTTTTAAAGATGATTCAGCTTCAATACTTAAATAAATAAATGTTGCTGTAAATTATTTACAACAGCATATCTGAAGCCAATGATGTAAGTTTTCCTTTCTACATAAAAATTAGTGCACACCTACGAACTGAAAAGAGCTGTTCAGCTTTATCACATTTCATTTAGTATGGCACTACCCAATTGCTAACTCTGCAGGTTTTAAAAATAAATAAATAAAAATTCTTTCCAAACAAAATTAAACTACATGAGTCTGTAGAAAGCCTCTTCGTGTCCTGGATGATCACAAAAGACTTACAAAACTGCCAGCCATTCATAATAAAACGGTTTTAGTCAAGGCTCGGGGCGGGGGGGGGGGGGGTCAGGTTTTTTGTTTT
>NW_008794414.1:454993-459018 GCF_000699145.1 Aptenodytes forsteri
TAGTCAAGGCTCGGGGCGGGGGGAGGGTGTGTCAGTTTTTTTGTTTGGTTGGTTTTTTTGGGGGGTAATTAAAGGTTAGAATTAGTACAAGGGCACACAGTAACAGTCTCATGAAACCATCTGTATGGTTATCTACTTATAGTTTGTTATTTCTAGTTAACTTCTTCTAAGAGGCTAAGAAGATGTACTTACACAATACCTAATATCTGCTCTTTTAGGGATCAAAGTATCATCAAAAGGGTCTCAAAGCAAGATATAAGTAGTACAGATCAGTACACTGGTTTTCAGTATGAACAAGTTCTCAGACTATCATGGAGTGTTAACACCAGCTCTAGTGGGATGAAAACCTGTTTAGTATTGTTACAAGTAGAAAATAAAGGCAAGAGGCTCTGGTCATGCACATTGCTAGCTAGCTCTTCCAGAACAAAGTGCACTGACACTAGAAACATTTCACAAGGAGGCCTGAAAAATAAAGCCAATTCAATTGCTTAATTTCAACATTTGAGAGTCTCCTAGACAAGTGAAATGGTTGACTAGACAGCTTACTTTACTCTAGAGAGTAAGGAGAATTAGATCACCAAGCAATTATATTTTCTTTCATCATCTTCCCCTAATAAGAATAACTTTTGAGATGTTGTTGGTTTGTAACCAGCAACTATCTGCAGAAATTGAAAGGCAAGTGAAAGTTCATTACGCAAGAAGCTCTGAGGGTTGCTGAACTAACACATTCAAGAAAAGCAGAAGACAGACCTGCTCCTGGAAGATGCAGCAACACTGATCATTAAGAGAATGATGTATTCCATTTAGATGGGATACAACTGACAAGTTATGTTGGTGGCAAGAAATCTTACCATTGCAAAACTGGTATTTCAGGCATACTAAAGTTCAGTAGCATTCTCTGGTGGAATCTAGTAAACATACTCTAATATAAGAAAACCCTGTTTAATGCATATTATATATCCTAGGGAAAAAAAAATCCAGCTCTAGTCTTCATAGAAATCTCATGTATCATTGCCAGTTTATTCCCATGTGGTACACTGCTGGTAACGAAAACATTTATGCAGAAAAGAAGATTCCACCATCATACAGAAAAACTTTTAAGTAAAAAAATGACAGACTTTCAGTCACCAACTGCAAAAACAGGCAATATTTGTGTGCTAAGAGTGTTCACCCTGGCTCAGATCGAAGTCCACCTCAACTGGTGGCCAAAAGCAGATGTGTAGGGGAGTGTGGATGAACACACCAACTCCTACCGGCAATCAAAATGAAACAGACACTATTAACCACCAAGGCAAAGGTCTCAGAGCCCTAAGCAGAATGCACCACATATGCTTCTAAATGCATTTGCAAACTCCTATAATGTTTTGGAAATATCCAGATCAAAAGATTTTTCCTGGTTAACTCTCACAGCAGTCAGTATTCCATAATACTTGTATTTTTCTCTTAAAGATACCAACTCCATGAGATTCCACAGCTACTGTCCCACTGATACAATGTAAAAACCATGCAGATTTATGACAAACTAGTTTGAGTACCTGAAAGAGAGCCATGCCATTTCAGGTCTCTCCCACAACAGAAAACTAACTAGATTTTAAAACAGTTCTGACTACATAGAAAAAAAAAATATATATATAAAATGTAACAACCATAATAGAATCAATCCCATGTTCATAAAGCTACCATGCCTGAAGTACCAGCAGAAGAAAAAGTCACTGAATGTCAATGACCAATGAAGCAAGCAATGCAAGGGGACAAGAGCTGCTGAGCAAAAAGCAGTCTTACACAGTCAGTTTCTGTGGCTGTCATTTTAAGAGACTAAGATCATTCTGAATTCCTGTGCTTAAGTGGATGAAAGTATGTGGAATCACAATTCAGAGAAGACACATGCAGGTGTCTTGTATAACTGCAGGGGTTTTTCATTGGTTTGCTTCTGGCTCACATAACCCACTTTGTTTTGCAGTGCTGAAAAGGAAGACGAGCTAAATGTTAACATCTGTCTTCAGCTGATGCTGTCTTACTTTTCTCCTACAGTTTGTTTACAACTAATTGCTGAGTCACCAGGCAGCTGATCCATTTCCAAAGACTCTAAATGAAGTCCCAGAGATAAATTTCTTATCACTATGAAAATTACATGGCCTGCAAGGCCACTGGCATATCTTCCTGGTTGGAATGCTGTGGCAGACCACCACTGGAACTGAAGAGGACAGCTCCGATCCACTCTTAATTTCCATCTGCAGAGCTGTGAGTTAAACTGCCTTTGTCTGAGGAACAGTAGTAACACCTAAACCATCACAGTCATTTTGGCAACAAACAACTGTGCACAACATAAATTGGCTTTTCAGTACTAGCTATATTAGAATACTTAAAAGGCTCACAGGAGATCTAAATAAAAGCAAAACCAACTTACTGCTACTGGCATATTCAATTCACTTCAAGAATGATCGTTGCAGTAGTTTTAATTAGCTTCCTGTAGCAACTCTGACTAAGAGCCACAGGAATTTAAAAAAACCAACCAAACAAAAACCCCAAAAAAACCAAACTTGTGAGCCATTTTCTTCTCTGTGTTTCCCTTCTCTATCTCACTCTTCCCATATCTGGCTCTTAAGCAGCTGAAACAACTGCAGAAGTGACACACATCCATTCTGTATTTCACATTTCAAGCAACTGAAATGCAAAAGTGCAGCACAGACCATTACACTGAGCATACTTCATTGTAAAAATTTAATCAGTGTACGATCAATGTACCAAACCAATTGTTTGCCGCCGCCTCTACCACTTTAACGATTATAGTTTTTAGAGAGATGCACCAGAACTGGACACCTGTTCCGAAGCACTATCGTTCTGAATTCTGCATCACCCTGGGCAGACAAACCTTTTCTTACCTCCCCTGAATCTGCTCAGGTAATCTCCTGTCCTCTGGTTTAATGAGCTGTCACTCACCTAAATACTCAAGAAAAATAAGAATTTTCACTTATATCATCTACAGCCTAATGCTTCCAACACGGTCATTATAGCTGTGACATATTTCATAAGATTCATTTGTACTACAGCTGCTACTGCAGTAGTCTAAAAAAGCTTCCAGAGTTTAAATGTAGGTTTAAAAAAAAATAAAATCACATAGTAGTTGCATCCAGTGTATTTAACAACCTCATGTGTAATGCAACTGCAGTGCATAATTATACTCTAGCAACAGATAATTTGGTTCATAGGTATGAAGTACAATTATGCAGGTATCCTTAGAATAGCATGTAAAATGACAGCTGTGTCATCAAACTTATTAAAGAAGGCATTTATTCAGGTATGAGGAAAACAAGAAGATGCACAATACACAGGCACAATAGTTAACTATGTTAGTTACCTTGTCCTGACAACAGTTTGATGAAAGTATGCTACTTATATCCACACTATGCTGAGGAAGCATAGGATATATTGGCAAAGGGGCTTCAAACAGAAATTCCTACCAGCATATGGTTATGCCTGCAGCATTCGTAAGCATTATTTGTTACACAGCAGCCAATGACAAACAGAATGGAGCAAGTTTTTAAAAAGTGGCAAGCAAATGGGTAAGGAAGGCAAGAGACCACAGAAGCAACTTGAAGCACCTGGGAAAGCAGTAGTCAAAAAAAGAAATAAATAATAATAGTCCCTGTAAATTAGAAGGAAAGAGCCAGAGCTTTTAGTTTTGACAGTGTGTCTCGACACTTTAACAGTTTGCTACAGCACCTCCAGCCGGGGCTGGAAAGGGCATCCGTGTGGCCTGAGCTGAAGGTACCTCACAGTAGTTGCCTTGGCCTCACCACGAAACTGCAGGGCGGCATGTGGCACCTCTCAGGCCTCACTGCTGTGGGGATGCAAGTAAGGGGCACTACCCAGGTACAAGTTTTCCAGTGACAGCGCCTTCTTCCTCCCCCCTCCCCTGCTCAGATGCCGCAGCCAGGGGCGTGACACAGCCCGACCTGCCTCGCGGCCTGTCAGCCAGGCCCAGAGGCGGCTGTCGGGCTTCCAGGCCTGTTGCGGGGCCCAAG
>NW_008794414.1:459678-464618 GCF_000699145.1 Aptenodytes forsteri
GTCCAAAATAGTAGTTCTCGTGTGTCTGTAACACCAGCCTCATCACCTCAAAACGAAGTCATATGCGTTCTCTCCAGTCCTGCTCCCCTCTGACTGATTTTTTTTTTTTCTTTTCCAACAGCATCTGAATTTTATTTTTCATCCTAGATCCCTATTCTAGGCGGTTACTACCCAAACGTATCTATACGTTTGGTGTCTCCTTATTAAGCACTGTTTTCCCCTTTGCTAAATTTCAGTAATTTTGATCAGGGCCACTCAGTTAGTCAAATGTATTTGATTTATTTTTCTTTTTATTCCATCTCAGCCATTTTGTTACCCGGGTTGTTCATGAAAATATTGAATGGGTCTTGCCTGGACAGGACAGAGCATTGGAAAAGCGGCGTGTGAAATTTTCTCCTAGTTTAAAAACCCTTTACACATGGAAGAAAGCCACTTCCCCATTATTTTATGTACAAGAAGTGAAGTTTCGACAAATTTTTGTTAATTAACAATTCCTATCCAGAATGAGTTTTCACAGAAAAACTGGATTTTGCCTTGTTTCCTATGAAAGTTGGGCTTCTGCTTTCATATATCCGTGTGTAGGGGTCTGCCTCTATGTTCCCTGTCCTAATAATGATCATGAAAACTGGCATCTGGATGGAGTAGGGTGCCTCGGGTGAGGGAAAAGCTGCAGTTGGGGTCAGCTGTAAAACCCAGCCAAGAATTCACACTGTAACAAGTCTTCCTAAGTGCTCCCTCTACAGGTAAGACCTTCAGCTGGCGTTCACGCTGTTCGCATGGGTTTGTGTGACCTCAACCACAGGAAACAAAGCTGCAGGAAACCAGGCTGTGAGCACGTAAGATTTCATCCAGTACAAATGGAGGTTGCTGCTAACAGAGATGGGGCAGCTCTGCTCCCGCTAACCCGCTCTTGGACCCTCCCTTGTTCTGGCACTATCAGAGTCATCTGGTGAATCGGGGTACTGGAGTGGCTAAGCTTTAATTTTTCCGCATTAGCTTTCAGGCAAATCCATTCTTGTCCCACGGCCACACAAACTATGCTTTTGTGTGCTTTGCCATGCTTTGGTATGCTTCTGACAGCTTTGCCAGATGGATCCCACCTCTGCTTCTCAAAGGGGGTCCCATGGTTGTGAAGGCTAAAGCCCATTCTGTTATACCACACAGACAGGCATTGACCCAGTCTCCTCTCCTACAGGACCCTCTCCCTTGGCTGTATTGGGAAATATGAAGGAGAACTGTGTGGGCTTCTGTGTCCTTCGCCTTCTCCTCCAGAGCCCTGCAGTCACTCATGACATGCTCCGAGCCTCTGATGGTATTATCAGGGATCGCTACATGGTTGAGCCACAATGGGTATTACTCTGAGGGCTGGTCAAGCCTTGGCAATCTCTCCTGAACACCCCAGGGTAATAAGTTTCAAGTACATTTGATGGGGACAGACTTTTTAATAGGGCCTGTAGCGATAGGACAAGGCTAATGGTTTTAAACTAAAAGAAGGTAGACTCAGACTAGATATAAGGAAGAAATGTTTTATGCTGAGGGTGGTGAAACACTGGCACAGGTTGCCCAGAGAGGTGGTGGATGCCCCGTCCCTGGAAACATTCAAGGTCAGGCTGGATGGGGCTTTGAGCAGCCAGATCTAGTTGAAGATGTCCCTGCTCATTGCAGGGGGCGTTGAGCTAGATGACCCTTAAAGGTCCCTTCCAACCCAAATCATTCTGTGATTCTATGATTCTATGATTCTGTTTACCTCACTGACGGGATTTGGTGTCTTAGTTTCCAAATTATGTGATCTTCTAGACTTCAGGTTTGACACAAGCAAAATTGGCCTGACGTGGTTGAATTAAATCTAATCAGAAAAGGGAATTTCCATTTTGTAAAAGTGCAGATTGCTGATGGGGAGAAAATACAGACACTGCAGAATTTCTAGTGAAATGGGTGGGTATCTTTAACACGACTGCTTAGCCGTCTAACAGCCTGCTGGTGTGACTGACAGTTCAGAGAGAAGGCAGCCCTACCCGTTTCTGCTCTGGCAGCCTGGTAAGACACAGAGGTAACCAACTTGCAGGTGACCCGCGTGGCAGGCCTATGCCCCGCTGACTGGCTCGGTGGCTGCTCGGCTTGGGTCAGCAGCCGCACAGTGAACAGATAGCCAGGCCTCTTCTGGTTAGCCAGGCAGCCGTCGGTGCTTGGGAGGTTTTACATGTGCGCGTCTGTGGAGTATTTCAGTGATGCTGCTGTTGGAATATTTATGGAATCAGTGTTTGGTAGAGGCTTGCAAAGATAACATGCAAGAATTTGTTGCTTACGCTATCCCATGGTAAATACAAGCTAATTTGCTGCTGGATAAGAGATCATATGCCTGAGTTACTGAGTGTTACCAGCCATTCTGCAAACCTCAGATGCCTTCAACTAGAGATTAATGCAAAATTGATTTTCCTCCAAATTATGTTTAACATACATTTGTTTAAATGCTATTAAGAGGCATGTAAGTAAATAGGTATTGTATTTTTTTTTTAATTTTTACCTCTCACCTGCCTAAATTTCTGTTTTCCAGACAAAAGAATATCTTCTTTTGTTAAGCATTAATACTTTAATAGAAGGCTACCACGGACTCAGTCTCACTTATTAAAAAAATTATTAGCCAGGAGATATAAAAGAAGCAATTTCAATTCAATATTGAAACATAATGCTTGCAGAGAGTTGCTTTGCTTTTGTTTTTTTGTTAATGTTCTCTTGAATAATACATGTTATCTGTTAGTCATTTTATATAACATGCTCTTTAGAAATATGATGATATATTTCACTAAGATGGCAGTATCAGGATTATATTCTGGCAGATTTGATACACTTGAGAAAACTAGATTTTGCTCTTTTTTCTGTGTCACTCAGTTTTTCCCTAAATTTCCATCATTTATCACTGTGCAAACTCACTTGGGGTTTATAGCAAGGCCTTAGGCTTTGCAGGATCCTTACCACTAATAGTACTATTTAGAAAAGAGCCATGGAGGCATCCAAAGCTCTAGATACTCTGCAGAGCAAAGCATTAGACAGGAATTTTTATGGAAACTAAAACACAAAAGCAGAACCCTAGCATAACATTTGAATACAACCACACTTTAATTATAATTTGCATTGTACTGTCATTTAACTGTTAGAAGTCAATCTCTACCTGTTTTTCAGTTTAGCATAAAATTTTTAAATCATTCCTTTGTGCTGTTAAATTATTCATACAGATGCTGAGTAGAAAATGTTCTTTTCCAGTGTCTGGCATTTAATCTGGCTGTATGTACTTTTTCTGAACATTAATTGTATGCTACAATTTATCTTATTTGTGAATTTTACTTAATTTTTAGAAGATTAGGTTTGTATTTTACATAAGTTACAAGGCAATATATAGCATATTTTATTTGTTATAAATGTTGAGAATGGGACCCCACCTGATGTGGAAATACATAGAGCAGAAAGACACTTAAATGTATATAAATCTCAATGACGATTTGCCTTTGGAGAGAGAGAATTTCTAGGTACCTGTTAGGCATAAAAAGTAAAGAGCAGCTTGTTAGCCATCCTAGTTTTTCCTTTATTTGTAAAAGAGCTAGGATATTTTCAGGTCCTTCAAATTCCATCAGAGAGCCTCTTTTCAATGTTATTAAGATATAGGGACGATCCGGCCTATTGATAAATCTTCTGGAATTATCACAAACTGATCATTGTTAATGGCATAAAGAAAGATTTGTCAACTGATCAGTGTAGTACCTCCTCCTTCCAGCCTAGGACTTTAAGAGTCTAGTACTTTGTTGTTAGGTTCATAACACTTCTCCCCGCAAGTTTTCCAAACTTGTATGCTGAAGTAATGGTAGAAGCCCATGTAATGTCTTTGAAGTGCAGCATCAAGCAGTGGTATTTACTAACTTTTACTTTTACTTTCATAGTGGATTATCACAACAACCACCCATGCTGGATTTTTTTTTATTTTTTATTTGTCTTTAATATGACTTAGATGGCACACAATTTCTTTTTTTTTTTTTTTTTTAGTTGTCTTGTGAAATTGGCACCTAACAAATGGTTAGGTCTGTTAATGCAAGCATCTTGTATGCTCAGGTATGTCCTTGAGAATTGGGAAGAGTTCTCACTTGCAGCCAGAGAGCTGCTGAAGTTGCTTTTTGTATTTTTTTCTCCTTAACATAGAAATTTGCTAGTGCAACCTTTCTGAAAGAAAGATGTTGTATTTCTGAAATTCCCATTTGGTTTCTGATCCACTCATTGCTGATTGGGTCTTATGTGAAGTGCTCCAACCCACACCCTGGACTTTATAGCCCAGTTCAGTGATGAAATTCCATTTTTCCCTCTAGTTGCAGGGCTTGGGATGCTTGATTTTGGCAATTTGAGGTTCTCATTTGTTGTTTGTGTTTGGTTTCATTTTGTGACAGGGGCATTTGAAAGCATCAGGAAGGGCTCAGATGTATTTGGTCTCTTTACCTCTTGCTGATAGAAATCTGTGTTCTTCTCTTCAGGTCAATCTGACAGATTGTTGTCTATCTTGAATGGGCAATTTCATGCAGACTTCTTGTTTGCACAGAAAGAATGAAGCAAATTAGTCTTTTAATCCCCAGTCCTCCATCCCTTAGGGGCTTCATAATAGGATTCTTACTTGTGGAGCTGGAATATAGGCTTGTCTTCCACTGCTTTTTTAATCTTCGCCTTCAAGAGAGTGAGCATGGCTTAACATTTGAATAATGTAAACCTTTACACTCTGACTGGTTTGCTAGGTATGTTATTCATGACATAGCAAACACATTAGAATCTCTACTATTTTTTACACCATTTAGGCCCAGAGTGTGGGAAGCAGCAGAGGCTGCATACGCAGAGAATCATAGAATCATAGAATCATAGAATCATTGAGGTTGGAAAAGACCTCTAAGATCATCGAGTCCAACCGT
>NW_008794414.1:466548-492503 GCF_000699145.1 Aptenodytes forsteri
CCGGTCGTCTTCTCCTCGCCCACTTCTTACGGCGTACAGGGACAGCCTGCTCCTGCGCCTTTAAGACTTCAAAAGAACAACGGGAAGAGGAGGGTCGGAGCAGCAGGTATCTGCTGGACTCTGGGAGGGGTGGTCTGGAGCAAAGAAATGAAAATGCTTAGACATTGCCACGCAGGTATGAGGAGAGTGAGTGCAGGGAATAGAAAGCGTAGGGGTCTCTTGGCTGGGAGAAGTTGGGGATTGGAATGAGAGAGGATTTGGGGCAATATGAGAAGAAATACCTCCAGTGAAAAGTTGGATAAGAGGACTTGGAAAACCAGGGGTTTTCAGGCCAAAGAGTTGAGAAATTTTGGAGTGGAGAAATGGGAAACTGGAGACTGTGCTTCTGAGTAGAGTACCTAGAAATACGTGCCTATGAGGAATGTGCGACTTGGGCTCTGAGGGTCCTAGTCCAGGCAGCTTTGGCTAGGATTTCAGCTAACAGCTGGAACATGGGTGCAGAGGCTGTTTCCCCACCCTCTTCTGTAGCCTCTGTTTTGCTTTCAGAAACATGGCAATTTTACTAATGTCAATTTGTATACTTTTAAAAGACCCAAGCTAAGTTACATTGTTGCTTTTGATCTGGTGAAAAAAAGCTTGGAAATGAGTTCCTTCTCTAAAACCTTTCTTTAGAATAGTGTAGTATTTAACAGCCTTAATTAAATGCTGTTAGCTAAACACTAAAAATAAAAGTAATGCTCTCTGAAAGACACCATATTTCTCTAATCACTATAGTTATTGAATGTTTTATTCCAGATCGACTACATTGAGAATTTTGGGGAATGAAAAATTCAGTTTCAATAGCATTTTTTGTTTTCAAAATATAATCTTGAGACTACATTTTCAAGCCAGTGCAACAAAAAGTAAAAGTATAGTTCTTCAGTTTCCCAGCTGTATTCATATTTTAGGTTTTTGTCCCCGTGGAAATATTTACATGACCTCCGCTTTATCCCTGTTTCTTTACTAATGGCCTTTGCCACTGTTATCATTGCACCCTGTTTTTCCTTGCAAATAATCTTGTTTTTCACTGCCTTGACATAAAAATAAAGTTTGATAAAACAGCACATGATAAATTTTAATACACTTTTCCCATAAAAACTAGGAAAAAAAAAGGATCCTTGAAATAACCTTGAAATGGCTAACAAACCAACTGAAAAGATGTGTTGATGTTTTTTTTTTTTATTCTCAGGAGCATTAGCAAATGTGTGCTTGTGTAACAAGAATCACAAAAGCATGGAGTATTAGTGCTACACAGACAATGTCAGACATCCATGCAGAAGTCTACTTAAACTGGCATCAAGGCAAATTTTCAAGATGTTTTTACTTCAGAGGCAGAATTTTTCGTAATTTTCCTTAGATCCCTTTTTAACATTGTTTTGGCAATGGTTCAATAAAGAGAAAGTGGAAGGTAAATAAAGTTACTGCACAGGCTCACAGGAAGTGAAAATCATGAAAACTTCCTGTTTACTCATAGCAAGAAGTGAGACAACTTTAAGGAAACTGGTTTGCTTAAAAAGGAATAGGAGTAGGCAAGCCTGGTCACATTTTTTTCAAATTGAAAATATTTTGGTCTGAAAGGGTTAAAGAGAAGCTTTTTTTTAAAAAAACAACTATTTTTTTTCAATTTTTTTTTCTTTTCCTCTTCCAATAGTAACGATTTTTTTCTTTTTCAGACACCTTCATTGATGTCTTTTGGTGGCTATAGAAAGTAAGGAACTGTTTAAGACTCTGGAAGTCAGCAGACTTGCTAAAGGATTTGAGTTGAGGAAATCTTAGGGTCAGTGTCGCAGAAATGATCTTTTTCCACCAAGATATTAGCAGATAACCTACCCTATATTTTTGTCTAAAAAGTGTGATGGCAATGTCTGGTAATTCTAATTAAAATGCTTGTAGCTAAACCATAGCTAAAATGATGTTAAAAGGCTTTAAGTTCCTATTGAAATTATTTGAAATTTAGCAAACCAAAATAGCACGAAACTAGATGTTTATTTCTCTTTTAGGTACTTCTTCATTGTGCATTCCACTGAATAAGCTTCATCTTAAGTATTTTAAATTAGAAGATGTTTTACTTTAACAAATACATATGTAGGCTCCTTCCGTATTCAGCCATTGTTGATGCAGAGGGCAGCACGTGCTTCTGCATGTATTTTCCTTCATTTGATTGAGTCATTTTCAGAACTCCAGCCTTTTTCAGGTTATTTCAGCACAGTTTCCCTCGCTTGTCTTCAGGCTGTGAAGGTCACACCAAAGCTGTTATCGCCCACATGAGCTGTGCCATTGTAGCCTTACATTGTAGGCCAGGGAGTCTTTAATTCCATGGATCAGATGGTGGGCAAGTGTTAATTTTTTCTCTTCTTTAAGGTTCCTATATCACTATCTGTCGGCCGTTCATACACTGGCCGAGAAAGGCAAACAGTAGATCCTAGAAAGGCAAAAAACCCAAGAGAATGAATTGTAATGGGGCAACACCCCCCCGCCCCATCAGCTTGCATTCATTTCAGATGGCAAATTATTAGATGTTCAATTTCTACATGTTTATTGAGAATATCTTGTTGCCCTGATCAGAAGATGCCAAGTAGTACAAAATTTTGGATGTCTAGGATTCTGTCTTATGTTTTATGGCAATAACTGTAGGAGGAAAGTAATTTTTCTGGCTCCAAGGTCCAGTTTATTTTTAATCAGATTTCTCTTTGATGGAGAGTCTCTTCCTTTATAGTTTTATAGTTTACTTCTATACCACCTAAAAAAGAGATTTTTCAATTCTTTATTTCTAGTCCACAAATAGAAAGAAGGGTTGTATCACATCTTGACCTAAGGAAGCTCATCTGCTAAAACTTAAATTCAGATGGTATCACTAGCCACTTTAATCCCATCCTTTTTAACAGTGAAGCTTGTTTAGTTGTCACAACCTTCATGTCATCATAATTACTTAGCACAGAAAATGCTTGCAGCCTGTGGCAATGCCGAGCCCTCATCACCATAAGGCTTGCCCTGTGGTACGTTGACAGTCCTCTCCTCCAAGGCCTATTCCTATTTAGCATTTTTTTCCTGCTATGTTTCTCAGTCCTATTTGTATTTTCTTCAGAATGACCTTCATTTATTTTATGTGGTCAAAAAAATGAAAATTGCCAAAATGGCTTCTAGGTAACAATGTCAGTCACAGTGTTTTTGTCCCATGTCTTCAAAAGGTAAGATGACCAGTCTCTTTGCAGAACTCCTTGGTGCTGTAGGAAAAAAATACACAGAATAAGTATGAGCACAGCACGGTCCACAAACCATGAAAAGTAATATAGTGTTTCAGAAATAAAAACAAAACTTGCTCCTTTTAGGAAATCATCAGCTGTATACCAACTGGCCAAGGCTATATAAAAACAGAGTCAGCATGCTAATTTATAGAATAGAATGATAGAATCATTTAGGTTGGAAAAGACCTTTAAGATCATCAAGTCCAACCGTAATGGACTGTGGGGACCAGGAGCCTACTCCTAGTACTACTTCTAGTAGTTTTCTTTGACAGAGGCAATGGAGGAGCATACAGGGAAAAGTCTGAATGAATTTTTCCATGAGCAACAGTAATGTGGAAATTTTCCATAGTTCTTGCCGTGCACATGAACCCAGCTGCATGATGGGGAAAAGCAGAGCTGTCCCTGACAAAAAGGGTGACCAGGAGCATACTGCATAAATTCTTTTTGCATTAGCAGTTAGGCCATAGCCATCCTCTCATCCTTTCCATTGTGTATACTCTGTGTAACATAGAGTTAATCAGTCTTTACCTACTCAGTAAATGGGGCACTCCCATGGTGCATCAGACTTACTATGCTGAAGATATGCAATAAAATTCTGCCATGATTTGGGAATGCAACTTGTCTTGGCACAGAAAGAAATGAAACAGCCAGCCTTCCCAGAAAGGTATGGCAGCACTAAGCTAATTCACGTGAGACTAAGTAGAGATGAAAAGAATTGTATCCTGATGACTCAAAGTGAGGTATTAAAACAGTTCCCTCAAATGAAAGCAATGAAAAGGTATAGTTCCTCTAGTATAAAGTCAATTAAAGCAAAGAGAAAACACAGAGAAAAGCTTATGACAATTATAATATTTATATCCAATAAAAATGGAGGAAATAGTGCAATATCCAGTTTAAGTAGTGCAATGTTGTGTATAAAATAAAACCAACTATTTTGGAAAAAATATATTGATTACAGTAGACATTGAAAGGAAGAAGAGAAAAGAAAGAAAAGGAAAAGATAAGTACAGATCAATTATACAAATGGACTGGTTTCCAAAACCAAGGGGCCATACGGAGATTCATAGGCTTGTTAACATTTCCCAGTAAAGTCATCCCTAATTTGTCTGAATTAAACCTGCTTCTCTTTCCACTTTTACTGGAAAGAAAAATTGTAATTGGGACTTTTTGGGGCATGAACTGGATGGGTTTACGGGGCATTCCATCCACCCTGTGGCTCATTCTTTCAGGTTTCATCTTAATAAGTTGAATTTTCTGCCAGTAATTTGCATTTAGATTATGAATAAAATACTGAAGATTTCATTGTACTTTCTTACATGAAAATTTTGCTGTAATGACAACAGGCATATTTATTTTGTTTTACGTAAGTCAATTTGGAACATGGAATTGTCTCATTGTTTGGAAATAGTTCAATAGTTCAACTTTACATGTGCTAAGAGTATCTCTTATAACATGCAAACATTTTATCCTACACCTCAGATGAAGATCAAATAGGCTTAAATACTGTAGTTGCAGTAAGTAGACGTTTGACCTTATGTTCTGAGGTGAGTAAATTCCATGCATTTTTGTATATATAAGTTGGGCTTTGCCCTTTCCGCCAAAGAGAACTGATGGTTAGTAATGCATGTGATCTAGCTGAGTTTTAGAGAAAAGTAGACTGGAACTGAGAAACCAAGCAGTAAGAAATAGTACTTTGCTGAGCCTTATTTTAAAGTAATTACCATGATCAGCATTGAAGTTCTGTTAATCCTGTCTATTGAATGGGAAAAAATGAAATTACAAATTTAACTCTCATGAGTGCAGTTCTGTGAGGGGAAAAATCTATTACCTGTTTTATGTTTATTTATAACAGATTGATATGATTAGTATCATCTTTGATAAACAGAAATTATATAACTCCAAAGAAAGCTGTGATACAGTGTATATGCTAGTTTATATTTAGGCTAAATATGAAACAAAATGATTTAATAGGGAGGATTCAAAGCACTTTTGACTAAGGTACTGCCGCAGACTGGAAGACATAGAAGATGTGCCTCTGTGGCATTAAAACACTTTGGAAATGTACATGTTGTGTATCAGGAATAGATGGGAATAACAACATTATTTCAGAAGTTTAGTATATTTAAAATTGACACAGAGATATACTCATCGTTCCCCAAACTTACTTCAAATTATATGCATGAAGCACTAGACATTATTGTTAAAACTGCAACCATGCTTTCCAAGAAATAAATACAGCTGTCTGCAGTAAAGGATCCCTGACATAATTTTGTCATGTGTATTATCTTCTTTATGAGAAAATCTTTTCTTCTGTCAGAAAAAATATACATTCCTTATCCTGCTCTTTTGAAAATACCCAGTTAACTGTATCTGATATTTCTTTGTTTTCCGTCTCTAATTTTCAAGCATTTTCAGTATTACACTAATACTTCTTACAAACTGTTTCCTCTTCATGGAGGAAATAATAGGTGATGCAATAAAGATAAAATTAACATCATGGAGAACACATTGCAGAAAACAAGAAGCACATTGTGAATGAAAAGCCGTAAAAAGTAACCAAGGAGCATCAGTCCAAGGACTTCAGATTTCAGTTTCAGCTGATGAACTTGGCTCAGAGTGTATTTAGCATGTCTTGAACTTACACTACTGACTAAGAATCTGAATCTATTAAAGTAAATCAGGTAAGCTCCTGGCAAATTTCCCTAGATACTGAAACAAGACCAGATTTTAGACTTGAGTTGAACAGTTAAAATTCTTTGTCAAACAATAATGGTCTTTGCATCTGACAATGACTAGGGAACCATCGCTGAAAGGAAGGCAGTATAAGGGCAAACATAATCCCTCATCAGAGAAGGCTACCTTGTGGAAGCGTTGGAGAGAAGGGGAAATGAGCACTCCAGAGACCTCTTCCATTGGTGGAACAAGGTCAGCAAGAGTTTCTCAGTCCTTTTTCCTCAAGACAGAGTTGTGGAAGGACCATGGAAGTTTGGTACAGTATCTTTGTTATGGTCAAAAAGTGCAGGATAAGAAAGGAAGGAGACCTTAAGAATCATTTAAGTTCATAAGAAATTGCAAACCTAAAAAGAAGCCTTTTTCTAGAGAGTTGCTAGTAACCACAGGAAAGAGGAGCTACTGGAATCAGAGTGCAATGGTCCATTCTAGTTGTGTCTTCCTCTAAGTAGCAGGCTTTGCCAAGATTTGAAGTATGGGAAAGATGCTTCACTGAATAGTTTAGCTCCTTTAACTGCATGGATTGTGGTGGCATGCAAACATTTCCTAGAGCTGCAGTTACTCCAGGAAGGTTAAGAATAGGCTGTGGAGTAGTTTACATGATAGCAGCCTCCATTGAGAAACAAAGGAAAGAAACCACTTAAAATTTACTGATAGCTTCTTTTTTAACTGGACTGAATTTACAGTCAAAACCTCACAGATCCCGAAGGTTTAAAGGTCGTCTGTAATCTAATGACAGAACCATAGATACTAAATATTGGAACAGTCAACTGTTCAGAGCCGCATAACACCTCCCCGAAGATGCATTTTGGCTCGTGTACTTTTGCTGGCGTGTTAAGTGATACTGGAGCTTTAAAAGAGGAATTGCTGAGAGTTTAAATAGCAAGAAACCTATCTGTGAACATTAAGTGAAAAAAACCCCAGCCTTGGCTTTGCATATACTAAGCAGTGACGCCTGTCTCACAACTAACAGCCTGTTGTAGGTATTGTTTTTTCAACTTGCAATGTCTTCTATTCTCAGTTAAATCATTTAAAGCATTGTGTGTATAGAAGCACACATATACTCTCACAGTTATACTGCCAGGAATTTGAATTAAGAGAGATGAGAAATAGGCAGTTTAGATTTATATAACTAACTCAGGGCTAAGCAGTGCAACTCCAACTCCCTTGAGGAAGCCTAAATGTTTGAGATGATCGTATGTATGAGTAATAGCTACATAAAATCTTTCCAGGCTTTGCTTCTGTAAATAGCAGCTATAGTAACCCCTGTAGTTTAGTCTTCAGTGGAGCTTATTCCTGCTTTACTGTAATTATTTTATTACCAATGAAAGTGATCTGAATAACATGATTGGCTTTTAAAATCTAAATGCACTGCAGTTGTTTCCTACAGACTACCATTTCAGTCTTTGGATGCTCTTACTAACTGCAGAAAGAAATTCTGAGATAACCATTAAAAACATCCACAACACTACTACAGTTAAATAACTGTGGTGATTTGATACTTCAGAACACAGAGCTTCTTTCCCCAAACCATGATTTATGGTTAACCATTGTATCCAACATTGTCAATACCTCAGGTATTAAATCTTAAAACTGAAACTATTGATGTTTAATTTAACACAATACTGGCTTTTCATTGTTTCCATGGGCCAACACTGACTGCTGACCACTGATTTTAAGGGGCCGTATGTTTGTGTCCTCCTCCCCAAATCCACAGAAATTATCAAGGTTACCTTGGTTGCGGTTCCCTCAATAAATACAAAGATTGATATGCATTTCAGAACAACGGCATTTAATCTTCGGTTCAGGTTAATTTAATTTAGTCATACATGTTGACAGTTATTCTGAAGTACACTGTTTTGACATTGCATTTCTTCTAGGTATTTGGAGAGTTTGCTTTGACTCATTTGGAAGAAACCTTGAGGAAGGTCAGCAGTCGTGGCTGAAACATCACTTTCTTGAGTGACTGTCAAACAATTTAGGCTAGCAGAGGTTACTGAAGTCAGTGTTTCCTTTGCAATCTTCTATGTTAATTGAGAGGACTACATTACAAAATTTACTTTTATTATACACAAAGAAGTTTCAAGGTCACTGTTACCATCCCCCCAGTCACATCTTTCTGGTTAAATAATGTAGAAACAGCAAAGAAGCTTATTACTGCCAGGTTCTCTCTCTCCAAAACCTCACTTAAAAGTGGAAGTAGGATATTTTTAGGATGGAGAGTTTAAATTTACTTAGGCCATATCATGGAAAGTTGGCTTAAGAACTGGGACATCAGCTTGTGACTTGAATTTACTGCTCTACCACAGATTTGCTGTTGCCTTGGTAAAATTATGGTTAGTACTTTCTTGCACTACTCAAGTATTATCAAGATCAATAAAGACTGAAGAGCTCAGATATCACAGTAATGGGGGCAATGCAAGCATGTTAGATATGTTGTCAACTGAAACTAGATAACTCAGTAGAAAGTGTGTACTTTCGTAACCAATTGTGTTTGCAGAAGCCACCATCATCTACCGCAATTCCCTAGCTGGAATGACCAAGTCTCTGTTTATATTTGGGACAGGTTAGCAATGATATTTTGGCCGTGGTTAGATGACTCAAGATCATTTAGATTTTCAGTAAGACATCTTACTTTACTATTGTAGAATGCTATCCCAGAGATAGGTGGGTCTTATGTTAGTTATGTTATTTTTTTAAACATTCTCAGAGATTGGGATTGTCTATATAAATATTCTTTATATATGGGATACAGCTGTATTAGCAACTCTTTGAAGCAAACTTTGTATTAGCAACTCTGAATTTACTATGAAATGTAACCAGAAACTCTGTAACAACTGAATTCAACCTTTCACTTAAAACAATGATTAAGCTTATCCTCTCCAAAATTTTATCACTCTTGTAATAGGTAATGAATTCCTAACAACTTAGAAGTAATTACTAACTATTTGGAGTTATTGAATGTGTTTTCACCAAGAAATTTAGTGCACCGTGCCAGCCTTTTATCTAGAAATAACATCTGTGCAAAGTAATTCTTGAGCTGACCAATTGCAGAGGGTAATTTTAAAAGGAATTTATTTAGGGCTAGTGGTTGTTCTTCCTTTTCCATAATTGAGCATTTCTTCTTCATTACTGGCTAAGATTAGCAACCTTCATCAGGAAAGAAAAAAATTAATAATTTTTTGCTTTTAAAACAAACTATTTGGAGTCGTATATTTTTATTAATATATGTATTATAACAGAGCCAAGATTTACTAAAGTGATTTTAGATACTTCAGAAAAAAACCCACTTGATTAAGTTTATATATAATCTAAATTCTGTAAGAAGGTACTCAGCCATAATCAACTCAACCAGTATGTCAATTGTTTGTCATACTATGTTTTAAACTCTCAGTATTTTTGTGACCAAATGTCTTGTAATGAAAAAAATTAGTGAAATCTAGATCTTTCTTCTGGGTAGTGAAATGTTTCCTCATGCAGAAGACTTTAAATCAGGCAAATGTTTTTTCTGTCAAGAGATTAGTAACATCTAACCGAGATACCTTCCCATCTCTTTGCCTGTCTCCTTACTGCAAAACAGAACTATCACTTTTTGCGATTTGTTTAGCTTCTGGTCATTTTCTCATAATCAGAAACAGTCTGGAGAAAGCATTTGTCTCTTCAGCAGACAAATGTCTTTTCTCCTTTTAACCTCTACGTTGACTGACTCTGCACTGAGTTTCAGCCTTGTAGAACTGAAGGCACAGGTTAAGGAGCTGCCGTCACTGTAACTCCTGAAGGAATTTGTGTTGCAGAAGGTTACAACATTTGCCAGTTGCAGCCTAATTCAAAGTCAGAAAGTCCAGCTTTCATAAAAGGAAGTAATTGTTTCTTTTAGCTATAGTCAGTGGTCCATTACCAATTATTTGGTTTACCTTCTAAGATTTGGTACAGGTCAGCAGCTAGGGATGGATTAGCTGCAACTTGCAGTCAAGTTAGTTGGTTTAGAATTCTTTGAAGTTTCCCAGTGCAGGTAACTGTTCTGATAGTATATATCTTTTCCCTCCCTCCCATCTTTCCTTTAGTGTTTTTGTATGTATTGGTACTTGAAAAAAGTTTCAAATATACTTCTGAAAGCAGATGAGGAAGTTTAACAACTTGCATCAATACTATGCCAATGAACCTCAAATCCCTTACAGGAGGATGAATTTCAGGCCAGTTTTAATCAAGCAAAGAGATTTCTTTGAAGGCTCACCAACTTCCAGATGTATTTGATGTTCTTATGATAGCTGCAACATTTTTCTTACACTCACCACGTAGTCTTCAGCCGTGATATGACAACAATAAGGCTATTCCACATTTGGAATACATATCTCACCCTGAAGTTATACATGATACTTTTATCCACTGTTGCAAGCTTCATGTATATTTGCTCAACCAAGTAGGATTTTTGTGCCTACAGAAGACTGTGCTTTGTCCAACTGTTAACCCTTAATGGTAGGCTTTTTCTTGCTCTAAGAGTGAGTACCAAGATTTACCTGCTGAAAGGCCTGGACTTGAGAGATCTGTTGTATAGCAGTATGTTTTTCTCCAGTTTCTCAGAGCCTGATTTTGGTATACTTTATCATTCTTTTTTGTTTTCCTTGATCATTTGATATATTAGGTAAGACATTAGTAAGTCTTCTCTACAGGTTACTGGTCATATTTCTTAATATACATATGCAGAGTAGGGATCCAGTCTAAACCTTCAAAGATGTTCGAATACTCTTCTTTGAATATTTTGTAAGCTATTTTCCTGTCCATCTCCGATAAGTGGCTTCTGCTGATTCAAAGCAGCTATTCTCTCTGTTGGCTAATCCAAGACACAAATTCTTTCTCTTTTTCCAGATAGATTCCCCCTATACATGCTGAGTGTCCACTGCAATTTCATATCTGTAAACTTACCAACAGTCCTGTCTTTTAAAATAACGCCAATATAATTCTTTAAAATACTTAGGTTAGTATGTTTTATTTTCTCTTCTTGAGTCACTGAGCAGTGGCATTCCTCCAAAATACTGCTGTTAAATTTTCAATAACCAGGTCCACGAGTCCAACATGCCACATTAGGAACTTTCTCTGGGGAGACAGTTAATTCTCTTTCCTTTTCAGTCTGCCTAAATTATAGGAATGTAATGATGTCCACGAGTGCCAACGTGATGAAGAACATATTCCACACTCTTAGTGAGGTCAATTTTGATACCACACTAGTGAATTGTAGCCATATTACTTACTATTCTGTACTGCACTATGTTTATAATTTCAGGAATATTGTCGCTATTGATCAAGTGCCCAGTCCAGTTGGGGACAATTAATGGCTAACTCAGTAGCCTTTGTGCTTAATTAAAATAAGATTTCCCTCCACACTTTCTAATGTATTTATATCCACTGACAGTCAAGCACACTGTTTCCTTACTCTCCAAACTTTCTAGGGCATATCCATAGAAAATCATCTGCCCATAGGCTCCAATGTCCCACAAAACCTCATCTTTTACTCTTCTCTTTCCAACTAAATTAGTAATTCTAATTTATTCACAGTATTTTAGGTGCTAGTGTTTTCTGCTTTGTGTCTGTTCCTTGTTATTCTTCTGCATGGCATTTTGGATGATACTACTCTGTAATCCTGTATCTCAGCCACCGGTCCCAAATACTACCTTTCACAGAATTAACCCTCCCTTTTTTCAATTATCCTGGATACCCTGGTCAAATCCCACTTTCATTATGATAAACCAAACCGGTTAAAGCTGACTTATCTGTCTGTTTACAGGGAGCTGTGATTTTAGACTGTTTTATTTTAATTGTTCTGGTTTTGGTTGCTGGCAGTTAACAGATTTTCCACCGGCACATAGTTTCCTTTATGCTTTCTTGGAGCAGTATGTCAATTTTAATTTTTCATTATAGTGTTTCTGAATTCTCCCTTTTTTTTTTCCCCTTATTGAAGTCCATTTTCATTTTTCTAGCTCTTCTTCTGTAAGTAATTTCATATTTGATTCTGTGAGAATGGATTTTTGCTCTAATTCTATGCCATTTCCCCCCAAATAATACTGAAAGACTTCTCTGAAATATTCTTTCTTTAGCTGATGTAAGAGTCCTCCTATCCCAATGCAAAAATCTTTCAACTAATCATTAGATTATACTTGTGAGCAACTGAATCTTCCACAGTAATTTCTCCTAGAGCAATCTGCATCAGGTAAATGAGACTCTTAACAGTTCAGCTTCTCCTGCCAGGCCAGTTAAATGTTACAAGAGGCAGTTTTAAAACTAGAGATCTGTTAACTTGAGGCATGTAAAATACCTCATACCATAGCTTGCATGGGTACCTGTCTTGCCTGTCGAGTTTCTGAAAAACAGACAAAACATGACTGCTGCAATCCTTGTGATTACTCCCTTTTACCTCTTTCTTTGAGTTCTAATCCTGAACGAAATAGAATGTTTATAATTTGGCTTCCCCATAGAAGTCCTGTGGCTATCCCACTAACCTCTTACAACATAAAACTTCTAAAATATAATTGAATATTGGTCTTTCAAAAAACCTTGCTCTGCACCAGTCGGCACTTCACACTGAGCCTACTGGCTTAGAAACATGTTCCAAAGCCAGAGATCTAGAGGGACTCAGCCCCAAAGGGCCAAATTAAGGACCAATAGCTTGCTGAAACTGTAGTTCAGACATTGAAAATATAAATTAATTAGAAATTGCTCTCCAAATGGCATCCTCCTTTTCCTGCTTGTTATAATTCCATGTACTATAAAGGCCAAGCTTAAAAGGGAAGGTCTGAATCAGGCTTTGTGCTAATTTCTGGAAAGACACCCAAGATTGCCTGAGTTATGTGGGGCAAAGTGACAGCAACAGTGACATCTGCAGAGCTAGTACTGTCACTATCAGCAGCACAAATGTGTTCTTGCATCTTTTATGAGTTTAATTCAGCAGAGGATAGAATGGATCTTTTGACAAATTCTGTGCTACAATTACAAGTCTGTTGCTCAAAGAAAAGGCTGTTTCTCAACTGAGAAATCAGAGACTTTGGTCATCAGTAGGCTGAACTGCTACAGTAATTTAACACAGAAGCAAGGAACATATAATCCAATTATGGGGAGTAATATCTAAATCACTCCTATTCCTTTTTTAATGGTTTGCTTTGGAATCCATTAGGACAAAAGGATCTTTATGTATGTAAAATATTAGTAAAGTGAAAAATTGAAGTGATCATACTTAGTTGTAAGTGAACAAAGTGCATTCATTTATGTTCCCTGTGAATTCTGTCATTCTTGTCCAGAATATGTAGTCATGGTATCCAATATGGCCATCTCAAAAAAGTAGTAATAACACATGATGGTGGTTAGGGATATGTAGCAGATTACTTTTCCAGTTTGGTACTTAATGTGGGGTTGAATAGGCAAAGACAAGGGTCCGTTTCAGATGCAGAGGTAACAATATTCTGAGGCTAAACTCTGGAAAAGTAGGACTTAACGATGCTGAAAATATGTGAAGTAGAACAAATGTTAGAGGGGATTTGGAGGGGTTTTTTTTGAGAAATGAATAGGCCTTAACTTATTATTAAAAAAAGCTTGGATCTCAACTCCTATAAACCAGGTTAACATCTTCAAATTAATAACAGTTATGTAGCCAGATTATACAAGTCAAGATTTTGAGCCCTTCTCAGTTAAGAAGGCCTTCAGATAAGACCTTGGTTGTGTTTGCGGTCGAAAAAAACCTTTGCAGCCTGTGGCCAGAAACAGGCTGCTGTCCCAAATTTGCCAACATGCAAAAGTATACTTATTTAATTTCAAATGTTACATTAAACTGGGTTAGTTAAGACTGTGATAAAGGAAATGTTTATCAGAGTCTCCCAGTCTTTTCCTGGCCTGAGACTCAAGACCAAATATTCTGGCCAATATTAAGGGTGTAGAATTACTTTCGTATGAATGACATGAATGGAGAGATTAGTTGTCTCGAAAGAATTATTTTTCTGTCCCAGACCTTTAGAAATGTTTTCTAGGGTGCTGGGAAATCAGTGGCTAGTCCAAAAGCAAGACAAAGGAACAGTTATAAATATCCCTCTCCTTCCAAATCCTGCAGAAAAGATGGCAAGATTAACATATATGTGGCTGCATAATTTTTTTCTGCTGTCAGTCACCCTTAATCTCTTCCTATCTTAGGGAGGCAGGAAAATACAAGGATTTGAAGGGCCAATTCAGAGGGCAGGATGGCAATCCATTTTGCTTGACTGTAAGACTGCAACTGTGAATGGAAAGAACATTCAAAAAATCTGCATATCACAATCTTAATGTCAAGAAAACAGCAACCACCCCCTTGCCCAACTAAGCCTTCCATTGCTGTTTTCATAAGAAAGATGATCTCAGCCTTGCAAATAGAAATGTTTAGCTGTTGTTGCTCCAATAACAAACTTGGAGTTTAACATAGTTCTTCCTTGAAGCTGCGCTAATTTACATCAAAATCTTCCCCAAATCATCTAACATTGTTCCTGTCTTGGTTTAGCCATCAGCCTTTCTAAGTTCCCTCTCTAGTCAATGGAGAAAGACAGACATCTTCAGAAAGAATTCAGAGAGCTCCTTCAGATAGCAGTTTGACCTGTCTTGCTCCATAAACTTTACACAGAGCCATGATTTTTACTTTGAGCAGTATGAAATCAACCTCTTTGTGTTCTGGGCTTTATTTTAGCAGGTAATAAGCAAGTGATGAATCTGTGGTACTATCCAATAAAAGATGAAAGTTTCAATTTTCTAAAACTTCTCTTGTAAATCTTCAGTTAGGGATTGTGGTACAGATGAGAGGAAAAAACCAAGTCATATACACATAAATAGACTACATGTCTCCCACGATATCCACAATCATAACTCTGAATATAATCCTTGCCAACAAACAATGTCTGTCTGTGAAAGGCATTTTAGAGTTTCTGAAGTACTCAGTAAATGGTCAATTCATAAAAGAACAAAGTGACAGATTTTGTCCATGTACCCTAGATAAAAAAGGAACAACAGCTACTTAAAATGTTTTTCATTTATCATCTTTAGGAAAAAAAAAATTTGGAATCACTGTCCAATCCCAAGGGATA
Organism: Aptenodytes forsteri; assembly: GCF_000699145.1. Taxonomy (NCBI): domain Eukaryota; kingdom Metazoa; phylum Chordata; class Aves; order Sphenisciformes; family Spheniscidae; genus Aptenodytes; species Aptenodytes forsteri. The sequence goes on from NW_008794414.1 coordinate 481,652, forward strand.
CTTATTCTGTGTCCAGTATGACCCTAATTATAATGATAATATAATGAAGAAATGTTCCCTCTCTTCCTGTAGCTGCACAGTGGCAATCTGCAGAAAATTGCCTTCAGCTGTAGATATATGAATATATGTTTTCTAACAGTGAGCTGTGTTCTCATAATAGCACATGTTTTTTTAAGGGATCCTTTCATGAACTGCGATTAAGAAAGGAGAATCTGCCATGCTATTAAGAAAGGACCAAGTAGCCCAAAGTCCAAACCAGATGCCAGCTTAATTTAATGTAATGAAGAAAAAAGCCAAAGCCAAAAGGGCACCAACATTGATAATCGTGTGAATTATAGGTAGTTGTGACCTTATTCCAAAGTAAAGTACATAGCAAGCTTGCATACGCTGCTGCATTAGTTGCAAGTCTGACTAACAATGTCAGTCAGTATTTCCATGTGTTCATCAATTCTAGAAACTTCCATTTGCCTCAGTTACATTTTCTGATTTATAGGGGTTTTTTGCACAAATTTCACAGAATTCAGCCTTTTTTTTTGATCATGACAAGTAAAAAATATTTCTTCCCATAATAATAAATTAAAAATTTGTTACAATCCTAGCACCAAAGCAGTAGGTGGTAAGCAAGATGAAATTTGGCAGGGTAGAAGCTCTGAATTGTGCTCCCAAACTTCATTTTGATTCCTTCAGTTTGCATTGCTGGCATACTGAAAATGTCATGCAATTCTATGAGGGAATTTTAAAAAAACTCAGAGCTATGCACTTGTATTAGTTCTTACTCTTGAAGCAGTGCCTTGTAGCTACATCCTTATAAATTAGTAGCTTCTCAGTATCAAGAGATTTCTAGGCAACCCTTGCATGAATACGTATAAAAATCAAGGCATACTCCTCGATTAAAGTGTATTTTTTCAAATGTCCGAGGATATCTTTTTCTCCTTCTGGTTATTTGCATTTTAGCAAGGAACATAAGGTCAGTTTTCATTCAGATAACAAGCTAATTTCAGTCAGACTATAAAAATTTAGGACTTAATTGAATATATATGTACAGCACGTGAACTCCCTCCTTTGTGGAAAGCAGGATGGAAGAATATTGCAGAGGTTTTCTAGCTCATTACTAGAAACCTTGTTGTTGCAATCTCAGTGGAAGGAACCTGGAAAGCAGGGAACGTCATTACCCAGTCTATCTTCCTGCCTCTGAAGGACGGTAATATTTATTGATTCTCAGGAAGAAATAAAGGGAACTTATAAGCAGGAGTAGCAGATGAAATCAGTAGACTACTGACACTGAAGAAGAAAAACTGAAAAGCAGTATGTTGGCAAAAGGCCAGCATAGCCACAACTGAAGAGCAGAAGACGTTTCCAGGCAGAAGAGTGAAGAGGGGTCATGAATTTTGCCCTCCTGCTTCAACCAGATTGCTCATGTCTGACTTAGTTACTAAGTCTGATCTTTCCTTGTCATTGTGCTTGGACTATTTGCACCCTAGTATTTGGCAGCCCTTGTTAAGCAATATTCTTTGATTTCAACCATGCAAATGACTACTGGAGCATGCCAAGGGCCAGAAGGTAGGCTTAGGGCACATGCACTGGCTAACTCAGCATGCAATCAGGCAGCCCCAGCTCCCTGAGCAGCCCTCTGCAATGAGGGGTCACAAAATTTACCCCGTGTGCATTGAAAACAAAGTGAAATGTTTACAGCGAAAGTTGCTGAGGAGGTGAGGACCTTTCTTAGCACTGTCATTTGGGGCCTGTTAGTTCCACCCCTAACCTTTGCTATACTCTTGTATTCCTTACAGGCTCCAGCTGGGGAGGTGATGGTGGTGGGGTCTGCAATTTAGCCCTTTTGTTTCCACTCAAGAGCTGCTGGGCTTTTAAAACCTGCACTCTGATCTCCAGAAGTGAGAAAGAGGTATTTGCTCTTGGTGATATATCATGAACTAGAATCACAGTAAAAAGTGTACTGAAGTTGCTTCTGGGTGGCCAAAACTTGGTGGGAGCTCAGGGAGATCAGCACCTTAAAAAAAAAAAAAAAGCTGCACAACTCCACAAGCTACATACCTCTATATTTTAGTTTTTCCTGAAGAAAGAGTAAATACAACAAAATTCATGTGCTAAGGTTTGTGCCACAGTTGAAACTCAGGCACCGTAAAAGACAGTATTCCATGTGTATGTCCCATGATCACAAGAAAACTCTCCTGTGCCTTCTTGCCTCGTGTCATACCCCGCAGGATGTTGTGTTTATGTTGCCTAACCTAGCATTAAGAAATCTTTTGTGCTGGATTAAGTACTATCTTCCCGCTTGGAAGGATAATGCACTGTTTTTGAAGGCTATGTGTTATTAGCATACAGGAAAAGATTTCAGTTAAGTCTCTTTCCTCCACTGCTGCTTGTTTGCAATCTTTTCAGGTAAGTCTTAGCCTTCTGCTGTCTCAGTTTCCCCTTCTGTGCAGCAGGGACATCTGCCTGCTGCTGCTGTGCAAGCAGCATAGTGTGCGCGTGAGATGGTGCGCTGGCTGAGAGCTAGGTTACCCAAGTAAGTCTACCTTGACCAAGGTAGACTTGCAAGACTTGGTGCCGTGGCGGAGTCAGCCCATACAGTAAGAAAGATTAAACTGGAACTTCATCAGCTCAAGGGAATATGATCTCCAACACTGGCAAATTGAGCTCTGGTGAGCGTGCTGAATGAGTCAAGGCACCTTTCTGATGCTCATGTTATATAAGATCAAGTTTATAATGTTGATCTGTATCGAGTCAGGATGTGTGACCTCTTTTGTCTGATGTGGGCTCTCTACTATAATCTATACCTTCATTATCTAAAGTGCAGGATAACTGTAACCCACTCTTGCTGTCAAGTCACAACTGAAAACTACTGTGAACTGAAGGTGACTTGAAATGCAGCCATGCAATTATCAAGAAATGTGTCATGCAAGGAGCACAGTGCATTACACCAATTGCTTTGGGAGTACACTCGTCAACAGCAAGAACAGAGGTGAAATTCATATCCTCTGTTTTGACCTTTGTCTCCCTAAGTGGCTCAGGACCAACCTACCTGAAGGGACATTTATTTCTTTGTGCTACATGCTACAGTTGTGATTACAGGTACTGGAGCTGGAAGCCAGCTTAAGTTTTAATAGGTCTGAGATGTGAACTGTGTATTTTGTATGAGCAATTCTTACCTTTGTATTTTTTTTCCAGGAGGCTGTTCTTTGTAAGTACAGGGAGGAATATTATCATGATTCACACGTTTAAGCAGGGTGGATGATTATGTTCATCTGGTTTGACTTGCTGCATGGCAATGCTCCTTCTACTTTCCCCCGGGATTCCTGCATGATGTACATACATACATATGTATGTGGTCAGACCAGAATACATACTTTACAGCCCCACCCAGCCTCAAAGTAAGAACTTCAAGTGATTTGGAATTTACTGTGTCCCATGATAAGTTGTTCAAATTGCTCCTTTTTACTCTGGCACCTGGGTGGGTTTGTTTTGTTGATGCTGTATGAGCAGGTATGGTGCCTGCTCTAAAATTTTCTTTAAAATATGATTGTTGTTAGTATTTGTGAAGCATATAGGATTTTCTAAAAATAGAATTTCACTCAACTACCAAAACCTAGATGAACAAAATATCTGAGGTTGTTTTGTTCACATAGTTTTGTGGATACAGTTTGATTATTGTGACTGGGTTTTCATTTTCTCTTGGCCTTTACGTTTTCCGAAGCTATTATAAATATTTCAGTCACTGTGTGAAATGAATTTTAATTTTGGAAAAACTTATTGTATAGCTTAAATATTTATAAAATATTATGTAAGGAAACTGTTGCTATTACTCATTAAATGAATCAGAAATAAAAATGATGACATGCAAGGAATTGTGATCCTTTGGAGCATTAAAATTTACTCCACTTGATGGAGAACTTGCATCAAGTATGCAACTAAAAATGTTAGCATTAACTGAAATTATAGCCGCTACTGCAAAAATTAAACTCTTAATAACTGAATAGTTTTTGTATCATACTTTCCTTTTATCATTTCTGGTGAAGAGCACTTTTAAATTTGTAGCATAGAAATTCTGTGAGGTTGTAGAACACTATATTAATTTATGTTTAAAAATTAATAAAAGGATTAACATGTATTTCTTGATATATTAGCTGAGGAAGTTGATTTCAGTAGTTATCAACTTTTCTGTGAAATGTATTCATTTAAAACATTTTTCTTTACCATCCAGCTCATTCTAATGAGGTGCTGGCAATGCAGACTGTCTAGGGGAAGAAACAGTGAAAAATCTTTGTCAAAAAGAGATATTTATTTTTAAAAAATCCTATTTAACTGGATCCCAGTTTATCATAAACTAAGGAAATGTCATATTTTATTATATTCCCTGGTTCTGTCAACATGGCCAATATTAAGTTATCAAGTTCCTCAGAATTAGGAAGAGGGCAAATGCTGACAAAAGGAAATATTTTAATGTGGATTTTTATATTGGATATACGTCCCAACCATTAAGTAGAATCAGGACTGGGGTTAACTTTGGAGTTTCTGCAGATTCAGGAGCCACATGCATTGTAGTATTCTGTAGGTCCCATATAGGTGGGAGGAGAATAAAGACTAATGGGGCCAGTTTTTCTTAATCTGCTGGGACAAATCTGCCAGGAATTTGCAATCTGCACATTTGTCTGCTGGAAATAATTAAAAAGTGGTATATGGTTTCTGTAAGAGTCAGAGTGTAAAGCTTCTAGGACCCACATGTCCAGAAGGAGACAATTCAGAAAGGGCCATTGCTTGTTTGGGTGTGCTAGCTAACATTAAGCTTCAAGGTACATTTTGAGTTGGAGTTTGGGAGTATAAGAGAGAATTGGAGTTTTTTGGTTTTCTCATGGGAGTGAAGAATCAGGAAGACGGCAGAAAGGGATAAATGCTCTATATACTCCTTTACTATTTATATGTGTTTAATCAATGCAAGTGTCAGAGCTGGGGTTTGGGAATTCAGGTCTTCAAGATATTTGTTCATGTGTTTATTCTGGTGGTCTGACAGAGGTAGGAAGAGGGCAGGTAATGACAGGGTAGAAGGCTGGGTGTACTCTTTTATTATGCTCTTAACCCTGCGAATAATTAAGGTCAGACATAGGGTTTGGAACTAGATTTTCAAGACTCCAGTCTATTTTCTGTGGCTTGCAGAGTTCAGAAGACAAGGTAATAGGTGCTGGTAAAGGCAAATGCTGTGTATTTCGTTGTTTGGATGCATACTGGGTTATAACTGAGATTAGGGCTAGTGGTGGCCTATGTGTTAGGTTACGGCTCTAACTTGCTTTAAATTTAGGACTGAGGTTAGGTTTCAGGTTAAGAAGCATTCCTTCCTAAGGACCTAGATCATTGCTGCATTTTATTACCGAAGAGTTGGAAGTGGATAGGTTTTGGAAAAGATCAACACTCTACGTTGTCTTGTAGAAGCTAGGTTTATACAGCTGTACTGACTAGGGTTAGTGTTAGGAATCGGGAATCTAAAGTTTACTGTTCCCAGTTTACGGGTGGATTCTCCAGGGACTAGGGAAATACAAAGATGACGTGTTTCTCTATGGGAATATACTTTTCTTTCACTTTCATTGCTGTGCTCACTGCTGATGTTGATGTTAATTTTAGGATTGGAGCTAGGGTTAAAGTTTTGGGCTTAATGCTTAAAGGAACCTCTTTATTTTTTGCATTTTAGAGGATCTTGAGAACTACAAATAGAGAAAACACTTGGATGGGCCAATGCTTTATGTTCTCATTTACTTCTGGGCTTCCTTCAATTCATTCATATAATTAAATTTTGCATTAGGGTTTGCACTTCATATGATTTACAAAGACAGAATTAATATTTACTAATATTTATTTATAGTAATAATTACTATAAAATAATAGCTTTCAAAAATTATTAAATAATGTAGGGGAGAACACTAGAAGGGACTCCTGCTAATAATTAAGTTTAGGTTCAGGGTTGGAAGTAAATTTAGAGTTTAGAAATCTAAAGCTTCAAAACTACAGTATATTCTCCACTTATGTAAGGTCTACCCATGTGTGGAAAGGGCAATTTCGTAAAGATATTACTGGAATTAGAAGCCAAATCTAATTAAACATAATTAAGATTGAATTTATGAATTACCATTTAGAAAACCAATGTTTGAAGAGTCGACTTTGTTATGGCATTTTGTAGGGCCCTGCGGGGTAGAAAGAGGAATTGATTGTTAGGGGGCAATGCATTATTTTCTTTTCACTGATGAAAGGGAACCCCTGCCAGGAATTGAAGTCAGAGTCAGGGTGAAGGTTTGATAGCCTTAAGACCCCAGTTTATTGCTGGTCTTCATATTGCCTAGAGCATTAGAAGAAGCGTTGAAGCTCCATTTCTGTTATTGTAAGTGGCAGTCTCATTGGTATAGTTATGATTATAGGGGTATGGCTAGGGTTAGGGTCTGGGAATTGAAACCCTCAAGAGCTCAAGTTACGGCTGATTTTCCCTAATGCTTCAGATTTAGGAAGGGCATCAGTGTCAGCAGTGTCTGATTGTGTTTTTTATTTCCTGAATTTGTCAGCTGCCCAGCATTAAAGGCAGGACTTGGTTTCAGGTTGGGGTGTGGGCATCAAAGCTTGCCAGTCTCTGGTGATTGCTGAGGGCTGCAGGGCTGCCCTGTTGTCAAAGAGGTGATGGTGAATACACTTTGTCTTTATTCATAATGCTTGTGTTCACTTTTACAGTAAGAATTTATTCCGTGGCCACAGCCAAAGGTAGGGTTGAGGTTGAAGTAAGGGTTATATGAAGCTGAAGCTTAGATTTCGAGTTTCCTTTCTGTCCCTGCCTGAAGGCACTGCCAGCTCTGCCTGTCCCTGCCCACCGTGCCCAGGGCCTAGCACCCCATGTCAGCCCCCTGGGGCCATCAGCCCCTGCCCCAGTGATGCTGCAGCAGGGCCAGTCTCCAGCTCCCCACGGCCCTGCCCTGCCCAGCCATGGGCCCTGCCAAGCTGGGCCCACCCGCGGGCCCATGTCCTGGCCTGGACTCGGCCTGTCCCCAGGGAGGTGCCCGATGCCCGGGGCTGGGGGTGCCCCGCTGCCCCCCAGCTGCTCCTGGATGAGGTGAGATGGGATGGGACAGTCTGCCAGGCCCTGTCCCGCTGCCCTGGGGGTGCCCTGGCATTTTGTCATCCTGTAGGAGTGCTGCAAGTACTGATGTGGGATGGAAGACATGTGACAGCGGTAGTTCAGACTTAGGTTTTCTTGTAGTACATGAATTTGCCTCCTGGGCACGATGAAGGCCTGCATTAGCATTGGAGAATGTGAAGGTATTCTCACACTGTCTGTTTTGCTCGTTCCTTGTTTCCATTTCTGGGCCTCATTTTCCTTGATGAGCCATCATGCCTGCCTCCCTTCAGAAGATGGCAATCATTTCACCCAAACGTAAATCCAGGCCCAGTTGATAATTTGCTTTAGGGTAATTCCCAGACAGTTTGGCAGAGGGCTGCACTGAATCTGACTTTGTCTGCCAGGACATGTATCCAACACCCACTCGTGTCCCAAAATCCTATCGTATCGCTCTCCAGGACACACTGCATAGCGCTAGTATTACACTGGTGGCCAGTGAGTACACTTCGAACTGAAAAAAACCCCAAATACAGGAATTATGTTCATGGGTTGAGTGACAGCACATTTGGTCCAAAGGAGATGCAGGCCAAACAGTCCTAAAGGGTAATGAACATAAGGAAAGGTGGACAAAAACTCCGTCTGCTTTGATTGCGCTGGTGGTCAAAGTTCTCCCACTGGTGGACCCACAGTGGTGGTGCAGACACAGCAAAGGCTGGTGATCAAAGGCTTTGATGTTGTTACAAGAAACCATCAAAACCATAGATCAACAGGACTGGTGCAAGCGTAGACCTTAATGCATATGCTGTACAATGGTATGACAGCCTTTTCTTCACTTGACCTGCAATGCTCACAGCATAAAAGATACTGCAAAAATTGGGGAAGGCAGACATCTCTGTCCTTTGGCAGATAAATTGATAGATATCTCTGGCCATTTAATATACTTTTTAGCTTGTAACAACCTTTAGTGATTTGTCTTATTTCCAGTAATTCTTTTCTCTCTTTTTCTTGTACAAGTTGAAAAATATTGACAGAGAGCAATGGACTGTTATGGACAGAATCTGTCTGGTTTGTTTGTTCTCAGCTTGTGCATTGGGAAAAAGGTAAAAGGGTGACTGAGTCAGAGAGACTTCCTGAAGAAGGAGGAAGATGGTTCCTTCCCATGGGAACATCTGGGCACAGCTGGAGAGGAAAGGTTCCAGTGACTGGAGCCAGTGGGAGAAGAGCAGAGAGAGGTTTGCAGCATGAGCTGGGAGCTGCTGCTCAGGCCGAGAGACTTCCAAGAGGGACAGGGAGCATCCGTAGGTAAGAAAAGAGAAATTTCCTGGGATCCACAGGAGACTGTGGAGTTTTCTTTGGTCCAGAAGGCCACTGGGCTGGCTGTCACAAAGCCTGGACACAACAAGGCTGCTCTTCAAGATATGGAAGACAAACAGAGAGTTGTTTATAAACTTTTTAAAATTTCTTTTTTGCCTGGTTGAATCACTTTGAGTTTCCTGGATATAAAAAGCAAAGGACTCAGTTTGCTAAGGAAAACTGACTTCTTTGAATTTAAAAGTCTTTTTGGTCTTTCGAGGGGGGGTTCAGCACTACAGGAAAAAGATCTAGTTCAACCCATCCCAAGATCTGGTAAATGCAGATTGCTTCTCAGCAACCTAGATCACAGCAACTCTTCTGACTTCTCCATTGTACCAGTTTTGCACCTTCTGGTTTGGTGATAATGAAATACAGTCTTTCAGCTTTTCCCTTTTGCTTTCTGAGAAGATATATCCTGTTTGTTTTTATAAGTGCTTAAAAGTGTTCAGAAGTGTTTAAATGAGGCACATGTCAGTGTACCAAATTAACATGGTGGGCGTAAAGAGTGCTATTGTATTTATATCTTACAAATCACCTCCACCTTGTTATCTGCTTTTTGAAGGAATGGTCTATCTAGAGTTATCATTTAATAAAACAGTAGCTAACAATTGCTTTTTTTTTGATGGTACAGCTTTGAAAAGGATTAATTGATCAGGAAAGCAAAAAATCCTTTAATTTCAACATGGGTAGGGAGGGTTTATTAATGTCTTTGCTATGTTGTTTGGTCCATTTTCTAGCACTATGTTCCATGTGTAAGAGTATTCTTGACTATTCTTCACCGTAAGTTTTGCTCTGCCAGCTCTTATAACCATTGTAACAGCCTGTGTGTGCCAGTACAGGTAATGCTACAGGAGGTTGACATACTCTCAAATATTATGTGATGGACAGAGAACAGAAAATAATTTATCTGGGTTGCGCTTCAAAGCAACAGAAGTGAGAGCCAGACTGAGAAAAAAACCTCCTGTTTTTAGATCTCTCTATGGAAACATTCCAGATAGCTGGATAGTCTGAGTAATTGTTTTCCATTTAATTAAGGTAGAAACAAGAGATCAAGAGCCAAGATGTCCACAGTCAGAGATAAAATCGTGGGACACAAAGTTCAGGTGTAATGACTGAGATTTTTGTTTTAAAGTGTGACATTTGTAGAACAAGTGAAAACTCACAAGGAGGAAGGTTGTGAACTCCTTCCTCTTGCCACAAAGCAGCTGTGTAAAAGTGACCTCAGCAATACCAGTGCACAACACAATGAAATGTATAAGAAAAATCACTATCTGCTGGAAAGTGAAAGCCTTATTTTGTGTTCAGAAGACAGCAAACGGAAGCATCTTTTACCTTAGCCTGTCAGTTCAAACATGTTTTCAAGCTGACATTTTTTGCTTATTTTGCAACTGGTTAAGAGAGTCTGCATGACTTATTCTGTGTAAGGGAAATATTGATTTTCAGTCCAAAAGTACTTCATCAACTCCATGTTTTCATGAATACAAGAACATTTATGCAAGTCCCAGAAGTATCACTTCCCCAGGAAAATATTTTAACAGTCCAGTTGCACACTGGCGTTATTATATCCCATTTGATCAGTAAGTTTAGTAATTTAGAGCTAAAGAGTGACAGGAAGAAATTCTATTTTCTTTTCTTCTGTATGCCTGTAGCCTCCGTCAGTTAAAGAATTTTCAGGCATCATCTTTTCAATGTGGAGAAATCAGCAGTTAAGCAATCATACTATATATATGGAGAGTTAGGCGTGCAAGGGTGGGGTCTATGGGAGCCACTTGTTGCATGCAATGATAACAAGAAATCCCAAGTGAGCATAAGCCTCACTCCATAAAAAGCTGAGGCTCTCCATCTTCAGTAACTCTCTCCTGAAGTTAGGTGTCCTTTCTTAGAAATCTCTAAAGCAGGTGAGAGGCAGATCCAACGCAATTTATGCAGTGTTGTGAAACATTCACTGCCGTATTCAGACTTGTTCTGTCTTTGGATGTGGCAGTGAGGGGAGAGTTGAGTGTGGGTTTTATAGGTTCTTCTGATGAAACTTTTGCGTACTGTATGAAGTAGTTGAATGGACTTAGACTGTTCAGATCTCTCCAGTCTTTGAACTCCTTTCAAATTACTATAGGCAAAGTGGAGACAGTTTAAGAGGACTAATTGAGAGAATTTTTGAGAAATGGTGATAATATATTCCCCTGGGAAGTGGGTGATGTAGTTCAAGTCATCCTCTAAGTTTTTAATAAATGATGAGGACGTTAAAAGGTGAGGACAAAAGATACAGTATTTTTTCTTAATTTTGTAGAAGAAACAGCTTTTTTTTGTGTCTAAGAACATGAGTTGCATATGGCCTCACAAGGGAGAAAGGCAATGGCAGCACTATAAATTTGGGATTCCCTCTGAGGACAT
>NW_008794414.1:492556-502999 GCF_000699145.1 Aptenodytes forsteri
GTTCTATAATTTGGGAATTCCCTTTGAGGACATAAGCCATTCTGGGTGTGCCCCAGACATTTTATTGGCAAAATTTAGGTACCTGGAAACTTTAGGCCTTTCTTGAGCAAGGAACTGCTGAGTGAGGGCTTCAGGTAGGTGAGTTTTGGATTCAATGTGTAAATCCTTGACCCTAATCTTTTTATTAATCTAGCTTTATATTCCCATCCTTGCTCTTGTGCTTCTGATTGCTAAATGAGAAAAGCCCTAAAGAGTGAGAACACCCCCTTTCTATAATTGCAGGGTGAAATCCCACACAAATGGCAAGGCACCCATTGGCTTCAGTCACACCAGGAATTCACATGTGGTTAAAAGATAACTGGTTTTGTTTTTATTATATGTCTTTCCCCTTTGTTCATGAGAATTGGCAGTGAACCTAACATAATGAGACTTACAGAGCTTCCCTGGACAATATTATTAAAAAAAGAAAAAGGAAGCTGTCTAATGTATCTAATAATAACTGAATGGTAGCAAACTATTCACATGGTTGTCTTTGTCAGCAGGGAATGTATTTAGTGACTAAAGGGGGGGGGCTTCCAATCTTATATTCCTATGAAAGATGCAAAGCACTGAGCAACGAAGGATGACTACTTACAGAGCTTCCCTGGACAATATTATTAAAAAAAGAAAAAGGAAGCTGTCTAATGTATCTAATAATAACTGAATGGTAGCAAACTATTCACATGGTTGTCTTTGTCAGCAGGGAATGTATTTAGTGACTAAAGGGGGGGGGCTTCCAATCTTATATTCCTATGAAAGATGCAAAGCACTGAGCAACGAAGGATGACACGGATATCCATGTCAAACAATATAAGTAACCTTTCATTAGAAAAATTCTGAAATAGTTAACTACAATTCCAAGTTAACACTTGATAAGCAATTAATGAGTTAGCATACAGACTTCTTTTCCAGCCATTACCAATCAGTCTGTGTTTATACACAAATAGCATTTTATGACGAAAAACGTAAATCGGATGTTTTTATGACCTAAGAATATTGTGTTTAACCCAACTCAGTCTAAACATTTTTCCATCCTTTTATCTGCAAAAAGATTTGTGTTGTTCGATCAGACAAAAAAATGTTTATGCCAATCTTCAGTTTTGTTCTCACTCCCTCAAATATTTCAAAATTAAGTGTTGTGACTACTATGACTATGCTTTATGTTTTCTATTTGTTCTTTTTCAGACTATAGTTCCAGGATCTGCTGTTCTTACTTGTCATTATGTCTTTTACATGTCTTTACTTGTCTTTTATTTCTTCTCATTTTGTTACTAATTAAAATGTAATTGTTATGACCAAATTGTTCCTGCCAGTTAGAACACAGAGCAAACAACAAAAATTCTAGCACTTACATGTCTCATGGGGTATTTTACACTATCATTTTTCTTCAAGTTAACTGATTATAAATTGACTCAATCTAGTTATTAGTTTTGTGAAATTGTTCTACATATGGCCTGCATGTTTGGCTACAGGCACTTCTCTGCTATTAAACCCAAATTGGTTGTTGTTTTGGGCAAATGTTTGTGTAATGTCCAAAGTGTTTTTCACAACAGTGTTAACAAGTAAGTAATTGATTTACAAATTACCCTAAAATCTGTCTACTTTGGATAGTTCTCTGAGTTTGTATTGCAGAATAGCACAAATGTGGTCCTTTATTAGAGAATGCCTCGGCTATTGAGCTGGACTCCATGTTGTATTCTTTTTCTCCTGCTTCCTTATTCCCTCATTTAGTAATACACTTTACAGGAGATACTTATGAAGAAAGCATTTGAGTCTGTGCCATCACAATGACCAAGATTTTGATGCTGGATTTGGTTACATGCACTGGTTTATTCCAATTCCCATCCTTATGAAAAAGCTACACTTGCTCAGAAAGTTTGATTAAAAATATTTTTGCTCTCTGTTATTTGTTTTTTTATTTTTTTCAGTGAACACAGCATCTGCTTACATCTTCAACAACACTAATAAATATCTTTCTGCTTGCATCCCTCCACTGTTTTTAGTTGAATGTTCAGCCAGCTCTAGTTTTCCTGTGTAATACTTTTTTATAATTGAATCACACTTACTTGCATACTACTTAAATATAACATTTCCTTTTTCACTGTAATTTCATATGTTTTAGCTAGATGTGTTAAAATCCCCATCCATGTTATCTACATGCCAGTATTTCTTGCAGGCACTACTTTTGGGATCCCACGTGTTGTCCTTCACCAATGTAATTTCTCTCCCTTCAGCAACGAGCAGGGCTTTCCTGAGGTCGGGAGAGGAAAAGGGTGTGCCCTTAAAGACCAGTTCTGCCTTCCTGCGAAAGTCACCTCCTGTAAGGTGATGAGAACTTCTGGCTGTCGCTGTTGTTATACAGGACAGCTCTGCTTCTGAGCAAAAAAGTGTCTTAGGCAAGATATAGGATGCAATGGCCTTTGTGCTGTTTCCCCCCCTAGGTACTGTGTGCCAAAGTCTGTTCTCGGCACAGACTGGAACCTTCTGCATGGATCCAATTATATGTTAATGTGTGGGACTCGGTTTCATAAACAGGATTCCAAACTGCTGCTAAAACCTCGCATGCAGAAATGTTAGTATTTCATAATTAAGACTATTACACAGAAATTATGTTGTTATGTTACGTGTAACTTTTCCCATTCATCAAATTTTAGATTTTATTTTGCATTATTTTTTGGACGCATTTAGGCATTTTTCATCTAACTTTGTTGAACAATTACTTATCTGTCATCTGTTAACGTCTGCTTGATAGCTAAACATCCAAGTCCTGGCATCATAGCTAGGGATATTTGCTAGTTTACTGCTGTTGCTTTCATATTCATTGTTTGTTCTGTAATGGCCATTAAACATTTCCCATGCATATCTGGGCTAGAATGTTTCTTTACATAATGCCTTAGAGGAAAAAAAGGTTCTTCTAATAGCAATTAAAATTAGCAATGATATTAGGCTAAAAATTTAAAATCACATCTCACTCCTGTGCAGATTGCCTTTTGTCATTTAAAAAAAAAACAATTTTCAACAATGTTGTATACCTCATGCATAATACACAGCTTCAGTGATTTACTTCTTGTTTTGGCACAGGCACAGTTGAATGATATAGGAGCTAATTTTGTTTTTCTGCTTTAATAGCTTGTATTGTCTGCATAATGAACCCTGTCTGAGCTTCATCAGGAAAGTTACACTGTTCATACACTTTTGTTAGTAAAAAATTTCCTGTTTCTTCTCCAAGAAGTTTATCTTATCTGCAGTCTGAAAGAAGACAGTCATTCACACAAGTATCGGGAAGAGACAAATCTATAGAGTTGGGTTTTCTTGTTAAGGTGGTTGTTACCAAGTGGATGAAGGAAATAGAAGTGTGGAACAAAGTTGTGGGATCGCTAATGGTAATGAAAGAAGCTCCCAGCCATGCTACACATTTTGATAAATGACACTGTGATGTTTCCATTGGATCAGATGAGGAATGATGCTGTACTTGGAGAGATGCTCAGAGAAGAAGAGGCTTTTTGTAGCCAGGAGTAGAATAATTCTTTTTTTTGTAGAGAAGAATGGCAAAAAAATAACAGTAGAGGAGTACCAGACAGATCAAGAATTTGAGATATCCGGACTTTTGGGATGTTTGACCATTTGGAAGTATTCCAGCAACTGAGCTCCTTTCAATTTCCTTTATGAAGAAACAGTTCAAATTAAGAACTGAAAGGGGAAGCTGGGAGAAGCGTGTGTAACCTCCATTCTCAATGTTCATAAGGTAAATAAGGCAAATGAGGGTAAAGCAAGAGTTACGAGTATAGCTAAAGGACCAAAGATCCTAGAAGAAAGAGTGAACGCAGTTAAGAGTAGGTTACAGCTGAAAGGCAATAGAGCCACTGGAAGGCAGCAGAGGTAGGAAGAAGATCCTGTCGAGGAAGAGGCACTAGGCAGTGAGGAATGATGGAAGTGCTCGCATATTAATGCAGGCCAACATACATTGCTGATTTATTTTTATGTTTCTGAGAGGGAGGCTGGTATGTTTTTGTTTGCCAGTTATCTTAAGCTATGTAAGATTTATCATAAAGGTTTATGATAAATCATTATATGTTAAACAGATAAAATTTAGCTTAAAAATAAATAACTTACATAGAAAGTCTTTGTAAGATTAGTAAGTGGATCAAGGTGTAGGAAAATTATTTTTGTAGTAATAAAAAATGCGTAAGTGCATGCCAATGTCTGCCTGGATTCAAACTGAGTGTTTAGATCCTAAATTTACAGCGAAACATAGTCACAGAAAATAAACAAAGTCAATGTTGAACACACATGCTTTGCTTCACGCATTTGCGTTTTCATAAAACACAGAGGTTTGTCAGCTGGGTAGGTCAGAAAAACAAGTTAAAACTCTCAGTGTAGTCATTGCACTCTTATAGATGGGATTCCTAGAAGCTAAATTGCAGCGAATACCAGCCGGAAATCAGAGGATGAAAGAAAAGAAAGTGCTCTCCGAGGACTCATGTATGACACAGACACTCAAATAGGGCTTGCAAAAGCAGAAGGCCATCTTTAACGTTGGGTTAAATCTAAGCTTCAACCCTTGAAAAATGTCAAGAGAATTGATATAGATTAAGTGATGCCATACAGCGTTTAGACATTTTCTGTAAATCCCTAACAAGCATATCTATCTAACTAAGCAGATTCCAGCTATGGGATTTGGGAAAACACAACAACATGAAGAGAAAGGAAAATTGGCTGATGATATTCTTGTTGTTCACGTGCTTCTGGTTAGAGTCATTCATGTGCCTCCATCCCAAGCACTTGTGAGAATAAACGCCGGTCAGATGGACTTTGGAGAATATTTGTAGACACTGAGAGTAATGATAATGCTTTCTGCAGAGACATCTTGATGAGGCCTCTGTCAGAGAGTAGATGAAATACACTGGGGCTACATTCCAGCGTGACAAATCCAATACTTTAAGCTTGCATCCTTTTTACTATCAGTAGGTAGGTTTTTTTCAGTTTATAATAGCACTGTTTGTCATATAGGTTCTGAGGGTATGTAGCGAAGATGGAGCAGTTCAAGTTAAGAGGAGAAAGACTTGTTCCTTTACTTTTATTCAAGCAAAACCTGGATGAGCCAGAGGGATTGTGCTTGCATGGATACTATCTGAAAAGTATTTTTTGCATTAAGCTGAGGTTATAAAAACAACAAACAGCAATAGGGTACAAATAAATAATGCAAGTAAGTAATATTAAGGTTATAATATCTCTTCCTTTACAGTTTGCATATTTCTTAGCCTGGTGAGGAATAGAAGTATCAGAGAACTCCAATTATTCAGGTGACCTGGACAATCTAAACAAACACCACTCCTAAAGAAACATTTGGCCTGAAGAAATAAGCGTTTTTTGCTTACTCAGCACTCAGAGCACTGTACCTCAGTGCCCACCTATGGAAGAACTGAAATTGCAGCTATACCTATCCGAATTCTGGGGCTGGAGGAAAATGTTTTTTCATGTGCCCTCCTCAACTTTAGAAATTGCTCCTGACCTTAATCCTGGATTATTTTCTTCCTCAAGGCATGCTGGAAAGCCTCTCTTCTCCTTTAGTCCTTTTCAGGAGTTGAAGGAAGGGCTGAAAAGCAGGAATGAAGTATGGTTTGGTCTTTGTGTGATGATTACTGGGCATGGGATGAAGGGAGCGTTAAGGAATATGTTGCTTTGGATATCTAAAGTGATAGACTGGGTTCATATTAATTTCTATAAATAAGAACAAAAGATATACACTAAAATAAATATTTGAAAGGAAATTACACTACTTTGAGGATATTTCCTTCACTAATGTTTCAGTGAAGTTATGGCCAACACTACTGCCTCACCCTGGAATGCAGTGTGGAAATGTTTTCAATGTACAAACTCAACAGCAAAAAGAATCTCTTTTCCCAGATCTTTCCAACATTACACAGAAACCATACAGTTTTCTCTGCTTTAGCAAAATAGAGCTTGTTCGTTATATTGTGTGAACCTTTGATATACATTAGCTAGAGAAAGTACAGCAACTAAAACATGAGTCATGGCAGCCTGTGGTAATAAAGTCATGTTATCTCTGGGTGATGTGGAAGAGAAGTGGTGCAACTGGCACTCAGGGGCTTCAGTTTACTATTTACTATGTCTTAGTTGACATGCAAAGGCAGTAGGTCATAAAGCAAGCTGCCACTCTTTGATAGAAAGAGAATTAAGTTCTAATATTGTAAATGGAGTTACTTGTCTGTCCAGACTTGCAAAAAACAAGCATTCTGTAGTATTTGCTGAATATATATTTTGGATATGTTCCATTCCTCTTTGTAATAGCATCACTGTCATGCCTCTCGGTATGACTTAAGAACTAAGTGTGCTTGTGATGTAAAATTCCCCAGTATGATGGTTTAATAAACAGTCTCAGAAAACATTCCTGTCAATATTCCTATTAATTTAGTGAAGACATAAATGAACGATATAAACAGCCAAGAAAAATCTTACATTAAGTACTGTATTAGATATTATATATACTTTTGAAAGTTCAATGTAAGGAGTTGTGATAAACCTAGGACCGCCTTCAAACAGCTTAACCTCCAGTTAAATTTCTGAGCAGTAGTGCTCTCTATTGACAAGGTGTCTCTGAAGGCCTAGGGTTGGCCAATAGGAGACAACAGGCCCAGGGTTTTAGATAAAATGTGGGTCAAATGAATATATCTCTAAAGTACATTTCAGAAAATGTTCTAAAAAGTAAATTCAATTGTAGTGCAAGCTACAGCTCAGCAGATTACACATCCGATGCTTCACTGTAAGAAAGTCATCTGAAGAGCAAACATTTTTGTTCAGAGGAGAAACTAAATGAATGGGAGAAATAGATATATTCAGAGGCTTATGGGAAGCCCGTTTTGGAGCCTTCCAAAGTTTTGTTTTTTTTTTTTATTTAAAGATCAGAACGCGGTTTTAAGATTTTGGGCTAAGACTTTTTGACTAACTTATTAAAATAAAAGAACAGTAATTAAAAGTGGTGGTTAAAAACATGATGTCAAATGTTTTGTTTAAAAGCTATCATAACAAATTAGTCAATGCTTTCAAAATAAGGAATTCCATTAAAAGGCGAACGTGAAACTAAAGTATTGTGACCTTTTTATTCTCCCCAGTCAGTCTCTGTTTCTGGCTGAATTTATTAGCTGATTTTATCCAAAGTTCCCTAGTTCCAGTCCCCCCAGAGTTCATTTACTTTACACAAAAGCTTATTTGCCCAGCTCTGATGCCAGCCTTAAATCTCACCTCTTTTGTAACTACTCCTTGGAAGCAGACCAAATTTCTAAAGCTTGCAAGATTCAGAGAAGGTAGTTTGGTAAAAGAGTGTATTCTCAAGATGTGTATTTTTCTTTTTTCCAGAGAAAAAATGTTAATGCTGTGATGCCTAGCCAGTGGTGTACAGATGGTGATAGTCAGTGGCTACAGTTAATATGTTGTAATAACGTAATATTTCATATCTTGACCTTTGAAAATTGACGTCATATATATCCTGCACATAGTATATGTAACTGTTTCACAAAGGTTGGAGGAGTTCCTGAAACATTTTGTTCAATATCAATATGTGTTTTGCACCAGAAAAATGAAGAGAGAGATTTTATGGAAAAGGATGAGGTTTTCTAGAGAGAATAATTATTTTTTGGCTTTAGTAGTCAAGATATAACTTATGAAAGGGGCCTACTTTTTTTTCCATTTCAGAAAATGAGAAACATGTCTCTTCAAAGTGTTTTCAGCTTGAGACTCAAAAAACCAAGCCAGATTTTACAACAAGATTTTACATTATAAGCCTAGATGTATTTTTCCTACAATATTACAAAATTTTTGTTTGATTTAATTGAATGCACAACATTTGTGATTATTATAATGATCATCCTTTTACTTGTATGGCATCAAGCACGCACATTGTGCTTTACATACGCAACAAGGACACTGCCTGTTACCTATAAGCCAGTCTGGAGCGGTTCGGTATAGAAAGCAGAGTCTGTTCCCACGTTAGGGAGATCTTGGCTCAGTTTCCCTGTACATACCTGGACATTTCCATGCAGCCAATACATGCAAGTGAAAGCAGGTGATCTTACTGCCATTCTTCTTTCATCAGGATTCCTGAAAACAGAGAGGAGGCAAAACAAGACAGTGCTATAGAAATAAGTTTTCAGGGATGTGTTCAATCAGTGCACCCCTAAGATGCCTTTGAGTCCCCCCCTCCTCTCTGCTTTCAACCAATGTAGCTGGATTATGCGAGCTATTTTGGCTGTATGTGCAGAACTACAGAATGTATTACATTTGATCATTAAAAAAAAGTCTTCTACCATCTTTTTCAGACTGATAAAAATAATGTTTGATTCTAAACTAACTGAAAGTGAGTTAGTGGCAGAGGTACTACGCTGAAATGTCACTGCAGCAATCCTCACAGAAGAGAAGTAATAATTAGATGCCTTTCAAACACTAGGATCCAAATCCCAGAGCTACATCATTTAAAAGCTGTACCTCCTGAAGCCCACCATGAAGTACTTATAACATAGAGAGTGAATGGTAGTTGGACTAAGCACTAACAGTCTAAAGTAAATGAAAATAATTGAAGGCAGCAGTATAGTGTACAGTACAATTTATAGACAGTCAGGATGAAAATAGGTGAGGATTCAATGTATACACTAAATTATATACATTGGTGACTATTTAACATCTTGTGTCTGTCATGTATTTGTTTTATTTACTGTGAAAGCTAGAAAGGAAAATGATCATAAAATATTTAAGAGTCAGTGTAAATGGAAAAAACGTTTTCCCAAGATAATGGACTCCTCCAGTTATTAGGCAATGAAGCAAAGTAGAAACATTTATTTTCCAGGCAGAAGGCATTGCTTCTGAGATAAATTTCCATGATAATGAACATAAAGCAGGCATACAATATAATTAATCCAAAGGTATCTGCTTTTATACAGTGAGCATTGAACGAGCAGTGATGGTTGTTCCTTGCAGCCTGATTCTCCACAGCCTGGCTGTCGTGCTCAAGCCCTGTTTCTCACGCAGGGCCTGCCGGGGCTCGGTGTGCTCCACAGAGGTAGCCGTCTCCAGCAGCATATTGACTCCCGGAGAGCGACGCTGGCTGAAAATGTACGTTTCCTTTCTAACAGAAGTGATGTTTGTAGCATGGGGGGTAAGGGGCAGGCTTTGACAGACTGCTTCGTACTGCACAAATGTCCTTTATTTGTCTCCTGTGAATGAAAGCCTTTACAACGGAAGAAACTTCTAACCCTCTTTTCCAATGATTTTTATAGGTGACATTGCTTTCCCCACAGTTACTTTTTATGCAACAGCTGCCCACCTGCCTGCTTGCCTCAGAACAACGTTTCCCCCAAACCTTCCAAACACAACCACAGGCAGGATTTTAAATCCCCTCCTTGTGCACCTCTTGTGCATTACTCTGGGCACAATTAGCACTTTGTTTTCCTGCTGACTTCTCACAGCTTGGGTCTCAACATCTTGTAGTCTCGGATTTAATGTATTTTTCATGGTGCAGACCACTTGATAATCTCCCTGACTTCCCTACCTTCCTCAGTGCTTCCTCTTTCTTTAGTATTTGTTCAACATTTTTAACATTCCTTTTACAAACTATCACATTTAAATGTCATCTCTGGATAGTAATTTTTTTAAACTTCTGAACATGTATTTCTTTATCAATTTCAGAAATATTTACTTTTGCCTTGGTAGCAATTCCCTTCCATTCTTTCAGGAAAACAGTCACTAACCTAAAAATGTAACTTGGTAAATACATTTTTAATTACTGTATAAAACACTTCATTAGGATATTATCACTAGAAAATATTTGAAGTCAAATAAATAAGTAAATACAACCTGGTGATACTTGTGAAAATAGGCAGGATTAACTTCAGGAACTCAGAATTCAATAAAAGTCTCTGTCACCCCAGGCACTAGCTCCTTTGCTTGGGCAGATCAGGCTGAACTTGTCACAACTTCCCCTTATGATTTGAAGAACATGTACGGGCCTGCTGGCGACAGATGGAGTTCAGCTGTTTCACAGGGGGAAAAGGATCATCGCTCATGAATTGGCGGGGCTCACTGAGAGGGCTTTAAACTAGGTTCAAAGGGGGAAGGGGATAAAACCAGGCTCACTAGAGATGAGCCTAGGGGTGGCATGCCAATGCCGGGGGCGAAATCGATAGCCCAGCTCAAGTGCATCTACACCAATGCACGCAGCATGGGCGGCAAACAGGAGGAGCTGGAAGCCACTGTGCAGCGGGATAGACATGATTTAGTCGCCATCACAGAAACATGGTGGGGTGACTCTCACGATTGGAGTGCTGCAATGGATGGCTATAGACTCTTCAGAAGGGACAGGCAAGGAAGGAGAGGTGGTGGGGTGGCCCTGTA
>NW_008794414.1:504705-529193 GCF_000699145.1 Aptenodytes forsteri
AGTGGCTGGAAAGCTGCCTTTTGGAAAAGGACCTGGGGGTGCTGGTTGACAGCCGGCTGAACATGAGCCGGCAGTGTGCCCAGGCGGCCAAGAAGGCCAATGGCATCCTGGCCTGTATCAGCAATAGTGTGGCCAGCAGGAGTAGGGAAGTGATTGTGCCCCTGTACTCGGCCCTGGTGAGGCCGCACCTCGATTACTGTGTTCAGTTTTGGGCCCCTCACTACAAGAAGGACGTTGAGGTGCTGGAGCGTGTCCAGAGAAGGGCAACGAGGCTGGTGAGGGGTCTGGAGAACAAGTCTTCTGAGGAGCGGCTGAGGGAACTGGGACTGTTTAGTCTGGAGAAGAGGAGGCTGAGGGGAGACCTCATCGCTCTCTACAACTACCTGAAAGGAGGTTGTAGCGAGGTGGGTGTCAGTCTCTTCTCCCAAGTAAGAGTACCTCCTAGTGATAGGACGAGAGGAAATGGCCTCAAGTTGCACCAGGGGAGGTTTAGATTGGACATGAGGAAAAATGTCTTTACTGAAAGAGTGGTTAAACATTGGAAGAGGCTGCCCAGGGAAGTGGTTGAGTCACCATCCCTGCAGGTATTTAAAGGACATCTAGATGCGGCACTTAGGGACATGGTTTAGTGGGCATGGTGGTGTTGGGCTGACGGTTGGACTCGATGATCTTAGAGGTCTTTTCCAACCTTAATGATTCTATGTTTCTATACCTGATGCTTGGACTATTTTATCTTAAAATGTTACCGAGGCTATTTGTGCCAGGTCATATCACTTCAAACAAAGTATTTTAAACTCTTTTCCCTCCTTTCTTCTTATCTGATGGGTGGATAGCTCTGTGATTGCTTACTGTAAAACCAGCAAACACCACTTTTATCTTAAATCACTGCTTTCCTAAATTGTTACTATTGCCTACTTTGAAAAATGGTTATTGTGTATATGTATATAGTAATAGTAGTAATATACACTGCTAGACTGCCCAAAAGTGCCTTTACTACTTAACATTTTCATTACCATTGCTCTGTCTTATAGCCACAGTTAGTAAATACAGAAATAGCTGGGGACTCTCACTAAACCTCTGTTCCACTTCCATATTTCATAGCTATCATTCAAGTTATGTTAAAACATTTCATGGCAAAAATAGGACTCTGTCATTAGCTTATGCAACATTAGAAGGAGTCAATCCTTCAGTATTTTGTGGCCAGATTTGTTTATCTGATTCATTCTTATTGGCAATGTGAAGATTCATATGGCAGATGCAGGTACCCGACCTGGCTGGGCTTGCCCTAGGGCCAGAGCTGGAGGTACTGGGCAGCAATGCTGTGGAAAGAACTGGGGTAGCTGCATGCAAGCCAGGTCAAGACTTAAAGAAGTGTATGGTAATTCTAGTGAGGCTGGTCTATACTGTTTACAGGCACTGGATGAGAAACCTGTACAACACAGCTATTCATAGCATGGGTTTACCACCTTAAGTCTCAGTGAAGTTGGGGAGACAGTGCTGTTAGGTGAGTTGCATTTGGCATAGGCATTGAAACATTCAGGGGCATAAAACCAAGACAAAAATATCCCCATCTAGCTGAAGGCAATAAAAACAGTTTGGGAAAAGACAAACGTTCTGGGAAACTAATGGACTCTGATATAAGGCATGTTGCAATGGTAAAGTGCATGCTATGCTTTCCTTAAAAATCAGGTATTTATATGCAATTGTCCGATTTGGACTTTTTACTTAAATTTAAACCTGTGTTTTGAGTACCTTCCCATCATGTAATACTCATCGCTTTTAAACACAGTAATGTGTCTCAGCCCTAGGTGAAACCAGCTTTCTCAAGTTTGGCTGAAAATCAGAGGTGTAAGAAAACAAATATTTGGTTAGATTATGATTACTACCTGTACAACTGAGAACTCAGTGAATTGAAGATCATTACATAAGTAAGGGGAAAGAAAAGATCTCCATATGCATTTTATCTTTATTTAAGAAAATAAAATCTAAACTACACTCGAGGCCACTGGAGATGAACCTTGGAAATCTGAATTAATTTAAAGGAAGCTCAGGAAAACAAACGTGGAGTGTTGTAGTCACCCTTACCTGTTGTTTCAAATTTTCCACCCATTTAGATAGAAAAAAAAAAGGAAAAACTCACATCAATTCAGCTCTTGCAGACATATTATTTTATTGGCACTCACTGGCTGTATTTCAAAAACTGTGCAGGCTGGTAATGTCTACACAAGGGAGAACAAAAGTTAAGAACAGTCATTAAAGTGCCAGGCTAGAGCTTCCTTTCCTGAGGGGCACAGAGGATGGCCAGCAAAGGTCCCCCCAGGTAACTGAAGACACACTGCTCTGCAGTTCCTCATGATTACATGCCTTTTGTTTCGTACTACTGTGGTTACGATTATTATTTCCACAGTGCCCAGGAGGCCTAAGCAAGGATGAAAATCCTGTTCTGTACCTCCAAACAGGTATTTGGAAAGACAGCTCCAGTTCCAGAGAACTTGTTGAAAAGAGATTGTGTTTGAAAGATGAGCAAGGTTGTTTTCAACACTGGCGGGTGAACGTACTCAAATATGCCCTCACAAATACATTTATTCAACTCAAACAGGCGTTTTCCAGGCAAATAAAGAAACAGGTATATTCACATCAATATAGGGAGCCACGGTCTATCTCCTGCTTCTGAAAATTTGGCTCTATGTACATGGAAGTGGAAAACAACAGCTGTGAAGAAGAGAATTTGGAGCACAAAGGAACACCAGACCCAGCTGCAGATTCACATTCTTTGACATCTGGTGCTGAGTAGACACTGGGGAATTCTGTGACAACATGAGATTTTATGCATCTGTCAGCTAAATCTACCATTTCTCTTTGGGACATTTGCATGGATGAGGTTGATCTCAGAGAGCTTTTTTAAGCCAGAACAAAATAAAGGAAGAGGATTGTATCTGATTTGGACTCTCAATTTGTATGCAGAGCTGGCAGGTTGCATGGAGCTTGCCTTGAGTTGGGATCGCACATCTGTTCTGCAAGAATTTCCAAGATAGCTTCCACAAAACACCAACATGTTTGATTTCAGAAGTGCTGTGGCTTGGGGCTCCACTAAAGCCTTTTGTGCATAATGAAAAAGGTTAAGAGTGCGTGTGTGTGTGTGTGTTTCACAGTCCCTGCCACAGTATATTGCATAATCTGGGATGATGTAAAAATGATTGGCAGTGCAGAAGATGAAATAAGTCTTCTTCCTTCCTTCCTCATCTTCCTCTCAGATCGGCTGCTTGAATTGCTTTTGTTTTGGGATGACCCTTGTTCCAAGTGATTCCTGTACCAAAAGGAACGCAAAGAGCTTTTTACGGCTGCTGGTCATAGACCATGTATGTGGACTCCTCAGATACCCATCAACAGGACCATTTTTATGGTGTTGCCTAGTCCCCATTATCTGCACACACCAATCAAGTTTGAGCCATTTTCAGATACAGTGATTTAACAAGGTCTTGTGTTAGATTTTTTTTTTTTTTAAATGAAAAGTGCTTTCATGCCTTTGACATGTATATGTGAAGAAAATACCCTGAACTGCTTTGGCTGCCAGTTGTCTCTTTGCAAAGTAATCTTTGTGCTACACATGTGGAACCCAATTTCTGAGAAATTCTCTGTTGGTTATAAATCAGGCATGAGAAAAACCTTGCTCCCTTGAGATGATTACCAAGTTTTTGCCCTGGATATAGATGCAGCTTCTTAAAGACAGAATGTATTTACAGCCTATAAGATACCTACTATTTTTAATAATGCCTCTCAACAAGCAAATAATAGAAATTTTTCTTTATATTAGAAAATGTTGTTATGTCTGTGTGTTGTGTGTGTGTCCATACATGTGAATGTATACCTACTATTTTAATAATGCCTCTCACCAAGCAAATAATAGAAATTTTTCTTTATATTAGAAAATGTTGTTATGTCTGTGTGTTGTGTGTGTGTCCATACATGTGAATGTAGCCCTTGCACAACCTGTGTGTGGCCATGATAGGTGGTATTCTAGTCATGTAATTAATTAAGTCCGGGCTCACCCTGACATGCAAGCCCCAGGGTGTGCACCCATCAACCCTTCTAAAACTGGAGCACTAGATTACAACACTGACACGCCTAAGCAAGGGACTGACATTAACCTCGTGCTAGATTTAAATCATTCCAGGCAGTCTGTTTTGAATTTCCAAATGTGCCGGACTGTTCTAATGAGTTAATTCATTTGGTTTCCATTTCCTCCTGTCAGCTGCTTTTGGGAAATAAATCGTGCATTGTTATCTTAGCCTTGTCCATCCTATTAATGGTTTAGGAAATGCAGCTGAAGATTATCTGGAGTTTTCTATGGCAGAGGTTGACCCGCAGCAATGGGACAACGATCAATCACATCTTGAAGGAGTCACAAACTGCAAAATGCTTATTTATTTTATTTTCTGTCTGCAGCATAATGTTTAAAAAATATTTTCCACCATCCATGCAGAGGGGTAAAAACAAAAGTGTCATCTCAAGAATTTTATAAAAAAGTCCATTTCAGTGCATAAATGTCATCCACCCAACAAAGGTGGATATACCAATATGCTACAAATTCCACATTTACCAGCAGGACATTGGAAGTCTTCTCTATTCCCTTCTTGTTAGGTTGTAGCGATTAAATTGACAATACTATGACAATTTGCATGTGCTTTCACAGTGCTGACGTTAGGCTAGGTGTGGAGTGGGGATGGATGTAGTGCTTCTACCCCACAGCGTCTGCCAGACGGAGCCTTGGGTTACCCCGAACACTGCTCTCGCTTGGCTCCACGGAGCAGCCTTCACCTGTGATTTGTCAAGACCTGTCCCCTGCTTCCCAATACGATGTTAAAGATGGTAGTCCCTGCATCCTCTAATTCACTCCAGTTAACTGGTCCTGCCTGAGTTTAGAAAACAAAGCTAGCTGGGGGGCCTCTGATTCCTGCTTAAGAGCTGGAAAAACTCCCATGAGAGACAGATCCCATATATTAATCTATTAATTGGCAGCAGTAGCCTTCCCTGCTCTTTCCAATCCCTCCACCACCTCCAGAAACTCCTACTTTTGCTTTGCACATCTTCCTCAGTTTCCTAGCAAGCATTTCAAACCTGCTATCCCACCATTATTCCAGCAACTGATTTTCAGAAATGCCTAGACATCTTTGATCCCTGGTGTTCTGGCTGTGTTGCCCGTGTCAGCTTTTTGCACTGCGCTGTGTGCTAACCCCACTGCGGCACACAGTGTAGCATTACTCGTGCCCATATTCTCCCTTCTCTCCAGCCACAATTAGATCATCTCAAAATATCTGTACTGCTCAGAGGCTCTAGATCTAACGTGAGGGTTCATAGATTAATTTAGCACAACTAGTTTACCTTGGGATTTAAACAAGCTACTAATTTAACAGCCCTGAATCTTTCTGGCTGTCCCTGTGCTGTAGTCCTATGCTTCCCATAGGATCTGCGGGGATAAAGAGTATATAAAAAGAAAAAGAAGCATGAAATTCTTAGCCTTTCAGCCCTTCATTTCCCTGTGACTTTCAGACAGTTCTGACTTGCACACTGGAGAGACTCAAGAGGGGTTTTTTTTATGAGAAACAGATTGAATGCGCAGGTTTTCACTGATCTCAGTGCAAGTGAAGTTCACCTCTCTGAAGAAATCCCCAGTGTCTAACGCACGGTGCCTGGTGTAGTCAGGACCTTCTACTCGAGTCTGTTCTCTCCTGCGCTTCCCTTCTCCTCAGCAGGTGGTGGAAAGACCTCTTTATTTTCCCTTATTATGTTTTTAAGGGTTGCAAATGATTTTGACCATTCTAGCCCTACTTTAACTTAAGCCACTGAAGTGGAGCCCTGAGATGCCCTTTAATCCTGAACTGAGAGCTGAGTGGGAGCAGAAGCTGCTTACATGATAGTGGGGAAATCTGTTCTCTGAGAAGGAATTCTCTACAGCCGCATGTGGCATTGCCTGAACACAATCCTCACCAGCACTGCAGTAATGCACAAATCTGAGCTGGGCCGAGCAACTTGCACCCCGCGCACATCTGAATTCCCATTTTCCCAGAGTGTTTCACAGCGCGTGTAAAAAACCCCTCCCTTGGAGGTGCTGGCGACTCTTGGATGGCCCTGCGTGCCTTGGGTGGGCTGCATGTGCCTGGCTTTTTGCTGGTGTTCGTGGGTAGCTCATATTTTCCTTGGTGTTGAAGAGCTGCAGCTGCACATCTGCAAGATACTCCAGGGAGAAATGGACCACAGTCTGATTTTTGTAAATAGCTTCTCAAAACCAAGATTTGTGAAAGAAAATGCTGTCAATGCTTTACTTAAATTCTATCTTATTTTTATAACTTAGTTCAATTTTAACAAAAAAGTCCTGTATTCTCTTTAACATAAATTGGTGCAGTCCCACTGAAGTCTGTGGAAATGCATCAAATATTCTGGCAGAAAATTTGGCCCATGAAGGGAAAAAAAGCCTCAATAATACAATGCTTTCAACATGAACATTCATTTTCCTTATTGCCTGTACCAAGAGATCATTTTCTCTAGTCAGAACTCCAACTGCAATTTTTACTTTCAAGAATATTGCTTTTAAATAGAAAAATAAAAAGTGAACTATGATAATTTTCAATAACTATACTACTATAGCCTTAATTTTCAAGGAAAAACATTACCAAACTCAATTTCAGATAACATTCTATTATGTGCAAACCACTGTTGATATAATAACTTCTATTTTAGGTTGCTAGTAAAGAGAAGAACAAAGTGACCCATTTAAAAACTGGCTCACAGAAAAATATTAGCAAGCCATTTATCATTTCTATTTAATTTTGTTGATAAGAACCATTTGATAGAAACATTTCTTTGTCACAAAACTAACAGCAGCATAGGACGTATTTGACCATAACACATGTACTTCGCAATGGTACTGAGTAATGGACTTTCTGTTTGTTGCCAATTGTTTAGAAAAGAAATTAAAAAAGGAAAACACTCATCTTTCAATTCTTCAGTAGATGGAGCCTACATTTTTAGAAATCTCTGATTAATAGACAAATCCCACCCACACAACTGGAGTGCTGCAATGGCTGGATACAGTCTCTTTGGGAAGGACGGGATGGGATGGTGAGGAGGGACAGTTGCCCTGTATTTGAGAGAGAAGCGGGGATGCATGGAGCTCTGCCATGAGCCAGCTGAGAGCTTATGGGTCTAGGCTGGCCGGCAGACCAGCGTGACTGACATTGGTGTGGGTGTCTGCTACAGACTGCCTGATCAGGTAGAATAAGCAGATCAGGCCTCCTTCAGACAACTGGAAGAAATTTCATGTTCACTGGCCCACGTCCTCACACGAGCCTTTAATAACCCTGATATCTTTTGGAGGGGCAACACAGCAGGGCAAAAGCAATCCAGGAGTTTTCTGGAGTGCACTGATGACAATTTCCTGACACAGGTGGTTGAGGAGATGAAGAGGGGAGACGCTCTGCAGGACCTGATTTTTACAAACAAAGAACTGGTTGGAAATGTGAAGATCAGGGGCAACCCTGGCCACCTTGACCATGGGATGGTGGAGCTCAGGATCCTGAGAGAAGGCAAAGAGCAGGTTAATAACCCTGGATATCAGGAAAGCAAACATTGGCCTGTTCAGGGACCTGCTTGGAAGAATCCCATGTGACACCATCTTGAAGAAGAGAGGAAGAGACCAGGAGAGCTGGCTGATTTTCAAGGATCACCTCCTCCACACTCAAGAGTGGTCCATCCCCACATGCCAGAAGTCAAGCAAAGGTGGCAGGAGGCCTGCATGGATGAACAAGAAGCTCTTGACAAAACTCAAAGATAGAAAAAGAAACATTCAAGAGGTGGAAGTAGGGTTAGGTGATATAGGAGAAATATAGAGACACTGCCCAAGGATGCAGGGATCCAATTAGGAAAATTAAAGCCTGCCTGGAGTTGAATCTGGTGAGTGATGTGAAGGGCAACAAAAGAGGTTTCTATGGGTACATCGGCAGCAAAAGGGAGACTAGGGAAAATGTGTGCCCACTGCTGAATGAGTCAGGGGACCTGGTGACAGAGGACACAGAAAAGGCCAATGTACTCAATGCCCTTTTCTTATTGGTCTTTACTGGTAAGACTGAACTTCAGGAATCCCAGGCCCCTGAGACCCACAGGAACATCTGGAACAAGGAAGAATTACCATTGTTGGAGGAGGATCAGGTTAGGGAACACTTAAACAACTTGGACACACACAAGTCCATGGGACCTGATGGGATGCAACTACAAGTGCTGAGGGAGCTGGCCGATGTCACTGCAAGGCCACTCTCGATAATCTTTGAAAGGTCATGGCAATCAGGGAAGTTTCCTAAGGACTGGAAGAAAGTCTTCCTTTCTTCAAGAAGGGACTACAGGCCAGTCAGTCTTACCTCAGTCCTTGGGGAGGAGATGGAGCAAATAATCCTGGATGCCATTTGTAAACACATGAAGTACAAGAGGTGACTAGGAGTAGTCAGCATGGGTCTAGGAAGGGGAAATCATTCTTGACCAACCTGGTAGCCTTCTACGACAAAATGACTAGTCTGGCGCATGAGGGGAGAGCAGTGGATGCTGTTTATCTTGAGTTAAACAAGGTTTTTGACACTGTCTGCCATAACGTCTTCACCGGCAAACTGACGAAGTACAGACTAGGTAAGAGGACAGCGAGCTGGACTGAAAATTGGCTGAACTGCTGGGCTGAAAGGATTGTGATCAGCCACACAAAGTCAATGTGGAGGCGAATCACCAGAGTTGTACACTGGGGGTGGATACTGGGACCAACACTGTTTAACATCTTCTTAAGTTACCTAGACGGTGGGACGGAGTGCACCCTTAGTAGGTTTGCAGATGATACAAAACTGGGAGGAGTGGCTGCTTCACCAGATGTTTGTGCTGCCATCCAGAGGGACCTTGACAGGCTGGAGAAATGGGCTGACAGGAACCTCAGGAAGTTCAACAAAGGGAAATGCCAAGTCCTGCCCCTGGAGAGGAACAACCCCAGATACCAAGTGGTGGGGTCAACCAGCTGGAGAGCATCTTTAACAAAAAGGACCTGAGGGTCCTGGTGGACACCAAGTTGAAAATGAGCCAGAAATGCACCCATGCAATGAAGAAGGCCAACAGCCTCCTGGACTGCATTAGGAGGAGTGTTGCCAGCAGGTTGAGGGAGATGATCCTGTTCCTCTACTCAGCACTAGTGAGGCCACACCTGGAGTGCTTTGTCCAGTTCTGGGCTCCCCAGTACAAGAGAGACATAGACATACTGGAGAGAGTTCAGCATAGGGACATGAAGATGATTAAGAGACTAGAGCATCCCTCCTATGAGGAAAGGCTGAGAGCTGGGACTGTTCAGCCAGAAGAGAAGGCTCAGGAGGATCTCATCAATGTGAATAAATACCAGATAGAGGAGAGTAGAGAGGATGGAACCAGGCTCTTTTCAGTGGTGCCCTGTGACAGGACAAGAGGCAATAGGGCAATTGAAATACAGGAAATTCCACTTAAACATTAATAAAAAGCCTTTTTTACTCTGGAGGTGGTTAAACACTGGCACGTGTTGCCCAGAGAGGTGGTGGAGTCTCCATGCTTGGAGATACTCAAAACCCAACGGGACATGGCCTTGAGCAATCTTGAGCAAGGTCAGCTAAAGACCTTGCTTTGAGCAGGGCGTTTGGACTAGATGATCTCTAGAGGTGCTTTCCAACCTCAGCCATTCTGTGAAATCATTGCTTATATAATTTAAAGAATTATATAATTAAAAGCTTCCTTCTCTGTAGGAAGCCCCATGTTACAGGCATGGATACAATCATGCTTTGCTCCTGTTAATAAGTTCTATTAGAAAGAATTCCCGTAAAAACCTGTGGGGTGTAGCTGCACACAGGATCCTGACATCCAAACAGAGAGACAGCAGGGATCATTTGGCACCTGATTCTGGGGAAGATGGTTGATACTTTGCTGCTCCTCATCAGCTGCAGTCCTTAGGGGCTGGGCTGTCCCACCCCCAGGTAAGGAGCACAGCGAGCATCATGACCTTGGTCTGTCCAGTGTGCTGGAGAGGAGGAGCGAGCTGCTGGTGGGGGACAGCTGGCTGTGCTGGCACTGCGGCAGCTGGGGAGCCTTTCTCTCAAGGAGAACCCGCAGCTGATTTTTCCAGCCTATTTTCTAGACCTTTTGTGCTGATCCCACAAAGCACAAAGGGAATAGAGCAGGGCTGGGAATATGTGTGAAAAAATATCTCCCCCAGCCTTTTAGGTACTGAACAGAAGGAATATGTAACAGCATGACTTTTGCACCAATTCCACAGAGATAAAACCGCTTCTGAAAGCAGTTTTTGGTTGTTCAGGAAAACTAATTTTCTTCCCAGGTTTGAATTAGACAAGGTAATTTTATTTTTTCTTCAGCTTCCTATTATTGTTATGATTATTATCATCAATGAATTATTTTGAACAGCAAGCAGATGGAGAAAACTATACTTTTTTTTTTACATCATCCTTTTAATAGTAAGTTTGGGCCTGCATTTTTAATAAATGAGGAATCACCACTTACTCTGTTTAGGATTAATGCATTCATGAGTCTTATTTTCAGTGGCTATGAGGGAAAGACAACATTTTAAAGCAAATCAAGGTAGTTGATATCTTCTCTAATGCATTTTTAATGTATGAGACATGGTAAGGACCAGAAAAGCATTCTGTGCTCTGCAATACAATTTGACAACAAAAAAATTAAAAAACAAAGAAAGATAAAAAGAAGCTAACAGAACATATGGAAGCGGGAAATATTCAGCCATGCTATTAGTCTCCAGTTAGATAATTTTATTGGGATTTCCAGCTTATGATGAATGAACATGATAACTGGTGGGGGGATGAGGATGTTGTGATATTAATAAGAATGTAATTCCATATGAAACTGTCCTGTGATTTATAGCTAATAATATTACTAAAATGAGGATAATGAAGGCAATCAATCCTATATAATCTTTTTTTGTAAATCTGATTCTCAAAGCATTTCTGATAGAAGAAGGACAGATTTGTCTTCCTCTCCCAGCAATCCCTGCTGACATGAGAAGTCCCACTGAAATCAATTGACAAGCAGTCTGGGGAGTAAATAAAACTCTGTGGACGCACTTCTGTTCTGCCTTGCTTCTGTGGTTCCTCTCTCATGACAATGTCCTTAGAGCCACATTTTCTTTGAGTAAGAAAACTGCTACAGTGCATCTGGAGCACAGTTAGAGTTCTTACTGGTGTACTAATAAACTAGCTGCTATGAAAGTTACCTTTGGACTTGCTGACTTGGGTACTGATCACAAAGTCTTTTGCTGTGCTATACCAGTCTTCCCAGGCCTTTGGGTATTTATGCAATTAGCTGGTCTGCACTGCACCCCTTGGTGCACTGGTATGCACCAAACACTGCTTGGTTTCACTGGTATTAGTGCTGGAGTAAACTAAAGTAAGGCAAGCTTCATTGTATTTACCCATGCTGTAGGAACACCACAGACTGCAGTGTATCTCCACTTCTTACTGTCACCTTTCCCCACTCCAGCCTGCCTTCATCTAAGTGACCGAAATCCATCTTCAGTGAGATTTGGCAGATCCCCAAAAACTTACAGCGATGGTCACTTTTCCTCCTCTTTGTTCTCCTTGCCTGTTTCCAGTATAGTTTCATTTCACATTTTCCTGGGAAGGGAGAATGTGATTTAGAATATGTATCTTTATAGCATTTGGAAGAACACCTATTTCTTCAGAGAAATGTCATGGGATATATTTAAGAACACAGACATTTAAGAAATACTGGAAGTACTTTTACTTTGCTTCTCTTCAAGTACAGAACTCAATTCTCCTTACGAGGGAATGCCTACAATGAAATTACTAATCCTGTGAATAAATTTGTGGATACTAATGTGTGACCACCATTCTTGGCAGAACGTGAAGAGAACCTCCCACACATATTTATCTCCTCAAGCCCAACACCTTCCTCTCTAGGATTCTGGAAACAGGCAGTCTAGCAGAGGTTGCTGACTCCGTCACCATGCTCATTTAAGTCAATGGCAATAATCTTTTTGATGTCAGTGAGGCAGGATAAGGTCTTGTGTAAACAGCCAGCACTCACATCTTTCCTCATCTCAAGAACCTTGCCGATATCTGATTTAACGCCTTATATGTCCACCTCACCCAAATACATGAGTAGGCACAGATAGGTGACAGCAAGGAGGTATGATAGTGAAGAAAAGGATGTGAATATAAAGTTGGATTAAAGGTATGGCATTATGGACAAGATCATACCACCTATTTTTCTGTGCAAGGCTTTTTTCTGGATCTCAGTTCCAAGCAGCTGCTGAGGCTAGCGGCATGAAGCACAGGAGATAGATTATTGGCAAAAATGTATTTGAAATATCAGAAGCTCGGAATAGCTGAAGTCTCATCTGAGCTTGGTGAGAACAGTCTGAGATATGACATGGTTTGGAGGAACACCAACGACACAGCAAGCAAGGGAATGGCTACTGGTTTCAAAAGATAAATAGTTGATTATGTTTTGTCAGAAAACAAAAGATTTTAGTTAGAGTTGTGACTGGTTATTTGTGTTTGAGGTTACTTATGAAAATCACTTACCACAGAGCAGATTAGATCCTAGCACTGTTGTGCTGTCATCACTGTAAATTCATTAATGCTTCGCTGAACTGTTCTAATGCCATTAGACTGCCCCGTGTCTCATGCGTTGTGTCTATGAATGCTCTCTTTGTCTCCCTGCTTAGCATGGAAGGTGAAAGGCACTGGAATTGAACTGATTTTTCAAGCCAAGAATCTTTGCAACCATAAATAAAATAAGTCCCTTCAGCTTAACATTCATTGCCTCCTTTCTCATTTAGAAACAGATGTCAGCACAAGGAGAAAGCAGGTGCAGAGTGCCTCTTTCAGCTGCTTTTGGAGAAAAGCAGGAAGTGAATAAGTCTCAGGGAGATGTGTTGTACGTATCTTTAGAAAGGCACTTATAACTTCTAGATACACTTCTGCTAATGAGGGTGTGAGACGCCAGCTCTTTGGAAGTTACAGCATGCACTGTTGCACTCTAATCAACTCTGATGGATGCAGATTGTATGGGAATATAATTTAAACACGAGGATGTAAGGAACGTTTTATTAAATTACCAGAGAAAGTACGTATGAAAAAAGGCCTAATACTAGAAAAAAATGTCGGCTTTAATTGAATGCTATTACAGCCACAAAATTTCTTATAAGCTGGAAACCCCTAAACAGGTACTTTCCATACATTGCAGCACTGTCTGAATCTGCGTATAAATACCCTGAAGTAGTAGTTGTAAAATGTTATCATTCAGGACAGTTTCTTAACTCCTGAACCTAATGAAGGCTACAATCTTATTGTTGCCACTCATATCATAGCTGTTAAAGTGAACAGCAATGTAATCTGAGAGCATGTTATGTTTGGGTGTGTGGTGAGAATCTGAATACTGACATTTTCCCCCTAGGCAATCCAACTCTCACACAAAATATCATTGTCATTTTTCAATGAGGACAAGATCAGACCCAATATGATCCATAGCCTCTACAAGATGCCAGACCGAGGTGAGTAGAAAGGAATAAACAGTGCCATAGCCTCTCTTCCCTCTCTTTCCACATCTATCAAGCAGAGCTGGTTTGATGTGGGTAGAAACATGCTATTCTTTGTAAAGAGCTGGCACAATTTGCCCTCATTAGCAGGGCATGCCCACTTTTATTTGCCACTCTTGCAGTACCTCATTTTAAACACCACGCCACAAGGATTTTGTATAGTCTCTGGGATTTTAACTATGAAAAGAGAAGTTTTTCTTGTAAACTCCTGCAGCTTCCTGGGCTGATGCACTGCATTGCCTGGCATGGATTTCACTTTCCCTGTGACACTGGAAAAACACTAGCCCTCCTGTCACAGAACAACTTGCTTCAGTGCCCTATGCTAGCAAAGAAGCTCTGTGATAAACAAACTTTTAATTTTGTATTTCCACACTTGTAGTTTGTAATTTGCAACTCGACAAAGCTGTGTGTCAATGACTGTGCCAAAAGCTCAGCCCCGAACAGAGATGCTAAAAGAAGTGTGAGGGTAGGGGAGAAAGTGCTCACGGGAAGCTCACAGAAGAATCGTACTTTTAGAAGCTTTGTAGACGCTTTGATTTAGTGCCATCCGTCTTATTGCTGCAGGCCTTCTACTTATTGCTAATGTAGACAGTCCAGGAAAAGTCCCAAGAAACTATAAATGATGCCTTTCAACCTGAAAAGTATCTTCCACCTCTCTGAATTCCAAGGAGGGATCTGCCAAAGCCAAAAACACGCGGGGACCCACAAGGAGCCTGCCCTTTCATATGATAAAGTCTCTCTGGAACGAACTGTTGTTTAATCAAAGTATATAGGTAGCCAAATCTCATGGAGCATCAGATTTGCAGCAAAAAGCCCTGCTGGCTCCTTCAATATGATGCCAGCCCAAGCGTGTCAAGTAGAGCTGCTGGAGATGGGCCATCTTCTGCGTGAAGGGAATACCCGGCGCTCGAATGTATGTTAACATACCCAAGACAGAGCATTTCAGTGCCAGGATAAGAATTTAAGTGCTAAGCAGGAATAATAATAATAGAATTTAGGAAAATTTCAGTTCGCTATGAGAAATACTTACCACAGCTGGGAACCAAAAATAAGCTATTTCAGAGAAAGTGCTTACACACAGTTGAGGAGTTTGGGAAGCAGCACGGGAACATAAAGAGCAGAGGACCTTTTCTGCTTACCTGACAGTTGCCTTGTTCCCTGAAACCTTCACAATAATCCTTAAGTACCGCACTGTCTCCTGCTGCTCTTCCTCTGCCTCTTTTCCAGATGAAGAGAGGCTGAGCTTATCTGCTTTGCTGATGCAGATACAACAAAGCACACTATGCTACGAACTAACTCCCTTCCTGTGGAACAAACATTAGGAAGCAGCTGAAGAGATATTTAAGACTCCCATGTTTCAGTGTAAACCAGAAAATGCCTATTTTCAGATTCTTAAACAGGAGAGTGGAGACTGTGAAATACAAAATCTTATAGGAAAAAATAGAAAAAGCTTATATCAAACTCTTCTTTTTAGTGAAGAGGTCTTCTCTGATGCCTTTTTTCCCCCCTTTTTTATAAAAAACTGCTGTATACAGATGTATTGCAGGACATCACTGATAAAATATTAGAGCCACTGGATAACTTACTGTATGGAAATCTGGGGTGTTTTGGGCAACGATTTCATATTCAGTGTGTGAAAGGATTTTTATTTTTAAAGGCAGCTGTTTGAAGTTGTTCAGTGGCTTGGAAAGTTAGTGGTCCCTCTGCGCTTCTGAATACGAACATTTCTGTGTCCATGTAAGATGTCAGTTTTTTGAGGGTCGGGATACAAAGATAAATCCCTTTACTAATTCTTTTTATAACACATCTAATCTAAGGCAGGTATTATTACATTATTTTTGATTATATTATCACCCTGGAAGAATACTAATTCAAGAAATCAGTGTTCAGTGTTCCTACCCCAAACTTTTAAATTAGAACAAAATCAGTTGCTTCTTCCTTGTTATCTACATTGAAACATGATTAATGAATGGTAAAATCTAAATCTGAATGGAAACATCTCCTGTTCCTAGGTTCCAGTTGAACCGTTTTGAATTGCAAAACTGAGGATGTGAGCTAAGAGTCTTTCTAGCAGCACTGCAGTGTTATCTCACACTGTCCTCTATCATTTGCTGCCTGGTCTCCCTTTAAATACTTGCGCCTTCATAATTATTGTCTGCAGTTGACCACTGGACTTTGAAACTGCAAACTGCTTTCCATATCTTTTGCTGCCTGCTGTATATACTTTGAAATCATACGGTTTGTTTTCTATCGCTAAGATAACAAGTGACGTGACTTGAGAGGAAAAACGTAGACAAAATTGAATGAAAATAGGGAGCTCTCTAATTGCTATAAAGTGTGACAAATATTGTCACAACTCTGCAACTGAAAAAAAAGAGCAGCTGTACTTAGAACCTGGTGCTGATTCAGTGGTGAATAAAAAACATAATTAGAAATAAAAACTGTAATAAGTGGAAAAAGGAGTAAACAAATATTGATATGAAGTAGAAATTGTGGACTATAAAAATATTGATGAACACTTCAGGGAAAAATCCATAGCTAGGGTTCACACAAATAAGTAACCATATTCTAACTACATTAGTAAGAAAAGAAACCCGAAGTCAATTATTGGCTGAGACTATGCATTTGTTAATGATGATAAAGAAATAAAATATTCATAAGTATTTTGGGGGTTTGATGTCTAGAGAGAAGAAGTCTGATCTGCTTACATTATGTGTGGGTAAAGAATTTTGCAGTTTATTAATAGCTAAGTGGTATTATACAAGATCATAAAACTTAGAATTTTAAAATCTGATTTAAATCTATGTACTCAGACCCTAGAGTTCTACAAGAATTGGCTGAACAGATCTTCAGTCTTTTCTGTCAATTTTTAACAAATCCAGGAAAATGTTACAAGACTTGAAGAATTTTAACATTATGTAAATATTAAAGAAAAAAGAGAGAAATGAGACAATCTAGGTAATTACTGTCTGGTTAGCTTGACAACAGTTCCGGGAAAAATACGAAAAACATTGGTATGGGATTACAGTCATAAAAGCTTGATGGAGAGGAATATAATTAATGCTAGTGACAGTAGTCTTACAGAAAGTAGTATGTCTTGTCAAACAAACATATATAATGAGATTACACATTTTTATGAGGCATATGATTTACTAGTGTACAAGATTCTGATTAAAAATGAACACTAGGACTCATTCAAATGAATGGCATTTTAGGTCAACTAAATGTAAAATGAAAATGCAGGCTGTGTCCACATTCTGTAGACTGGCTCCTGGATACCCTGACTCAGAAAGAGGATTTAATGTTTATACTAAACAGCAGCAGAACAAGACCTCCAATGTCTGATTCAACAGCAAAAAAAAAAAGACTAATGTGAATGGTCCATTTTTTCACATAAAAAGAAATGAATGAGAACACAGAGGAGAAAACAAGAGCTACACAGGAGAATTCTGGTGTCTGTATTTTTAATGTGGAAAATGGGAAAATGTGCAGAAAAAAGCTAAAAACAAGATATCCTGGTCTTAACGCTCTAGTAAGTGTTAATGAGCTCCTCTTCTTTAGACCACACAGAGGTGACCAGACTAAAGTGCGTAAGCACATTGGAGAGAAAACGCAAAGCAATAAAAGCTCTTCAGTCAAGGCAAACGAGCATAACGTGAACCAGTGGCTGGAAGTTAGAACCAGATAAATTCAAATTAGAATTGGGTACCCATTAGTTAACACTAAAGGGGATTAACCACTGGAACAAACTGTCAAATTAATTAATTCTTCATTTCTTGATGTCTTCAGGTCATGCATTTCTGGAAAATATGCTGTAGCAAAACACAAGTTATTATTTATTGATAGCCAAATAATTAACTTAATACATGAGTAACTGTGTGAAATGTAATAGCTTGTGATATAGGAAGCCAGATCGCACTCTGAATGTATAATTTCATAGCTTTACTGGAACTGGGCACGTGAGCACTTTGTCATCTATGGATGTTTACACATTGATAAGCAAAACTTAGTAGAATGAATGAAGAACTGACTCTTCTTTTGCCATCATTTTACAGAATCAAATATGTTGTTATCCCCCTGCCACTTGATCGTGATCAGTGCTTCCCCTTTCTCACGAGCTTCCCAGATAAAAAGCCAACACCTTTACGCCAACACCTGCTTGTGCTCTTCTAGTGAAAAACTGCTCAGGCTCATTGTTTAGCTAATTCTCTCCTTTTATTTTAAACAGTAGAAGCTTACATTACATCTTTCCCTGATTCAGTGCTTCTTTTTTAAACATTTAATTTGCAGGTAGTGGATTTAACATCTATCAGTTTCACTGACAAAAAGCCACTTCATTTCAAAAGGTATTAGATGAAACTCATAATCCTTCAGGAATCTCATTAAATGTTAAAGATCTGAAATTATTACAGTTAGGTAAATAAATATTTATCATCTCCTTATTGCAGATTTTTCCTCTGAGCACTTCCTTGAGTTTGGGTCTGGGTGTATCTTTAGTTCTGCTTCCTTCCTAAAGAAATAAAGAACTATTTACATAGGAGTTGCCATGTCAGGGCCCTTGATTATCATTTGCATTCTGTGTTTCAGAGAGATCCTATTTCATCCTTTATCTGTCTTTTCCTTTTAGCCTACTAGGGGGAAAAAAAAAATAACTCACTTCCTTTCTACTCTTCTATTGTCTGCAGGACTTCACTTTACTTTTGTACTTATTTTACTTCATCAGCAATTCCTGTTGTCTTCGCCACTTTTTATAATTCTTTACAGATTTTTTCCAGGGCTAGATCCTGTTAGGAAAAAGAAAAGCTCCAGGAGACTACACTAGATAATTCTCTCATTTTTTTAATGTGCCCTTAATTACACTGTATTTTTTATTATTTCTTTACTTCCCTTTTGACTGTGGTATTTTTAGTCCTTAGAAATGGCTTCCTATTCCTTGGGTTTTCTTTGAAGAACTTGAAACTATCTCGTCGTAGTTTTAGTGTCCTCTAGATGTATGTGTGAATTCTCATGGGCAGCCATAACAGTCCCGCTTTACACATTTGAACACGGGGAGAATATATGCCAATTATGGCCATCGGTTCAGAAATATTAGCCTGTTCCCATTTTCCCTTCATCTCTTGTGCACTCTTATCTATTGTCTAGGACTTCACTTTACTTTTGTACTTATTTTACTTCATCAGCAATTCCTGTTGTCTTCGCCACTTTTTATAATTCTTTACAGATTTTTTCCAGGGCTAGATCCTGTTAGGAAAAAGAAAAGCTCCAGGAGACTACACTAGATAATTCTCTCATTTTTTTAATGTGCCCTTAATTACACTGTATTTTTTATTATTTCTTTACTTCCCTTTTGACTGTGGTATTTTTAGTCCTTAGAAATGGCTTCCTATTCCTTGGGTTTTCTTTGAAGAACTTGAAACTATCTCGTCGTAGTTTTAGTGTCCTCTAGATGTATGTGTGAATTCTCATGGGCAGCCATAATAGTCCCGCTTTACACATTTGAACACGGGGAGAATATATGCCAATTATGGCCATCGGTTCAGAAATATTAGCCTGTTCCCATTTTCCCTTCATCTCTTGTGCACTCTTACAGATGCAATTTTGCACGTAAGAGTTTTATACCTGTCCTGTAGAAAAACTTGTGTACACTCTTTCAGGTCAATGTGTTGATCTTTTAATTCCCCCCCGCAAAACATGTAAAGTCAGATGTGTGAACTGTGCGCAGGACCAGCCTGCTTTCCTATTAGCTGGTAAAGCCAAGAAGCACAAATTTACACTTCCAGACCATAAAACACACAAGGCCACTGAAACCACACTTTGGTGTGGATATAAGGGGAAATCGGGATCCAGCTGACGTATTTTGCAATGTTTGCAGGATGGCATTTGCCAATGTAAACTGACTTGCAAACATACGGAGTCATTCACTGTAAATGGTTTCTCTTTGCTATAAATGGTCCCTTTATTGAAAATGGTCTC
Source organism: Aptenodytes forsteri (assembly GCF_000699145.1). Taxonomy (NCBI): domain Eukaryota; kingdom Metazoa; phylum Chordata; class Aves; order Sphenisciformes; family Spheniscidae; genus Aptenodytes; species Aptenodytes forsteri. The sequence goes on from NW_008794414.1 coordinate 524,318, forward strand.
TCTTTACCTTTTCATCTTGGGCTATTTATACTACCCAACCATCCTTTTCCTTTTTGTACCACATTACTTCAGTTGCAGAAAAAAATGATAGGCAAATAATATTATTCCAGGAATACTGGAATATTATTCCTTGTAATGAACTAGCTCATTTTAAAATGCGCAGAGAGATTTTCAATTTTGTTATATATAAACTTGTACTTTAATGGTCAAATGCAGAAACTTTCTGTTTACACTTCTAAGTTTGGAAAAGAATCAAACTTATTTGAGAGAGTAACCTGGCAAGAAATAAAGATAGAAACAAGACCACATGAGAGATGATTGCTGGCCAACTTCGTAGTCCAACACAGGAAGCAAAATAGGAAGCCCTATTCACTGAAAAAGCTCCTGATCCCTTCAGTTGCCTACGGTGCCATATGGACATTGCCTTTTCTTTCAGGACACCTTGGCAAGAACTGAGATCTGGCTTAGAGAAGCATAAATGTACTCTATATTGCCCCAAATGGAATACTCTTAATATCCCACAGAACATTTCTTTCCTTATCATAATATTAAGTCCTGCGTGCCCTCAACTGCTCTTTGCTGGCAGCAAGGTAATAAAGAAAAAAGTGAGTAATAAAAGAAATATGATCCTCTCAGTCTGAATTTCTCATCCCTCAAATCAGAGAAATAACCATCAGCTCTGTGGCCTGCACAGAGTCCTGCAGGTAGGACTGTATAGTTAAAAATAACTTGTATGTAATTCTGCTTTTATTTTTCCTACAGATTTCTTAGTAACCTGTACAGTTCTCTTCATTGGACTCTCCCCTTTGGAGTGCTGAAAGCTGTAAGTACAGTTGTTGAAACTTAACCTCTTAAAAAATGTTGCTAGTCATTAATGACAATTTATGCATACAAATTTCACAGTGTTTGGATGCTGAATTTTGTTTCAGGCTTGGTTTTCCCAATATATACATTTTAAGGTGTATAGAAAAGGTATACTGTATTTGAAAAAAATCGGTACCTCTATAACAAATAATAATAACCATATCTAGATTTAGGAAGGACAAGAACAGTTGTTTGCAATCTCACCAGGATTAAGTATTATACCAAACGTGTTTCAAAATGCCATATCTCATTTGACAAAAGGGAACGTCAGAGACTCTGCTGCTTCTGAACTACTGTCGTCTGAGTTCAAAGAGGAACTGTTAAGCCCTGGATCTGTGCCTGAGGTTTTTTTTCCTGGTGTCATCAAAGGGTGTGATCATTAATCCCAGTTAAACAAGAAGTCAGCATGTTCCACAGAATCAAAGGCTGAACCGGGATTTAGAAGAGAGGTGCCCTGCTCCTGTTCCTGCTGGTAAGGTGCCATGTCACTTACAAAGATCATGTTGGCTGGGCTTCTCCTACTTTTCGCCCATCAATTTGATACTAGCTCGAGGGACATAACTATGCCTCCCTACAGATTTTTCAATATGCTGAGCCAATGTAGCAAACACCACAAGCAATACATTTTTACAGAATAAAGAGGGTATTTATGTGTATTATAGTTATATATTTAACAACTTTTTATAGTAAAGTCAACTATTGGAAGCTTCTGCACAAACTTAAACTTTAGATGTCTAGGAATAATAAATTTTCTGAAGATCGATATAAGGTCAGTTTAAGAGAGAGATGGAACACAGATGGCTGGCATAAACCATGTGATCCCCGCAAAAAGCACACTTTAATTAAAGAGAAAAGAACTGTAAAGTGGAAGTGGATGCCTTGGGACAAGTATATCAGGTAACATAACGCTACAACAGTGAGTGTTTCTAGATGATTGCACAGTACATCAATATGAGGCAAAGGGCAGTGCATAGGACATCATCAGTATACTATACGTAGGAACAAAAATGGAGTGACAGAGAGTGCAACACTTTCAAGAGTGCCTACATCATTAAAGGAGACAAAATCCCACTGACCTTGAACAAGGCTTAGATCATGCCACTGCCTTCATCTGATTGTCTCAATCCTTTTACCTGAAGCTGGGTCCATATATGAATGAGTTGGTCTGTACAGAGATTGGTCAGGTCAATATCCGCATTTGTGGTTGTAGTTAGATGTGAGAGCTCTGTCCCACGCTCCATTTCATTGTAGAGACATACCCTTGAACTCCTTTGTTACTTACACACTTTACCATCAAATAAGTTGTAGGAATCTTCAGCAGAATCTAAACTACTGATTAGATCATGCTGTGCCTGACAACAACTACCGAAGCAATAGGATACTTGCACAGAAAACAACTAAGCAGACATATGGGAATAAAGAAGTGCCAACTATTCAGTAAGGCTTTACTTGCTATGCGTAATTTTGCAAAGAGATATGGAAAGAATGGAAATGTTAAAAGGAAGGGCAGCAAATGTAAGTGGCTTAGTTCTTAAGTTCACTTATGAATGGAAGCCATGAAAACTATGGGAAGCCATGAAAAGTATTTATTACTCGCAGGAACTCGCAGGTCTGATAATTTTGCCCCTCATAAGTGTGAAATTCTAGACAGACGTCCCACAGGAAAGCTACTGCAGGAAAGGTTTTAATAGAGGGCATGAATGAAGTACTGTGTCTCAAGGAGCAAGGGAACGAACCCAGCCTCCTAGGACTGGTTTTTTCAAAATGTGAGACTCTGCTTGAAGAGGAAAATGAATTTCCAGTCAAACGGACCAGATTCAGTGATGATTTAGGGGAATGTTTGTTTTTTCCCCATGTGGCTGAGCAATGATTCAAAGGAACTGACATTAATAGAAACAACTAGCGTGTGTTTAAGAACTGATCAGACGATAAAACTTAAAAACCAATAAAGCCAGTTAGGTATTGGAGACAAGTATGCATATACAACATGATATCTCATGTGACTAAAATTCACATTAAAAAATCCGAGTGTTTTGTTTTTACTGATGTCAGGTACTCACTATATGAGGAAAAAGGTCTAGTTGCTTTTTTGCCTCAATAAGCTGCACCATGGTTGTAGTTTGCTTGGGTAGTATATATTCGTTTCAGCTATCAATAGTGAAGATTGTAACTAATGGTCCTGCAGAAGGAAATTTGTATTTCTGTTCTGATTTTCAAAAAACCCCAACCCAGTACATTCTACTTCTTTTGTCCTATTTTCTTTTCACCTTGCACGCAGCTCATGAACCAGTGCTCTCTTGCTTCATTAATGAAGTTCCAGCTCAGTCCTTTTTCTCCTTCCATCTCAGTTTCACACTGATGATAATTTTTGCTCCCATGTCAGCCCTGCACAGGAATCACAAGTACTACTGCTGAGTTGGGGAACACTGAAGCACAATGAGGTCCACACGTAGATCAAAGCTTGTGGATCAACAGCACAGGATCAGGATGTTATCTTCTTGGGATACCAGAATGCAGGGAGGTCTGGCCACTGTCTTTAAGTGGCCAAGGACGGTAAGCAAAGGGCACTTCCACTTACCATTGTAGCAACCCTATTTGACTGCCTCTGCTGCCTTTTCTGGTTGCTGTCAGGGATTGCAGACTGTCAGTTCTGGGTTCCCATTCCCTTTGCTGTCACTGATGCAACTGCTTGGGTCACTGCCTAGGGAGATCCCTATTACAGAGGTCCCTTCTGTCCTTTTTTCCCTTGACAGAATTAATGTTCTCTAGGTCCATACATGGCTGTTGGCAAAGGAGAAGGAAGAGTCCTTTCATATCCTTGAACTGGGGCACCCTCTTGTTGGGGAGAGACTTTCCTCAAACCTTACATCCTGTATAATCTGCAGGAGGTGTTGAAACCACACTCCTGGATGTGGCCTACATGAAGGGGTCACTGTGATGAGTGTGGAGGATTCAACTGTCCTTCAGAACAGAAGGGACAGAGCTGTGCTCCCTTGCTTTTTCAGTGGCTCCCTTATCCTCACTGAGGGCCTCCATCCTTCCATAGGAGGGGCACAGTGCTGTGGGGTGAGGAGGAACCACAGAATCACAGAATGGCTGAGATTGGAAGGGACGTCTGGAGATCACCTTGTCCAAACCCCCTGCTCAAGCAGGGCCACCCAGATTAGGTTCCCCAGGACCATGTCCGGACAGCTTTTGAGTATCTCCAAGGATGGAGTCTCCACAACCTCCCGGGGCAACCTGTGCCAGTGCTTGGTCACCCTCATAGTGAAAAAGTATTTCCTGATATTCAGAGGGAACCTCCTGTGTTTCAGTTTGTGCCCATTGCCTCTGGTCCTGTCACTGGGCACCACTGAAAAGAGCCTGGCTATATCCTCTTTGCACCTTCCCTTCAGGTATTTGTACACATTGATGAGGTCCCCCTGAGCCTGCTCTTCTCCCAGCTGAACAGTCCCAGCTCTCTCAGCCTTTCCTCATGTGAGAGATGCTTCAGTCACTTAACCATCTTCATGTCCCTATGCTGGACTTTCTCCAGTAGCTCTACATCTCTCTTGTATTAGGGAGGCCAGAACTGGACCCAGCACTCCAGGTGAGGCCCCACCAGTGCCAAGTAGAGGGGCAGGATCACCTCCCTTGACCTGCTGGCAATACTTCGACTAATACAGCCCAAAATATTCACCTTCTTTGCGGCAAGGGCACATTGCTGGCTCATGTCCCACCAGGACCCACAGGTCCCTTTCTGTCAAGCTGCTTTCCAGCCAGTCGTCCCCCAGCCTGTACCAGTGCCTGGGCTGTTCCTCCCCAGGGGCAGGGCTTTGCCCTTCCCCTTGTTGAAGTTGCTCTCCCTGGGTGTCCCCGGGCGCGCACAGGGCTGCGGGAGCTGCGGGGACACGCACCCACGGGAGGGGAGCCGCACGGGGAGGCGAGGACACCGAGGGCAACGGGAAGGCGAGGAAGGCGCGGGGAGGACAGGGGAGCGGCGGCCCACGGGGGACGCCAGCCTGGGCTGCCA
>NW_008794414.1:529866-546885 GCF_000699145.1 Aptenodytes forsteri
TTTCCCTTGTGTCACAGGGGTGGAGTGGGGGCTGATTTTTCCTGATGCTAACGGGGAGTACCAGTCGCCTATTAACTTGAACTCGAGAGAAGCTAAATATGACCCCTCGCTCCTGGAAGTGCGTTTGTCGCCAAACTACGTAGTGTGTCGTGACTGTGAAGTGATCAACGACGGGCATTCAATTCAGATTGCCCTGAAGTCAAAATCAGGTATGCTGAAACACGGCCTTTGCTTTCCCCGCTAAAGCTTGTGTTGCCTTAAGTCTCGCTGTACGTGTATCCCGGAGCATAGGAACAGCAACTGCTCCCAGCAGCGAGCGGTTGTGCTTATTCGGCATGGACTGCGGCCGGTAAGAGTGCTGCTGTTGACTTCAGTAGGAAAAGGAGCAAGCTTTGCAATGGGAGCTGCAAGTTTCAACGCCAAACTGGATGGTCAGTCAGATCGCTTCAGAGCATGTCCAGAATTTCCTCTTGTGGTGGTGTCATCTAATTCACTGGCATTAACAGCTGTCTGCATTCAGAAGCAGTCCAGACTATCGCTAAGACAGTGTGATGCCAAACTATTTCGTACAGCTGGCAAAATTTGTCCTTGGTCCGAAGACCATGTAAGTTAAAAGAGCTTTTTCCATTAATTTGAGTGGGTTCTGAATACTAACTACAGAATTGGGCAGCTTAAAATAGACACTCCAGTTATACATGCTTACAATATTGATGAAGAGCAAGTAGCAAAGCAGTCCTCATTTCTTAAAGGGTTTTTTGGTGTCATTCGTCAAGTGAGAATTAGAAGCAAATAATAAAAGAAACAATTCCAACTTAAGTGAAATTGCAGTATCTCATTCAGACCTTTCAGCTGGGTAAACTATTCTGTATGAAGGAGGCAACTGCCAAGAAAGTAAGGAGAAAAAAGTCCATTGTGCTTTCCAGCACTATGGTAGTTCTTACCATGTGTTTGGAAGAGCATCGAAGTTATTCTAACCAATCTTAGCTAGTAACAGCCTTTTGGGGGCATTTAAACAGCTGAACACTGTCAAACCATGAGACATTCCAACTTTTGTTTCCTTCTGAGATCCCAGTAGTCCTGGGAGCTACAGCTGTGCTGAGAGTGAGGGAGTCAGTCCAGTTTTACACTGAATATTTTAAAAAGGAAGGGTTTGTTATTTTAATAATGATGCTTTCCTTTATAATTTCCTTTCCATGATAAATTCCGTGTATTATTGCAACACAGAATATTTATTTCCACAGAATTTTGCAGATTTGCAGTAGAACAGAAATTTTGTACTGCTAGTCAGTTTTACTGCCTTCGTTAGAAGCAGAGCTCTTTTCCGAAGGAGTAAGGTTCTCTCTGCAGTATCAGGAAGGTTCTTGAAATCTCCTGTGGAGGAAGTGAGAGTGACCGCAAACGACGTCATCACTTGCATGCCAAAATGCAACTCCTTCAACCCCACCTTTCCCAAGGGCAGTTTGTAACTTAGTAGCAATAATTAATAAGATGGGACCAACACACCTAAATGTATGTGCAAAATCATTGGAGGCTTAGGGGAAGGAAAGACTTCTTTTTAAACTTGGATGCAGTGTGCTGCCAGACTGATGAGTCTTGAAATGTAAGAAAATGTGATATAGAATAAAAGTTTATGGCTGAGGTATGGAATTATGATTTAGGAAATCTTGTTTTAGTCTCAGCTTTTCCTTAGATTTCATGTTACATAATTTCCCATTCTCCATTTGTAAACTGGGGATAATATTTCCGTTTTTGGGAGGGGGAAGGCAACATTCGTCATCCCTACCAAGAGAAGAAAAGAGTTAATAAGCTGTGTTTGACCTAGTATTCTGGCCAATTTTCAGGGATTGCGGAAACTCCTGCAGCTTCTTTTCCTCACAGGGGATCTCTGACGACAAATCCATTTAGCCAGATTATTTTAATGGGAACTGTTGAGCACTAAATGCTCTTGAAACTCTGTCCAATTAATGTGCAAGAGATCCTCATCTACTGTAATGTTAACAGTCAAAGAAAAACTTCTTTGTGGGGAAAAAGTAAACTGATTAAGATACATATTAAAAATCAATTTGTCATTACTGGTGATTGATTTTATCCTTTAATTCAGGACACGCAGTCCATCTGGAATTCCCAAATCCTTCTCATTATTAATTGCAAACATTTTCACAGGCTGCTTCCAGTTTGATCATCGTACATGTGTTATGCATTAGGTGGAAGAAGCATGACCAACTGTGTAATGGAACTGTATATTGAAAAAAGCTTTAGAGGATGTCCTGCTAACAGAGAGACTTCTCTTAAGCCAGCAGTGGATTGCACAGTGGGTGATGGTTTCCGAATCATTTTCTAATGAGGATCAAAAATTGCTGAAAGGCAAAGCGAAGTTAAACATGTTTCATGCATTGACAAGGATCAGGATTTGATGAAAGGCAAAGGAAAGATAAACATGCTTCATGCATTGAAATACTTTTATCATGGGATCAATGTTATAACTTAAGCCTCAGAAATAAACTCTTTGAAGCTCCTGGAGATCCAGAACTACATCATATAGAGAGCATTTGTTCTAGTTACGCTTTCTCTAGGAGCAATATTTTAAAACAGAGAAAATGCTCCATTTTCCTATGAAATAGCACTAATTGAGTATCATGTTTCTTTTTATTTGTCCAGATTTCCCTAAATACTTCAATTGATTGTTTCACCCAATGTTCACCAGATTTGTAGATTTTCCCTATAGGATATATTTATAGATAGAATACAGATAAAGCAGGTTTAAGAAACAAATCTGAATCTATAACTGCGTTTAGGACATTTCATTTTAGAAACCCTAATGGCTGTTAGATCAGTTATGAAGAACTATTAAAGGAGGATTAATTGGAATATTTTACTTTTTCTCCAATGTAATTTATGAAAACCATAACTGATCAGTTTTCTTCTTGGTTTTTTATAGTTCTGTACTTTTGTTTTTGTGTTTGTACAGTTGCAATGTGATTCAATTGCTAAATTACTTTTTCTCCAATGTAATTGCTTATGAAAACCATAACTGATCAGTTTTCTTTCAGGTTTTTTATAGTTCTGTACTTTTGTTTTTGTGTTTGTACAGTTGCAATGTGATTCAATTGCTAAATTATGTTTTAGTATTATGCTATGCCTTGTGCGCCAAACTAAGGCCTTTTAGTCTGTGGGTCAAAATAACTTTTTATAAGGGAACTTTAATTCCCTGAAGCTGTAGGTTATGCAATTAAATAATCCTTATCAATTATCAGAGATTGTAAAAGATTCATTCAAAGTCTATGAAACGTAAGTTCGCATTTAATGGATTCTGGGGAAGACTGTGAATGCCCTTAAGTAAAATCCAGCCCTGCCTAGAAGCCAATATTCAATGATTTCAATGGGAAGTTACCTACAGCTTGTGGAGTAATATTTGTTCTGAAGCAGATTCACAAATCCCTGGGCAAAATGTTTCCACTGATTAATTCCAAAGTAGACTGGGCCTCACAAGGTACAATTGCTTGCTTTTACTACTTATGGTGGAAGTCTCTATTAATGCAAAAGTATTGAGCTATTATATAATTTTTTTTTTGTATATGTTGCAATTGTGGATAGATGCTTTTATGAAATTCCGGATGTTTAAAAAACCAAAGTTAAAAAAAGTCATGGCTGCCTAGAAGCTGTTTTTAAGTAAATGAGGTACGTTGTTGCTTCCGCGTGTAGCTTTATACACGATATACAATATAATATGATTATATTTGGATATGGAGGCATTCTGTATCTCAGAAGCCTGACAGGTGGTATATGGCTGAACACCTTCACCTAGCAAAATATCGGCAATCAAAAGTTTTCTACCAGTTTCTGTGACTCATAGCAAATACAGGTGATGGAGATTAAGCATTCGGACAAGTTGGAGGTAGTTACCAGTTCAATTCAGAACCCCCGCCATCTGTTCAGAGCACACAGCTACTGTCTTGATAAGAGCAATAAACATACTCACTCTTCTGACTGATAAAGGTACAATGTTTTTATTTTGTGTTATGACCAGCTGTTCTGCCTCATAAAACAAAGAGTGCAGCATGACAGCAATTTCACTGTTGTTCATAACTGCCTGAATTCATGTTCTGTACTTGCACAGTACTTCAAAAGTAAAGATGTCAAGTCTGTCAACTTTACTTGTCTCCTCTTTAGTACTGCTGATAACAAAGAAGCTTGCAACAATTTCCCCATTGTATTTGGAGAGTATATTCAGTGGCTTGTCTGCTTGGAAAGCCAAGTTCCTTACCATTTGTCTTCTTTCCCAGTGTTAATAGGGGGGCCATTACCTCGAGGACATGAGTTTGAACTACACGATGTTCGATTTCACTGGGGAAGAGAAAACCAGCGTGGTTCTGAGCACACGGTTAATTTTAAGGCCTTTCCCATGGAGGTAAGGGTGACACTGCATTGCATAACACCTGCTAAATGCAAAAGATTTTACTTCATAGCCTGAATTCCTGGTAGTTCAAAAGAGAGTTTCTTTTAGTTTCTTTTAGCTCAGCATTTTATTGCTTTATATTTCAACCACAAAGCTATCTTGCTGAGGTGTGCTTTAGTGCAGGTAAATTAGGATATGCATCTGGAATAGAATGCCTCCAGCACTCATCACGTTGTATGATTAATTGGTCATAAAGTTAACTTGCAGAATTATTAACTTCTTTCTTAATAATATTAGTGTTCTAACAAGATCTGCCGTTTCAACATTTCCTATGTCACCTTGACTAATAGCTGTAGATGGGGAGAACTAACCACTGGAAATATTTCCATGGTGAATAATAACAACTTAGGTAAATTTGAAGTGAGTGTATAGCAACTTGTTCATGAAATAGCTTTACATATCTGAAAACTGAAGATTATGTGATACTCTTGGGTATGTTCTGTAGTATCTCAATGAAATACTAAATTCTGAAACACAAGCAAAGTGATAATGCAGTCTGAAAAAACTCAGCTGTTCATGGGGTGACAGTTTGCGCTCCTAGGCGACCCAAATGCTGGGACCTATTTCTCCTGCCCTCCAGCAGCCATTCATCATATTTACTTCACTTTCCACTGTCCCGTTGTTTACACTTGTCAAGGAGTGGCTTGGAGTATCCCTTAGACCCTGGGCTGCAAGACTAGCTTTAACAGATACCAACCCTGATGTTTGGTGACTTCAGCTTTGCATCTTTTATTCAATTTGTTGTGCACTGTATTGGTTTTAAAGAAACTGTCAAGATTTGTTCAGAGTTCTTTGAGTCATTTTGCCTTATTTATCTATCATAATCTCTTACGAGCCTGAAACTCTTTTTCCTTTTTTTCTGTGTTGTTCAGGGCTAGGAAATTTGTTACTGTACCATTATATTCATGAATGCCAGACTACTGGAATAGAACTGCTTTACGGAAAAGGATATAAAAAGTATTAGAGCAACTATTGCAGAGCTAAGTGTAAAAAGCTTGTGGACTTACACCATCAGTCTAATTCTTAGTGTTGTTCAGGTACTTTCTTTAAGAGTTGTGGGTCAGATCTTGGTCTCTGCTGTTTGCTATTTTGCACTGGTCCATCAAAAAACCCCATGTATGAAGCCACTCATGGGGACTTTGCAGGTTGATTTCAGGCAGATCCTGGCAATGCAGGAGAATTACTTGAATGAGGAAGACTCATCAAGCAAAGGGAACGCAGAGGAATCACCTCTGCATCCTGGTTACCTGGCATAATATATACGATATGTTTTATATGGGCAGTAGGACCTTCAGGATATTGCAGTGTTCCCCTGAGGCAGGAAGTAGCTTGTTCGTTATGAAACAGCTCTGCTTAGTGCTTTTCCTCAAGGCTGATCCAGCATGTGGTGATCAAGAAATATTGACATGAACTATGTCAAGAACTGTGCTTGGGAGTTTATCAGGGTCTCCCGTCTCCTTGTTTATTAAGGATCACTTCGCAAACGGTCTTGGTGGTATGTGGGAACAGTCTATTGATAATCTACAGAAATCCCAGAATTCTCAACTCCAAATCAGTCCAGAGGAAAATATACTTGACCCAGAGATGCAAAACAACAAACTTAATCAGTCATGAAGGGATTTCATTCTTCACCTACTTTAAAAGCAGCATGGCAGCTGCACAAACAGAATTCTGGCACAGTTGAAGAACATCACCTGGAGGTGAGCAAGCCGGTGTTACCCTGTCTCTTGCATCTAAGCAGCTTTCAGTTAGACTCTGATCTCCAAGAAATAATTACTGATGCAAAAATTCTGTAGCAGAAAAAAATTGACTTATAATACACTTTAAATACCGTGTGAATGTTTCATTTTGCATCAATTCCTTATGCAGATTAATTCTTCTGGTAGAAAATGACAGCATAGCTTGTTGTATCCGAGATCAGTTACACACAGGTGTATTGGCTGAGCCAGTTCATCATCTTCTGCCCCATGTTGCAAAAAAGTGCAGGGCAGTTTGTTCGACAGATGAGCTGCATTTCCTTCTGCTATATGCACAAAGTGCGCCTATAATAAATCCATTTCAAATTGTCCAAATCAAATATTATACAAGAGACCATAATAAATCCATTTCAAATTGTCCAAATCAAATATTATACTTGAGCAATAATAAAACAGGTACTTGTGACCACTATAAATGTTTATGAAGTTGTACACCTGAGACTCCAGAATGGAAGATTTTCTGTTTCCATTCCAGGAATTGCCCCACCTAATTTTTTTTGTGGAGAACAGTCATTTTTATCAAGGGACCAGGAAATTTATTTTCTTGACTTTTAACATTAGCATTGGTTTATACAGTTGTTGGAAATCGCCATATTCTGAATGCATATTTGGCTTGATTTTCACTGGGTTTGTTAGTTACTGAACACAAACAGTGATGGGTGCCTATTGTGGCTACATACAAGCAGTCTAGAGTAGTTTGTGCTTTCGTCCTGTACGAAATGCTATAAGGATTTTAAATTCTCCTCTCTTTGTGGGAGGAAGACAAGTCAAGGGGAGAAGCAGTAGTATGAAAACATAAGTGCTTGGTTTAAGTGGGTACATTAACAACACAAGAAACTAGACCCAGATTATATACTCCATTGCACTATTATAAAACCCAAGCAGTTCTACAGAAATCAACTTCGAGTTTGAAGAGATCTATCTGAGATGATTATCTAGGACTATTTATTGACAGGAGCAGCAGTCTGGTTTTTTAGGACTGAAGACTGTAAGGCTTTATTTTATTACATTGGACCAAATAGTTGTGGAACAGCTTCAGATTATCAGTGTAATGATCTTAGTAAAGTATGGCTTTAAAAAAGGGTGTTATTTTTCAAAGTTTGGAAGAGCACTCTTCAGTTACTTCCTTAGTCTCTTCACCTTTGATACCATAACTGCTTTTATAGAAATTAGGCAATATCCTGTATTAGTTGGGTAATATCCCGTGTCTCATTGCAAAAATCTATTATTTCTTACTAGACAGCTGGGGCCTTTGTGCATAGTTAGGATATATAGGTTCATGGTGAAATAGGTAACCTCTGGAACAGCTTCTTGAAATAATTCACACTGTCAAAAAATGTTGTTCGTGTGGCTTGGAGGCTGAGTTCATTGTTATTTTTATTATTATTTGAAGTTCAGCAAAGGTATGTTTTCCACCTTCCTTGTCTGAAGAAACCAGAATGTCAACAGTAATACGCCAGTGTTATCATTTTCACTGAAACATCTGTGTCTGCAGTCAGTCAGGAAAGCAGGACAAAACAATAACTAGTTGTCAAAGGTAAATACTGTAACATGTCTTTTTAAGCAAAGGAAAAGCAGAGGGCTGTACGTATCGGTACAATACTCCTCTCTCTGTTTCCTGAAAACAAGAGCATGAAGGCCGTTCTTGCCTTTTGGCCAGAAATTGGAAGGAGACATTTGTGCAACCTTCTCCAGAAATCCTTCTCACCAAGTACTTCTACTGCATGTAAACAGTGTTACTTTCCCTTCTGGCCAAAGTTACTTTGGCCACCGCTTGTGCTAAATATTTAATAATGATCTTAACATTTAGAGGCTGTTTCTTGCCAGCAAATGGAACAAGGACCAAAGATTAGATTGTGCTCTACAGTACACATTTCCACAGAGCAGTAAAACCCACACTTACACATGTGACTTACCTGAACCTGATTTAGGTGTAAGAAAGAGAGGAGCTATTTGACATCTTTATTCCTCTCCTTCATGCCAAGAGTATGGATTGGAGAAGGAGGAAGAACAAATGAAGATCTAATGAAACTCTGATTCCCTCCTTTACCTTTGATGCATAACAAGCAGATAGAGGGGGACAGGAGTAGCAAATTACTGCTATTTATTTTTGTTGTTGACAAAGTTAAAATAGGGGCAGATAAAAATGGACTCCCATTGTACCCAATCTCTGTATAAACACAGCATACTATAGTGCCAGGCCAAATCAACTTCCAGTCAAAAAAGACAGGAAAGACAGCCGGAGAAAGTGAACCATATGATGGCATCAGTGCTGTTTTATGGAGGAAAAAATAAAAAAGTTTTCACTGCTTCTGAAGTGAAGGGAAACAGGGAAAATTATGCCTTAAACGTGTCTCTTCCTCTTTGTTACTCAAATGGTGGTGTGACCAAAGGCACAATCTGACCGTAAAGGAACAGTTGTTTCCAGGCCACTGCTCTGAAATAAAACTGTATCTGAGAAAATAAAAAGGTTCCTTTCACCACTTGTAATATAACCAGGAGGATAATTCTCTGTAATCCATCCTCTTTAAAATGTAGGATAATATTAGCTGTGAACCATGTGAAAGCTCTCAGTAGAAGAGGATTGGCAGAAAATCATTTAAAAATGTTTCCAAGATGTGCAGGAAGATTAAAAACTGTATTGTTGTCTGTCCTACAGTTTTTGAGTAGAACAGAAGAAAATCCAGTTGCCTGAAGGACCAGAATCAGTTCTGTACAGGAAAAAAAAATGTTCCTTTCTGTTGTGTAATGAAGAGCAGACTAATTCATTCTGTAGACTCTTTCAGAGTTACTGAAATACCTGCTGCAATGAAGTTAAATATAATGCAAAAAAAAATCCTGTCCTCAATCTGATTTAAACCATTAAGTTTTCCTTCGTTCACGTGAAATGGTGCCTGCCTAAGGATCTCATCAGAGTTACAGCTTTAGGGCTTCAGGTTAGGCTGTTAACATTACGCTTATCTACTCAAGTCTTTACAGTCTTCATTTTGGGGATTTCTGTGTGCCCGGCTCTGAAATCAGATACCTGCACACTATGCATCCCCTTTGTGGCATTTCTTGAGAGGAGGTGTCACGCTTTCAACACGGAAATTTATTCATTGCCAACTTCAATATTCTTTGCCAATGCTATTTAATCTTGCCGTCTGTTTTAATCAGTTTCTTATTAGCTTGTTAGCAAATTATTTGGGTTAAAAAAATAAAACAGTATTTGCAATTGTAATAGAAGGCCTGGGAGATAGTGTGCATGCAAGCGTGTCTCTCTCTCTTTACGCAGAGACTTACAAACTGCAGTGAGACAGGGTAGGTGTGAATGGCAAGCAGGATTTAATCTGTAATGACAGTAGTTTCTAATATGTGAGCTCAGTTCTGATATCTGTGGATTTTTGCCAGTAGCTTTAGTGGAACTATGATCCCAGTCATAAACCCTAAAAGAAAAGGTTTTAAACCGAGGAGTAAATCCTGTTGCCTTAGCTGCTGTTGCATTGATTACCTGCTTGTGAAAAAAAATTAATTCATTCTGCTGAATAATATGAATGAAGAATATCTTGCTTAGGCAGTCATGAATTTAACAGGAGGCAGAAAGAACAGATTCCAGAAGGGTTTACGTAGCTTCATGCTGAGGTCTGGAACTCTGCTCAGAAATTATCCAAGTTTTCTGGTGGAAAATTAACTTGTTACTCAAAGGCTTGGACGATTTTCTAAATTTTGGAATCATTGCAGATGAATACTGTGAGCTGTGATTAAAACAGTGTGTCTTATAAGAAAATTATGACATTCATGTAATAGCTGTATCCTTGACAGGTTATGAGTAACAGATTAGTAATAGTTTGAAGTAGATATGCCCATTGGACATTATCTAATTTTTGAGGACAGAATTTGTGGAAAAACACAGGAAAATCAGGCCAGTATCTAAGCAGATGTTTTCAGTTTTGTTTTCCAAATCTGCAATGATTTATATAGAAAAAATTTTTTACACATTATGTAGATGCCATTTATGAACATGACAATAATACTTAGCTTTACACAGCACTCCATGGTCAAAATTGGTCCTAGCACCAATTCCAGGGCTGTCAGTGAATTGTATTATGTGGGATCCTAGCCCCATATGTGCAGGCGTTTAAGTATTTTTCTGCACTTTTCTATGCACCCTCTGTGGTCCCCTAATTGACGTAACTTCTGTTTGGTTTTTTTGTAGTGGTACAAAGCTGGGAGGTCTCCGTCCCCTCCCAGTATAATGGGAAACAGAAAACCAGCAATAAGATAAAAACAAAGTTACCATCATTGTAAAAGCACACATGAGCAGCTTCTGACTCTTGAGATTGCTAGTTGCTAAGCTCTTTCAGTATTATATTTTTATTGTGGTTGAGGTTAATTTGACCTAAATAGGCACATGCGGTCTCTGAAGTATACTTTGTTTCTAGGTAATTTATCAATATGAGCTTGCATTGGCCCTTGTTTTGCTCGGTCACATATAGTTTGAATTTTTCAGGGAATGCATCTATGTGCTTTGTATTGTGGATTCATGAAAAAAGCAGGTGCAAAAATGGTCTGATGTGCTAGCACAAACATGCTTTTAGCTTGGCTAGTGCCTGAAACATGCTCAGTTAAGCTCTGTGGAAGAACTGTACACATCTTCAGAGGTAGCAAATGTGATTTCCCTTCTGTGCAAAATCCGCAATTTATTTATTGGATTGTGGAAGATGTACAAGCTGCCAGACACCAAGTCAAAGAAGAGTGGCATTAACAGTCTATACTGAAGCTTCTTTACCCTTTTGTCTCTCTTTTAAGAGTTATCTTATTTACAGCCAGTTGTGTGTGGAGAAGCTTCGTGGCTCATATGCACCTAAAACTCTTTTGAGGTGGCAGTTGCAGCAGTTTGTGATTTGTAACTTTTACCAGGATGGAGAGTTTCAGTATTCTTTTAAGAAATAAATGGTCCAAACTACAAATGACTGAGCAGAATAGGAAAAACTCTTCTAAGGAGAAATGTCGCAGGTGGAACGAAGTTGAGTGAAGGAAATGAGAATGAGAAGAAAATGAGGAGTGACTCAAGAGGGGAGCCCTTCTCTGGGCTCCCTGTTCCATCTTACCTCAGCTTATTGGTTTAGTTCTGCCAGAAGTTGCAGACAGTCTTTGCGCTTCATCTAATAGACATTTTGCACCAAATTTTCTTCCAGTCGTGCTGGCTAAGATGCAATGTTCAGTTGCAACCTGTAGTAACGGGTTTGGTGGCACTGCATCCTTGTGGAGGCAGCCAAGTAACCTTGAACAAAACAGCTCTTAGCAAGCCCTGTTTGAGGTGGAAACAGTATAGCCTCTGATACTTTTTAAAAATATGTGAATCTTTTCCACTCCTTGAGCAGAATTACAGCTTTGCCCTTCTCGTTACTCTACTTTCTCACACAAGTGTCTTGGTGACAGTGCTTGTACTCATGGATATAGAGGCTGCTATTGTGACATCCCTTATTGCAAACCCCATTCGCATCTCTAACAAGATGGCTACTAACGTTTTCTCTCTGCTGTGGGAGAAGAGCTTGTGTAGTCACTTAGAAGATGGGACTTCTGAAGAGGATTTAAACCCAGCTTTGAGTGCAACAAGATGGCTGCTCAAGGCTCTTCCTTGCCATTTTTCTTGGCTGTGTGCCTTTGACGTGATTTGCTTCAGTTGTACATAATCTAATTTCTGCCATGATCATTGCTGGCACTCTGTTCGCATCTTGCTTCAGTTTCCTGGTGCCTTGGTTTTCCTGTTTGGTTTTCCTTGGCACTTTGCCCTAACCACTAGGCCTGACTGTTTTTCTATCTAAAACCTGTCACTTGTGGAAGAAGCTGGGAAAGGAGATTCCTTATTTTGTCGTTTTCCACGCTGCATGCTTGAGTCAGGACCAGTTCCTAGGATGGCCCCAGTGCATGAATGAATACTCCGAGAGAGAGATAATAGCTTTCTGATGCCAAACCCAAAATTTTGTGTTATTTGTGCTAATGGTGCATGCATGGCTCTTAAGAGGTAAAGGATGAAACTTGCAGATCATCTAAGAACTGAAAATCTTTGAAGGCTTCCACAAGTATTTGCTGTCATGCCTGAGTGCTTCACAAGCACAAATAATGTAATCCTTAAAACATCAGTGCAAGGGAGACAAGTTCTGCTATTGCCAATGAACTGGTAGAAAACAAGTTCAAAGGGATTAAATTGTTTGGCCATGGTCACACATGATGCCTTTTTCAGAACTGACAGAGAACTGACTCATGATTCCTAGATGCTTGAATTCTAGTAAGACTTTGAGACACTGTAGTACCGAAATACCTAACTTAGGTTGTAAATCCCAGTTCAGCAATTTAACCGCAGGGCTATCTGATGCCCTAGTCCATAGACCACACTGTTGCTGATGAGATAGTCTCACTGGTCATTCCTGCCTTCTCGCTGTGCCAGCATTAAGCCACATAATGAACTGGACTGGGGAACAGTTGTTTAACAAAATTTGGGGAGTTTATGGAACTATGAGAGAGGAGGAAAGTATAACACCATTATGCAATCTGCAAACTTGCAGTTCAAGAGAAAACTGTTGGAGATGCATAATGAAGTTTACTATTTCAATGGAATCTTAGCCAACATTACAGAAAAAAACCTGACTGAGTTTCTTAGAGGAGTGTAGTATGGAAGAGCAACTGCTCACTGGAGAACAGTCAAGATCATAGCTTAAGAAGATAATATGCAGCTGCAGATTCTCATCTCTTCAGAGAGACCCTTAGCTTTGAAACACAGACAACTGTGGGATTCAAATCAGTTATTAATAAAACAGTAAATTATCAGGGAAGAAGAGTTTTTTATTCTGCCTTCATTAGAGAATCTATTGTTGAAAATTAAATCAGTGATTTAAATCCTTCTACATATGAACAGTCTGGTTTTAAATCCAAGACAACATTGCAGCCAACACTTTGTGGAATTGGACATGCTTCTATTAAATGCTTAGTCATATAAATAACACTTCCAGAATTAAATACTTAACTCATAGCACTTTGTGTTTTCTGTCTTCTTGATGGCATTGCTAGTCTGTAATATCATCAACTGTTCATCAAGGGCCAGTCCTTTTTCCAAGCTTCGCTCTTTCTAACTGTGGAGCTATAAAAGCACATGCAGACACACACATACACCCACTCAGGTTGGCAAGAATCCAGAGTAAAAGCAGGATGGAGGGTCCTGCACTAAAATCCTTGCTTTTTCCTTCCTGGCCTTCATAGTTCAAGGGAAGGAAGAATAAAGGCTTGAATGTATATTTGTTCCTGTTAGCACAGGTAAGAGCGGACCCAGGGCACCTCAGCCTACATGTTTGCTGGGGCCAGATGTGGTATCAGGGAACAATAACCTGCTCTGTGGTGCTCCTTGCTTCACACACTGAGCAGAAACTTGGCACAGTGAAGAGCCTGACCTATGAATCTGACAGTAATAACTGTGTAGCTTTTCATTTTCTTATTGATAGGGTTGATACTGAAAGTCAGCAATCTGGAATCAAGGGTGTTTTGTCTTTTTCATTCCTTTTCTTAGCCTGTATAATTTTATTACAGTTGAAAAATGTTCATTTTTGATTAATTCCTGTTTTCTTTTCACCTCCTATGTATGCCAGTAGAATTAAGCAGTGCTTGTGCTTTCAGATGGGAAGAAAAAATAAATACACACAAATTACAAATTACAGCATCCTCAGTTTCCCCTATACCCTTCGATGTTTTGCCAATGGTTTTCCTAAGAAACAGGTAAGCTAATGTCACATATCAGCAGCCTCTGTGAGCAAATGAGATATTTTGATCTTCTGTTCAAGGTCTGGACAAAAGAGGTCTAGGTAGTGTTTGCAAAGCTTTCTGTGGATTGGTGTCCTTCACAAAGACTAAGACAGGTAAAGACATTGGTGTTGTGGTTGCATTAACCATGAAGATAGTTTATACCCATGTCTTGCCTCCCTGGGAGTGCTATGAGAACTGCAGTGGTGTTTGGCTTTGTGTCAGCCTCCTTGTGTCCCCTTCCTGTTTCCTAACCTTGTATACAGTGGAAATGAAGCCCCTCTCTGAAGAGTTAGTCCATCTCCGGTTAGAAGAGGGACACAAGACCTATTTTTCTCTTTATTATTAAGTTTAAATTAATTTTCTTTTTTTAGCCTTTTAACTTCTTTTGCCAGAACAGAAAGAAGAACACTCGGTTGGATATTTTACGGTTCCCATTACTTTTCTTTTTAGCTTACTGTTCGTAGCTGTAGTCTTTTGAATCTCTCCATATACATCACTACTTTCTGCTGTTAATTTCATTTCGTCAATGGACCAACAGTTCTTTGTCTTATATGAAACGAGGCTACAGCATGTGATTAGACTGTTCAAAAGGACCATGGATCCCTTGTTAATATTAGATGTTGCAATGTTTTTATTATCATTTTTCAGTATGGCTTACCAGTGTAGATATTTCTTTGGCACAAGCGATTTGCCACAGCAACTGTGAGAGTGTTTCCTGAGATGCTGCAAATAATTCAGTAGTCCCACTGTTCCTTACCTTACTTTTGCTGTTGCTTGGCTGGCTTTTTGGAAAGAGAATAGATTTTGGAAGGTGTCTTTGCAACCCTTCCTTTTATGATCCAACTAAAATAATTTTATTTACAGCCATGTTACAGTTCCACCCTCTTTCAAAGATCTTCACAGAGAGGAAAGCACCAGTCAGCAAGGGTTCTGGACTACCTTGATGTCCCAGTCAAGCATTTGTTCTGCATGTTTTAGCTGTGAATTTAGCTTTTGACCTGAGACATACAGTATCTCACACTGTGACTGCGAAGTTGTTTAAACAGTATCTCCAGGATACCTTGTACTCTGCTCCAGCTTGATTTGTTTGCAGCTAATTTCTCTGATTTTAGATTACAGACTTCTTTGTTCAGGGAATGTCATCTTGTTCTGAACATACTTGGAGCCTGACGGTTAACCCACAGACTAGACCTGCTAGATCTTTAACACTTTCAATAAATTGTAACAAGCAGAAGTTCAGCAGAAGCTGTGCTTTCCCTTCTCCCACATTATTATTAATCAGGAGGTTTTTAATGCTAACAGTGTTGTCATCTGTGTTTCTTGGCGCTGCTTTCAGCTTGTCTCTCTTAGTGCTGAAATTAGCATTGCTTTCAAAGATAGGCACAGTTCCCTTTATGTAATTTTTTATGACAATGATCTATGTATGAAATTTTAAAGAAGATTTAATTTCTACTGAACTTCAGTGGCATTTTCGTACCTATCTACGATAGAATCATTGAAAAATTCAAGTCTGCAAGCATAAACCAAGTACACTGATTAATAACCTAACTCCCTTGACTACTTCCTCGTCCTCTTCTTGATTTTGCCCAGAGTTCGTGATCTAGTATTTTGCTTTTGTTTGCATTTGCATTTTCAAAGGAAGCATATTTACCTTGACTGAACTGTAATGTTTAACCATGCAGGCTTTGTTACTTTATGAGTTTTTGTTTCTTTTTTTTGTGGCATAGAGTAGGTACACGTACGTATTCCTGCTTCTCCTAAGACATTTTCAAATAGCCTCTGTATCAATTCCATTAACTTCAATTTCCTAAACCTCTCCTTCAGGCTGTTAATAACTAACTTTCTATTTTTTTAATCACTTTTCTTCAAGCTGTGTGCCCTGGTCATATCCTTGGTTCAGTCCCCTTGTGAGGATTTGGAACTTAATTACTGTATGTTATGGTCACTGCCAGTAGCTTAGTCAATTGCTTCCTGAAACAATTCAGTGCCAAGTCAAGTAGCAACTCGTAAATTCTTGTGCACCTGTATAATAGCAAGACACAATTTTTCCACATTTTGTCCTCCTGTGATGTTGTTTATGCAATATTTGTGTTGTTGAAATTCCACATCATTATTGTACGACTGGGCTGTGTTGCCTTCCGTTGTTACTAGCTGAAATCCTCAGCTTCATTTCATCCCTCTCAAACCAGGAAAAAGACTTTATGCTGGCTGGGTAGCCAGAGTTTCCCATTTGTACTGTTCCCTCCTCAGCTTTTATGGCATATTGTGAATGAAACTGGAATATACTGATCTCTAACAAACTTGGGTGAGTCCAGGAGAACAGGTCTTAGCTCTACAATCTTCAGCAGAGCAGCTCTAAAGCTGCTTTAATTTACCTTAGGGATATAGATTCATCCCTGAGATGGCACTTATGTGGAATCAAAACAGAGTTTCAGCTCCACTCTGTTTCTCAGCAGTGACAGGAATACAACAAAAAGCAATATGCTCAAAATTTCCAGACTAACGTGTTTTAGATGCAACCCTGGTTAAGATGTGGTGATGCAATATTCACCTGTTAGTCTTTTGAGGTACAGTCTATGATGTGAATTGAAATAAGAATTGGGAAGATATGAGAGCAATAACATATCTCTCATCTTTAGATGCCGTCTTGGCCTGTAATATTACTAGACTAAGCAGGCTTTTCTGGAGCTTGTAATTGCTAGTTGCACAGCTAACAAGAAATAGCTGTATAACCTAGTTCTGACCAAGGAACAAAGCTTTCCAGAAGATTAATTTACACACGATGCAGCATGCATGGAAGAAAGAAGCTTTTGTAATAATGAGCTCCTTAGTAAAGTGTAAGAGTCTAGAGATTGGAAAAAGTACAATGGTGTCGTAGTTTAACCTCAGTTGGCAACTGAGCACCACGCAGCCGCTCGCTCACTTCCCCCCAGTGGGATGGGGGAGAGAATCGGAAGAGTAAAAGTGAGAAAACTCGTGGGTTGAGATAAAGACAGTTTAATAAGTAAAGCAAAAGCCGCGCACGCAAGC
>NW_008794414.1:548991-614376 GCF_000699145.1 Aptenodytes forsteri
CCATCCCCAGGAAAGCAGGGCTCCATCACGCCTAACGGTTACTTGGGAAGACAAACGCCATCACGCTGAACGTCCCCCCCTTCCTTCTTCTTCCCCCAGCTTTATATGCTGAGCATGATGTCACATGGTATGGAATATCCCTTTGGCCAGTTTGGGTCAGCTGTCCTGGCTGTGCCCCCTCCCAGCTTCTTGTGCACCTCCAGCCTTCTCAGTCGGTAGAGCATGGGAAGCTGAAAAGTCCTTGACTAGCGTAAGCATTACCTAGCAACAACTAAAACATCGGTGTGTTATCAACATTGTTCTCACCCTAAATCCAAAACACAGCACTGTACCAGCTACTAGGAAGGAAATTAACTCTATCCCTGCCAAAACCAGGACAAATGGGCAATTGCAACAGCAGCACGGATTCAAGCAAGCATAGTGACGATAGCGTCACAGTCTGATGTTCTAATAGTTTAACACGCAGATCTGAAGAGGAATTATTTTAAAATGACAGCCTGCTACTGTGTGTAGAGCACAAACAGGAGCCTGTTCAACAGGAGGATCCCCCATGTTGCAGCCTCTTGCAAAATGGGCTATGGTTGCCAATTAGATTGAGGCAGGACCTACATCCAGGCTGGGCAGGTGTTTCATGTTGCCTCCTGCTGCCTCAGCTGCTGGTGGTTTTATCAGGCATAAGTCCCCTGTAGAGTCTGGTTCTGGTGCCATGGAGGTCAGGAGGAGTTTTGCTCTTGGCACATTTCCCCTTGACTCCAATGAGGTGTGGGCTTGGTGCTTTCTTCCAGACTGCCTGGCTTAGCCAGTGGAAACACTACACATTGAACAGTGTTTTATAGGGATCCTATTACAAATGAGGGTTCTGGTAGTTTAGCAATAAGTATTTATAAAGAAAGCAGTTACAATATATGGACTCCTTTTCATGGGAGCAAGTTATTCCAGATAGTGCAGGTTTATAGCAAATTTGTAACGTTAAGTTCGTATAAGAGTGCAGAAACATTTGAGGACAGAGTCCTTCTTCTTTCCTTACCATTAATCAGATATGTCATAACAAAAGATGAGCCGTGATTTATTTCAGAGTGTGTTTTCCCATAAAGCATGAGCCTGTCTCATGTTTGGTCTGCCACTTGGGTGACAGATGCACACCAGCATGTCGCAGTAGAGCTACAGAGCTAGTAGCGACTTTCCTGACATTGCGAAAGTCGGATAAACTTAGGTGAAAGTAAACTTAGGTGAAACTTGGTCATTCACACAGGTGAATGACTGAAAGGGTCTGAGAAAGAGACATCATTCAGGAGTCAATCAAGAGGTGTCATTCTGATGGTCCTGGGCAATTCGTGCTTGGGCAGAGACTCTTCTGGGGAGTGTGAAAGGGCAAGAGGCAAGGGACACAAGTTGCAACAAGACAGATTCTGATTAGATACAAGGAGAAAAAAATCTTTGCTACAGGGGAGGTCAAACACAGAACAGGTTACCCAGAGAGGTTGTGGGATCTCCATCATTGGAGATATGCAAAACCTAGTCGGACAAGGCCGTGAGAAACCTGATTTGACTTTGAATTAGTAGCTAACTTTGAAGTTGGTGCTGCTGTGAATGGGGAAGGAGGCGGTTGAACTTCTGAGGTGACTTCCAACCTAAAATATCCCGTAATTATATGTTTTTATGTGTCCCAGACAGAGGAAAAATGTACGTGGTTTTGTAACTGTTTTTAGTTGAGAGAAACTGGCTTCCAGAGCTGATAAATGTGCTTGGTCATATAGAGTGACTCTGATTCTTGCCAGAATCTGTCATCCCAGGGACTCTGATTCTGTGTAAAAATCTTCCATCCCAGGCTTTTTCTTTTTGTGTTGACATAAAGGATATTTCTGTGGTAGAGAAAGGAACGGATTTAAGTGTAGGATTTTCATTTGTTTATTGATTTTAAAGCCAGATTCTCAGGTCCTTACTCAGTTTTGAAAAAGTCTTGATTTGAGACAGGCCCCTTGTTAATGTCAGTGTCAGCTTTTCCTAAGCAAGGACATCAGGACTGGGATCAATAGTCTTTTGGTTGAGTGGAGACTGGATGAACATTGAGAAGATTCTCAGAATTTGTTCCATACAGAATAATACTTCTGCGAGGTTCGCTCTGCTACCTGGAATAATTACTTAATCTTCCCTGTGAAGGAGTGTCTTTCCAGCTGTTCACAGAACAAATCAACTTTATCAGCACTTTATTATAATTTGCCTTTATGATTTTTCAGTTCATCTGATTTTAAGGAAGCCACTGCTACAATTCTTTGATTTACAGCTGGAATGTTAAGAGGCTCCAAATTATGTTTTTTTACCCAAGAGAAAAATGTATTTTTTGAGTGCTAAGGAGTTTCTCACAGCTTTCTGATTATTTTGTAAAAATATACTGTCTGGCACGCCGAGCCAGCCACCAATAATCAGTAACAGCATAGCTGACTCATTTTGGTTGTATAGAAACATCATAACTACCGAGTATCAAAACATTAACTAACAAGTTGAGCAGAGCCTCTCCTGCCATACTGACATGTGCAGCTTGTTTGTACTCCGAATGAAAACGACACAATGGTAAGCTGCCAATACACTACAGCTGAATATGTAAAAAAACCCACATGGTTGTGTTCATATTGGAGACTGGCACCCCTTGTGAATAAGCACTTTTTATATAGCTGTCTTAAATCAACGTAAAACTGAAGGTCTTTCCTCTGTGCACATCTGATTCCCATAAATATTAGCAAGAGTTACAGGCCATGCTGTTTGTGGACTGTACTCTCTAGAGTTCAAATTTTGTAATGTTTGTAGACTTTTTGCCATCTTTTTTTTTAACTGTTATCTGATGTTTTCATCTGATGTCATATTACAAATAAAAAAAGAGCAAACAAAAAACAAAACAGCTCCAGAGAACCACATGAACACACAGGATAAACCACAACTTGAAAGCGACACCTTGCTACGAACACTCAGGCCTTACTACTTCCTTGCTAATACTTCCCTTTCTGAATCACTTTTTTGTTTAGTTACTCAGCTCTCATCTGAGTTACATTTTTCCTGCTCTGTAGAAGAATTCATTTGATTTGACTTCCATTTATTTAAGTGCATGTTGACATCCGTTTATTTATTTAAGTGTGCATGCATGGGCTTATCAGAGTTAGAGCAAAAGATGTGAGGCCTGCTGGCCTGTTGCTAGGAAATATCACGGTATTATTTATTATTTTCCATTAGGTTGCTTGTCTAATTTCAATTTGTAAATCCCTACTGACAGAACCTTTTCTGTGAATAGCTATTCCGAATATCACCTTGATTCAGAACATGGGAACATAATAAACACGCTGCTGGATCAGGCCAGTGGTCCATCCAGTACTCTGTCTCTAGCGGTGTCAGTAAGGGATGCTGTAAAGGGAGAGCACATTAGCCTGACCACTTTTTGTTGTACTCCCCAGTCACCTACCGTCATAGGACTAGGAGTGCTAGAGGCAGCATCTCTACCTGTTCTCTTTAGTGTCTGTTTTTGGACTTGTCCATAATTTGTCTAATCCATTTATGAACCTGCTGATACTATTTGGCACCACAGTGTTTATGACAGCAAGTTTACAACCTGCTGTGTGAAAAATAGATTACTAATCCACTGTAATTATCACCACCTCTGAGGGAGTAACACAGTAGCATCTTGAACACAGACCAGAAGTCCGTTCTACCTTGGGCTTTAGCAACCCAGTACAAAATGATGATTCTTGTTCCAAGGAGCCTACTGTGTATTTTAAGCATCCTTGAGCAGAACCTCAAAGTTACAGAAACCTTTGGACCAGAAAGTGCTGAGTGCTTATTTCAGTACCTTTAGTAATGTTGATTACTAAACCTGAACCTAGTCTAGGGATGTCTACATTAGCCTTAAATACATCCCTTTTTTGTCTTTGTGTTCTGTTTTTTTTTTAGTAGACCATCCTGACCTCTCTTGAGCTGGTAGAAAGGAAGGAGGCCTGGAGGCGATGCAGAGACCTAAAGATACTCTTAAAATGCGTAGCTAATACTTAACTTACTCTTCCCACGTCCCCTGAAGATGTGGGAAGAGGTGCTGGCCAGTAGGTATGTTCCTTGTAAAGCAGTTCCAGCTGCAGGGCATTTCACACTGTGGTCCCCCTTTCATGCAGCAGCTAAGTGTATTTTGCAGCACGTCTTCCTGTCAGGCTGCTTATGCTGCTGCACAGACTAACGCTAGACCTCTTAATGTTTTTTAGTATTACACAGAGGTTTTGGTGTCATTTTTCTAGCTGATATATAGCCTTATCATATGAAAGTCTCTGCCCTGATGAGCCTGCTGCCTAAGACAGGACAACAATCTGTTTCTGGATAAACTGGGGTCATTGCTGGTACAGTCTGAAGTGCTTGCTCATTTTCCTCTTGCTGAGGCTCAGCATTTTCCTTTCAAATCTTCAGAAAAAAAACACTGTTGTCAGAATGCAGACAAATGTCAGATTAGACTTCACCTCCAAAGGAGCGTAACACGCTGCTGAATGCCACAGCAGCTGTAGCCAAGACCCGCCTGTTGACACAGTCAAAGTCATGGTCTCTTTACATTTGGCAATCACTCTCAGTGCTATTGTTCCAGCCATTAAAGGACAAGCTTGCTTTGACATTTCCAACCAACTGAGTGGTGGTGCCACACAGCGTTGTTCTCGCCGCACCAAGGACATTGCCATCACTGCAGTCACCCCAACCTTTTTCTTTCATGTTTCCTTCTTAACGTGAGGATTTTGGCGAGGATCGTGGGACTCCGTGAGCCCCCTCTGGTGGATAGCTGATGCAAACTCCAGGCTCATCTTGGAAAATGCAATGCTTTGACTTTATCTTCTTGGGTGGTGGTAGTTCTGTGTCTGCTGAAGTGAGTGCTGGAGACTGAAATCTCATTATTTGATCCTGTGGTTTTGTTACTTTAAAAGCCAAAGGCAAATCAAATGTGTAACAAAGCTTTTTATAGATGATAAAATACATGGCACCAAGTAAATCCATCGGCGATAGTGAGATAACTTAGTTCTAACAGGTAGCATTTATATGTCTAGAAGTTTTGTAGCCGTGGGCAAGTACATTTGTATTAGTGTTCTCATGTGCAAATTAATTATTATATTTTTTAAGAAAAAGGTTTCATGGTTTTACCGCAGCAGATGCCTTTGATCAGCATGAATAGAATTATTTGTATGATAATTTGGAATTTAATTCGATTTACAATATGTTAATTTAAAATTTTATATTGACTTTTGAAACGACAATCATCAAGAGGGGTGCCAAAAATTCTCATCAGAGATTAAATAAGGGGAGAGTGATCGCTTGAGGAACTGGTCTTCTGAAATGCTGAGATGCCAGAGTGAACTGCTGTGTAAGGGGAAATAAGCATTTCACAGAGGCCGTTACTGGGCAGAAATGAAACACGAAATAGGAAGACACACTATCTGTTTTAAAAAATAATTTTGCTGAAGGGAGAAACAATGCTAGATAACAGGTTGACATTTTAACTGCTTAGGCACATGACTGAGCAAAACATTCATCACAATTTTACAACGGGAATTAAATCTAAGAGTTTGTATTTTTTTAGCTGTTTTATCTATGTGGAATGTGCAAAAGTTGTTGGCAGATAGACTTCAAAGCAGCTGTGCTTAGGATGTTGAAGCTCTGCAATGTTATCAGACCCAGCCACAGAGATTACATTTTAGCATTAGTGCTGGAAAAACTCATGTTTGAAATGCATATTGCCTCTCAGTAGAGAGTGCTGTCCCTTCCTTCCTTCCTTCCTTCCTTCCTTCCTTCCTTCCTTCCTTCCTTCCACCCTTCCTTCCACCCTTCCTTCCTTCCTTCCTCCCCCCACCTTTCTGCCCTTCTTTCCACCCTTCCTTTCTTCTGCCCTTCCTTCCCTCTCCCCCCTTCTCTCTTTCTCTTTCCTGCTGTCAGTCTGTTTTCCAGCACTTTTCTCTTTCCCCTCTTCCCCCCATCTCCCTTCCCACCCTCCTCCTTCCCCTCCCTCCCCTCCCTTCCTTCCTCCCTTTCCAACCGCCTGCTAGTCTGTCTTCCAGCACTTTTCTCAAACACCACTTCCCAAGTCATGCTGTGACACCGCACCAGAACAGACTTCGTGTTTACCACCCGGTGCCTGCTGCCTGACATGTATTCATGCATTAACTCCTACAGGCCCTGTTACCTTGCAGAAGAAGGCAGTTGAGGGCTCGTGTTTTACTCTTTAGCATTCCTTTCACTGCTGTGCCTAAGGTGGTCCTCCAGCCATTTTTCTCTGCTTGACTTTCTCTATGTTTAACCTTTCCTGAAATCACTTCTCCTACTCTTACTACTGACATTTGAGTGACTCATCCTGGGAGGTGATATGTGAGACAAGTGACATTAAGATAATCAAACGTGTGTTTGGACAGCTTATGTCCATAATCATACTCCTGCCTTGGAAGAGAGCTGGCTGGCTGAGAGGCAAGACTGGTGGGTTTCATTAGGTGACGTCATTTCAGTATTCAAAGTGAGGGAGTTGGTAAATCATCATTAGCATCATTAACGTAGTTATTCCCACCTTTGTTGTAGATATTTGGTAACTGGCTATACATCACTTTCTCTGCAGCCGACCTTTTTTTTCTTGGGATTCCTGATGTTTATAATAGCAATCCACTTATATAGATATACGTGCACAGCCATAGGCATGCACATACGTATATTCACGCATGCACACACACATGTTGAGACTTTGTTAATTGACGTTAACTGCTGGTGTTTTTTTATTACAAAACATATTTCTCTATTGGTCTATTTGCACTGCTTTGTTTTAGCTTCATCTAATGCACTGGAACTCCACACTGTACAGCAGCATTGATGAGGCAGTAGGGAAGAAGCACGGCATAGCTATTATTGCTTTGTTTGTGCAGGTAAGTTTCCTGTGTTGCACTTGTTATCATGCACTATCATTTGTCTGAGGAAAAGAAGTTCCTTTCCATTTTGTTTCATTTTTAATGATTTCATAAAATAGAACAATGTATGACTGCTGGTATTGTATTCAAAAGATACTTCTCAGTCATGTCTTCTGTGTAGGTATGTGCTAAATAAGTAATTCTTGTTTAAAGAGGATATTGAAAGTATCTTAGTTAAAGAAGGGATAATACATAGTCGGCCATCTCTCTCTGTGACTGACTATAAGCAGACATCCACTCTCCATTCCTCTGAGGGCAGAATGAGGGCTGTCAGGAGGTACAGGTGCTTCACTACCTCTGTAAGGTGTTTTTCTCCATTCCTGACCAGGCCTGCTGTTCGGGGATTGAGGAAATATACAGAGGAGGAAAGAGGGAAAAAAACCCTACTAACCCATTGGCACAGCCAAAAACTGGTAGTAGGATTGTGTTTTCTGAACACAGTGACAAGTGTGTTTCTTCACACAGGACAAATATGAGGTGGAGTCATATTAATTCTTCAGAGGCTCCAGTCTGAGAGTGTATAGAGTCTTGCCACAGACCCTCAGAAAAGCTGCAATGAGGAGGCTGAAAGCTTGCTGGGGAGAAGGTGTAATGCAAGCTGGGAAATTTGCCCCATAATCTAATTGCTGTTGAAGGTTTTTCAAGGGCTGCACTCTATAAAGAAGATTTTCAGTTTTAGTCCTCAAGCACCAGATTCTCATCCTCCTCATAAGAAATGGCAAACTGTTTTATTTAAATGGGTTTGGAGGAAGAGGTTTAGAGTTCGTGCTTAGATCAAATGGATTTTCTTTCACAGTGATATTATTAATTTGTCGTATTCCGTAACAAGTTTATGAATGCCTTTAAGCTTTACCTCTGTTTGAATTTAAAGGTACATTGGTTACAGCTCCAACAATCAGATAGAACTGCTAAAAATGGAAGTTAGAATGTCTTCAGTTTTGTATCCTAGAGGGCTGTGTGATAATTGCTTATGTAAGTCACCTTCTAATTCCAGCAGAGGTAACCTTCAAGTTAGTTAGAAAATTATATATAAGTTCTTAAATAAATCTGAAACTTCAATGTTACATTTTCCATTTCTAGTCTCTCACCTTCATCAGAGTTCTTAAGCATTCCAAACGGCTTTTTCATTAGCCAAGAAAGGCATCATATAATTACAATTGACCAAGGAAAAATAGTATTTATGCTGTTTATTAAAGGAATGGGGACAGGAAATTCAGTGACCATTTCTCCTGTTAAAGGCATGGAAATGTAATAGTTTTGCACCACGGTTCTCAAACACATCATTTTAAGGTCAATGAAAATATTTTCACTGATTTAAGTGACAGCCCTTGGTGATTATTAATTTAGAAACAGCATCTTTGAAGACATTTCAATATCTTTTACCCACTTTGAAGGTTTTAAATGGAAAACCCATTCTGAAACAAAAGAAAATCCTCTTAAATTCCTAGAAATGACAACCTATCTATTGTTTACATTCAATTGTTTCCTTCCAGTGACTACTGTGGCATTCTATTCCAAGAGAAACAAAAAGCGAACAAATTTTTCAGGGTCCAGCTGTCCCGTTCTCACTCATGCCTGCTTCATTCCTCACCTCATATGTGCACACGTTGGCAAAGAAATCAAGTGGAAGGCCGTTCTGAGTCTAACTATTTTGCCAGTGTTGTTCTGAAGGTAAAAGCTAGGGTCCTAGGATGGGTGATTTAGATCAGAAGCAGCTGAAATCAGTGTACAGGGTGAACAATGTTCATACAAAATAAGAATATCTTATTTCAAGAACGGGTTTCTTATGAAAGCCCCATCTTCCGTGCCTTAAAGATATTCCATGAACGGGTTTTTATGAAAGCCCCATCTTCCGTGCCTTAAAGATATTCCATAAAAGTAGTGCTGCAGGCTGGAGCAGGATCCCAGAGATGCCATAAGGGAGGGAATCTGCCATTCTGTGCGTGCCAGGCAGGAAAAAACTCCTCCAAGCTTCAGAGATACCTTGGGTCAGATTTGGAACACTGTGGGAGCAAATTCAAAAAGCGTCTGTCATGTTTGTTCACTCTGTTCCTTTCTGTGTACTTTTCTGGCAAAAACTGGTAAGGACAAACTGTATCCTTGGCATTTATATGCCGTAATGGTGCATGATTTTGACTCCACATGCAGTATATGCTGCAAAACAGGGTTAGTCAAAGCTTACCAGACTTAACTGTGACTCTTTCTCTTGTTCTGTGAGTTTCTGTCTCTGATTTAAAGTTATTTACACCTTGTTTACTTTTGACTGGTGACTTTATTGTGTTTTAATTGTTTGGAGTTGCCATGTATCAGTGTATTTGGTTAACACAAGGTTGTGTAGCTTAACTGAAAACAACTACAGAACTTACTGTTCTGGTTGACCTCTGTCTTGCCTCACAGTTTCAGAAATAGCAAAATACTGAAACTCATCTTTGCTTGCTGTATTTCAGATAGGAAAAGAGCATGTAGGCCTAAAGGCTGTAACTGAAATTCTCCAGGACATCCAGTACAAGGTAAGGCATTGTCTGAAGAAATGCTTCCTTCACTGACCAGAGAGAGAGTGAGAGAGCGAAGGGCATATATGAAACACTGAAGCCAAGTGAAGGGTTTCAGATGCGTCTGTAGTAAAAGCACGTGTGAAAGCCATGGTTTGGTGGCCTGCATCAGAAGCTCAGCATTTTACAGTACTTTTAGGTAATATACAGTCTTTATAGTTACTTCCTTTTCTGATGGCCAGAAGGTTTGATCTTCTATACCAGTAACTGATTGCAAGTACTACCTTTTCAGTGATTTTCATTAAGTCAGTGTGAACGCAAGCACTGCAACATGCTTAGTGAACACCAGCAGCAACAGCATCTCCAAACTTACCTGGTTTTAATTTGTAGAGGAAAAGAATAGATGAACTGAGCACCCATATTAACTTGCAGTGGGAAATCAGCAAAAACACAATGCCATCTTGTCAGGTGGATTATGTGTGGGGATCCTGAAGGACAGATAATAAGCCTAGCAGGACTGAGGAGATATGAGTGCTCTCCAGAATGTTGTTGCTATCTTAAATGACCTTGGGCAAGTTACTTCCATCTCTCTGCTTCATAGTCTCTGTCTGTAACACAGAAATAATCATACTTACCTTTGATTTTAAAGGATTTTGAGATGTATTAATGAGATGTTCTGTATTGGTCTGGAGAGATAAGCCATTCACTTCAGTGGATGCTGAAGTGTAGAAAAATTAAAAGCTGTTATTAGAGAATTGAAAATCCTCTTTTAGTCAAATAATATATGGTAAACTTCAGTCATGATGTTTAATATTATAAACTCATTGTTTATGAAGGTGTTGTGGTTTGTCAGAGAAAACAACAGTGTATGGAACTCTGTAGTTTCATTACTGAAAGGACAGCCAAGTGGAGGAAGGTCATGAAAGGCCTTGTCATTGTGAGTGTGTTATACTAATGACTTTCAGAGGGTCAACATCAAATGTACTTTTGGCATACATAAAATTTTCTTGCATTAAATATGTGGAACCAGCTTTATTTTATTAAGTGTTATCCACGTCGGTGAAGGAAAAGCTCACTTTGGCCCTTGTTTCTTAAACTAATTTTGTATGGAACCCCTGAATTTCATATAGAAGATTTCAAGGCTAGGACCTGGAAGGAGCCCAGGTACTAAAGGCAGAAAGTTAAGAAATTGCTGAGATAACCTTAGAAGTAAAATATAAAATAGAATAAAAAAAGGTGCTTGTATAGCTGCAAGGACAAATGCAGTGATGATTAAATGGGGGCTATTAATGAGGTTGCTTTGCACAGGAATTCAAGGCTTAATGTTATAAGAACACACGGTGTGTTTTACCTCTCCATTCATCATCATTTTAATAAGAAACTAGAGATGAGATTGATTTGTATTCGTTTTTTCAGGGAAAGTCCAAAACAATACCCTGTTTTAATCCCAACTCTTTATTGCCAGGTAGGTGCCTTTGCTTACTTTTGTGTGGGTGGATTACTAGCTAATTGCAGAGGCTGAGACAATCTTGGTCTAAAGCATAGCCTAACTGCAAGCCTGAGAGTGTGTCCCGTAAGGTGGTACGGCATTTTGCACCTAGTGGTGCTAACAGGGATAGTGATGAAGTCCCTTGGGAACTTATGATAAATCCGCACCATCATCATGTGAGTGGGATGTGATACTGTAGTCCATGCACTGCTGGCAACACTGTGGCTAGCTTTCTTGATGATTTATCATCCCACCTTGAGGGGGAGCTGTGTGTACTCCTTTCTCTACTTCAGCATAAAATAGGAAGCAAGGTTACCCACTTACCAAGGTAGCTTTTTGGCAGCATCAAAGGACAATGCCATAATGCGATGACAGTTGTATAGCATACAAGGGGTAGTGACAATGGGAGGCAAATTCAAATACATATAGCTAAAAGTTAAAGAGTAACAGTAACAAACAACCACTTCCTCTACCTTGTCTTGTAAAAAAGGTCACTTTTTAAAAAATGCATCTCTACAAGATGAATGTTTCTGCAAGGAATCCTTCTGAGCTAAATTCCATGTCATAGTGGCAAGATCTTCAATTTTCCAAAGTAATCCAGGTCTACATTAACCTATATTAATTATATTAAGAGAATATTGTTTAGGTTGCAAAGTCAAGTGCTCAGCAATTAGGAATTACAGGAATTAAGGCTGCCTGTGCCCCTTCATGCATATGTGTTATAAAACATCTTTTAATTGCGTGACCATAAGTTATTTTTTACAGGACCCCTGCCTCACAGTTCCTCTTTGATGCTGATCAAGTCACATAAACCAAAATTTTCACAAGTCATCTCTAACTGTGTGTTCCTCATTTTCTAGGTGCCCGACTTGAGATCATGGGGTCTGATTTGCAGAAGTGCTGAGTGCTTACACCTCCAACTGAAGTCAATGGGAGCAGTGCTCTGACTGCATTAAGTGCTATAGAAAGTTAACTACTCTAAGAAATCAGGTTCTAAGCATCTCATATTGAACACCTCAAATGAATAGATGCATTTGACCTTAACTTCTCTGTGCCTCAGTTCCCCAGCTTTAAAGTGTGGGGGTAATCTGTCCTTCCTCACCACACTGGGGTGTTGGAAGGATAAATTAATTCATGTTTGTGAAGCACTCAGACACTGAAGAAATGAGTGCATACGAAAATACGAAAAATGAGAAAATGTGGTCCTTCTAACAAGCAGGATTTGAATAGCATGGGAAAAAGAAGACCAAGGACCACATATTGTACTGAGAAATCCAAATGTTATTAGATGCTTTTCAAAAGAAAATCACCTATCTTTGCAAGTAAATGATGAAAGGTTCTCTAGAAAAGACATACGTGATCATGTAACAAGATGGTGTCACAATGCATGCACAGGATGGGCTGAATTCTTGCAGTTCTTAACTTTTGAGTGTTTGACAATGCAACTTGCTTTCAATGGATTTGCTATGTAATTCCCTAACTGAGAAAGAAAATTACACCAACAAAACAAAACTGACAATCACAGGCTTCATTAGCAAGATTTAATTCCACTGATACTCCTCTGAGCTAGTAGTGAAATGGCAGTAACAAGTTAGATCAAACAAGCAAGTTTATTCCAGTTTCCAACCTCCCATCTTGTCCTTGTCAAGCTAGTCACAACCTTCCCCCTAGCTCTCCATGCCATGATTAACCAGCCTTTGGGTTAGTCACTTACCAGACTTAACCGTGACTCTTTCTCTTCTGTGAGTTTCTGTCTCTGATTAAAAGTAGTGCTGCAGGCTGCCGGGAGCAGGATCCCAGAGATGCCATAAGGGAGGGAATCTGCCATTCTGTGCTCTGCAGGCAGGAAAAAACTCCTCCAAGCTTCAGAGATACCTTGGGTCAGATTTGGAACACTGTGGGAGCAAATTCAAAAAGCGTCTGTCATGTTTGTTCACTCTGTTCCTTTCTGTGTACTTTTCTGGCAAAAACTGGTAAGGACAAACTGTATCCTTGGCATTTATATGCCGTAATGGTGCATGATTTTGACTCCACATGCAGTATATGCTGCAAAACAGGGTTAGTCAAAGCTTACCAGACTTAACTGTGACTCTTTCTCTTGTTCTGTGAGTTTCTGTCTCTGATTTAAAGTTATTTACACCTTGTTTACTTTTGACTGGTGACTTTATTGTGTTTTAATTGTTTGGAGTTGCCATGTATCAGTGTATTTGGTTAACACAAGGTTGTGTAGCTTAACTGAAAACAACTACAGAACTTACTGTTCTGGTTGACCTCTGTCTTGCCTCACAGTTTCAGAAATAGCAAAATACTGAAACTCATCTTTGCTTGCTGTATTTCAGATAGGAAAAGAGCATGTAGGCCTAAAGGCTGTAACTGAAATTCTCCAGGACATCCAGTACAAGGTAAGGCATTGTCTGAAGAAATGCTTCCTTCACTGACCAGAGAGAGAGTGAGAGAGCGAAGGGCATATATGAAACACTGAAGCCAAGTGAAGGGTTTCAGATGCGTCTGTAGTAAAAGCACGTGTGAAAGCCATGGTTTGGTGGCCTGCATCAGAAGCTCAGCATTTTACAGTACTTTTAGGTAATATACAGTCTTTATAGTTACTTCCTTTTCTGATGGCCAGAAGGTTTGATCTTCTATACCAGTAACTGATTGCAAGTACTACCTTTTCAGTGATTTTCATTAAGTCAGTGTGAACGCAAGCACTGCAACATGCTTAGTGAACACCAGCAGCAACAGCATCTCCAAACTTACCTGGTTTTAATTTGTAGAGGAAAAGAATAGATGAACTGAGCACCCATATTAACTTGCAGTGGGAAATCAGCAAAAACACAATGCCATCTTGTCAGGTGGATTATGTGTGGGGATCCTGAAGGACAGATAATAAGCCTAGCAGGACTGAGGAGATATGAGTGCTCTCCAGAATGTTGTTGCTATCTTAAATGACCTTGGGCAAGTTACTTCCATCTCTCTGCTTCATAGTCTCTGTCTGTAACACAGAAATAATCATACTTACCTTTGATTTTAAAGGATTTTGAGATGTATTAATGAGATGTTCTGTATTGGTCTGGAGAGATAAGCCATTCACTTCAGTGGATGCTGAAGTGTAGAAAAATTAAAAGCTGTTATTAGAGAATTGAAAATCCTCTTTTAGTCAAATAATATATGGTAAACTTCAGTCATGATGTTTAATATTATAAACTCATTGTTTATGAAGGTGTTGTGGTTTGTCAGAGAAAACAACAGTGTATGGAACTCTGTAGTTTCATTACTGAAAGGACAGCCAAGTGGAGGAAGGTCATGAAAGGCCTTGTCATTGTGAGTGTGTTATACTAATGACTTTCAGAGGGTCAACATCAAATGTACTTTTGGCATACATAAAATTTTCTTGCATTAAATATGTGGAACCAGCTTTATTTTATTAAGTGTTATCCACGTCGGTGAAGGAAAAGCTCACTTTGGCCCTTGTTTCTTAAACTAATTTTGTATGGAACCCCTGAATTTCATATAGAAGATTTCAAGGCTAGGACCTGGAAGGAGCCCAGGTACTAAAGGCAGAAAGTTAAGAAATTGCTGAGATAACCTTAGAAGTAAAATATAAAATAGAATAAAAAAAGGTGCTTGTATAGCTGCAAGGACAAATGCAGTGATGATTAAATGGGGGCTATTAATGAGGTTGCTTTGCACAGGAATTCAAGGCTTAATGTTATAAGAACACACGGTGTGTTTTACCTCTCCATTCATCATCATTTTAATAAGAAACTAGAGATGAGATTGATTTGTATTCGTTTTTTCAGGGAAAGTCCAAAACAATACCCTGTTTTAATCCCAACTCTTTATTGCCAGGTAGGTGCCTTTGCTTACTTTTGTGTGGGTGGATTACTAGCTAATTGCAGAGGCTGAGACAATCTTGGTCTAAAGCATAGCCTAACTGCAAGCCTGAGAGTGTGTCCCGTAAGGTGGTACGGCATTTTGCACCTAGTGGTGCTAACAGGGATAGTGATGAAGTCCCTTGGGAACTTATGATAAATCCGCACCATCA
The DNA here is from genome assembly GCF_000699145.1 of Aptenodytes forsteri. Classification (NCBI taxonomy): domain Eukaryota; kingdom Metazoa; phylum Chordata; class Aves; order Sphenisciformes; family Spheniscidae; genus Aptenodytes; species Aptenodytes forsteri. The sequence continues at coordinate 563,974 of NW_008794414.1, forward strand.
TCATGTGAGTGGGATGTGATACTGTAGTCCATGCACTGCTGGCAACACTGTGGCTAGCTTTCTTGATGATTTATCATCCCACCTTGAGGGGGAGCTGTGTGTACTCCTTTCTCTACTTCAGCATAAAATAGGAAGCAAGGTTACCCACTTACCAAGGTAGCTTTTTGGCAGCATCAAAGGACAATGCCATAATGCGATGACAGTTGTATAGCATACAAGGGGTAGTGACAATGGGAGGCAAATTCAAATACATATAGCTAAAAGTTAAAGAGTAACAGTAACAAACAACCACTTCCTCTACCTTGTCTTGTAAAAAAGGTCACTTTTTAAAAAATGCATCTCTACAAGATGAATGTTTCTGCAAGGAATCCTTCTGAGCTAAATTCCATGTCATAGTGGCAAGATCTTCAATTTTCCAAAGTAATCCAGGTCTACATTAACCTATATTAATTATATTAAGAGAATATTGTTTAGGTTGCAAAGTCAAGTGCTCAGCAATTAGGAATTACAGGAATTAAGGCTGCCTGTGCCCCTTCATGCATATGTGTTATAAAACATCTTTTAATTGCGTGACCATAAGTTATTTTTTACAGGACCCCTGCCTCACAGTTCCTCTTTGATGCTGATCAAGTCACATAAACCAAAATTTTCACAAGTCATCTCTAACTGTGTGTTCCTCATTTTCTAGGTGCCCGACTTGAGATCATGGGGTCTGATTTGCAGAAGTGCTGAGTGCTTACACCTCCAACTGAAGTCAATGGGAGCAGTGCTCTGACTGCATTAAGTGCTATAGAAAGTTAACTACTCTAAGAAATCAGGTTCTAAGCATCTCATATTGAACACCTCAAATGAATAGATGCATTTGACCTTAACTTCTCTGTGCCTCAGTTCCCCAGCTTTAAAGTGTGGGGGTAATCTGTCCTTCCTCACCACACTGGGGTGTTGGAAGGATAAATTAATTCATGTTTGTGAAGCACTCAGACACTGAAGAAATGAGTGCATACGAAAATACGAAAAATGAGAAAATGTGGTCCTTCTAACAAGCAGGATTTGAATAGCATGGGAAAAAGAAGACCAAGGACCACATATTGTACTGAGAAATCCAAATGTTATTAGATGCTTTTCAAAAGAAAATCACCTATCTTTGCAAGTAAATGATGAAAGGTTCTCTAGAAAAGACATACGTGATCATGTAACAAGATGGTGTCACAATGCATGCACAGGATGGGCTGAATTCTTGCAGTTCTTAACTTTTGAGTGTTTGACAATGCAACTTGCTTTCAATGGATTTGCTATGTAATTCCCTAACTGAGAAAGAAAATTACACCAACAAAACAAAACTGACAATCACAGGCTTCATTAGCAAGATTTAATTCCACTGATACTCCTCTGAGCTAGTAGTGAAATGGCAGTAACAAGTTAGATCAAACAAGCAAGTTTATTCCAGTTTCCAACCTCCCATCTTGTCCTTGTCAAGCTAGTCACAACCTTCCCCCTAGCTCTCCATGCCATGATTAACCAGCCTTTGTCTCCAGTTCCTCTCAAGGTTTGTTTCTTGTCCCCTCTTTTACAGTGAGGCAGTTTCCTATATGTACTTCTTAAGCTGTGTCAGGGAGTCATTTGTGAGTATGGCCTACAGCAGCAAAGGGCAGCCCTGTGTAGTCTCACTTATGAAGTGTGGTTTGACTGGAATCTCTGGGGAACTAAAATTAAAATAATTAAAATCAAACATGTATGCATAGTTAAAACCATTGTACGTTTTCTTGAGAGACAACTGTTTATTCTAACAGTTATTTATAAACCTATTAATAAGTTTATAAACTTATTAAAGTAAGTTTATTTTTAAATAAACCTTGATTTTTTTCCCTGTGAATTTCAACTCACTTTTCCAAAGCTAGGAGACACCAATGCATCTCAAAAAATATGTCACCAGAATTGTGAACTGAAAAGTTTGGCTTGAGCTATTTTCACTGAATTTTTCTAAAAAATGAAATAAATTCATCCTTGAGACATATCCTAAATATAGAAGTCAGTTAAAATGTGATCACTACAGTCTCTCTGTCTTCAAAATGGGATGTCTCTTGTAGCTTTTGACACTAACGGGAGTTATTTCCCACCATATTATTTCATTGATGTGTTAGTTTAAGGAGTTGTGCATGTTATTTTTCACATCTATGAAGTGGCATTTTCATCTTTAAAATACTCATCTGCAAGGGAAGTTACTGTAATATAATGACCATAAGCTCGTGTATGTTCACATGAGAAAGTAGGGGACAGTGCTTGGCAGGTTATAAATTCACATCTTAACTTACTGCATGCTAACTTCATCATATGAGCAAGTCCATGGCTATCATAAGCCGTCATAATTGGAAAGCCACAATTATCTTCCTTAATGTCATTAAAATTCCACATTTCTTTTAATTTCAGATCCTCTACTGCGTGACTACTGGGTGTATGAGGGCTCTCTAACCATTCCACCCTGCAGTGAAGGTGTCACCTGGATATTATTTCGCTATCCTTTGACTGTGTCCCAAGTGCAGGTAACAGCTGTGCTTAAAGTGACCTTGGAATATGGTTATCAGCTAAAGGTTATAGCGTGCAAATATATATATCAGGGCATTATATCTGTTCTCCTTGAAGATCCCATTAGATCAGTACATGGCTTTTCAAGTAAAGGTTAAGCCTTTTGAGTCACTGAAAGCAATGCAAAGGTCAGAGATGAAAAACCTTGTTATCATTTCTCATCTGCATTTAAAATAATTCTTTATTTAAGTGAAAGAAAAAGAAAGAAAGAAGTCAATGGGCAAAAGAAATTCAATTCTTTGTAACTGTAAGCTTTCAAATATCACTGCTTTTTGATGTTAAAGGAACAAAAAAGCACAGGGAGACACTGTGTCCTGGAGAATGAAAAATGTTAACATAGTACAGGCTAGCTATATTGCATTGAACTATATTTAACTTATCTTGCTCTTTTTAAATTCTGTTTTATAAAAACTGTCAAATGGAAGCTACCTATTTAAATTTTATTTCACACGTATGTATTTTAAAGTTTTTTTTTTAAAAATTATATCTAACAGTCATGTGAGCCTTTCTATAGCAAACATTTCAAAGCTGTCTGCAAATAATCCCAGCAAAAACAATGAAAACTCCTGATGAATATTCTCCCACAGTCTGTGAATCCCAACTGGAGGAATGTGGGTTTAATTTAAGTGAAACTATCTAGAATCCCTGAAGCTGAATGCATTAATTTTCATTGACTGCTCTGAAGCATGTGCAAACAGAAAAGAAAAAAGTATAAAAGGTGATAAAGTCACATTTAAATTATTTCAGCTTTAATAATCTAAAATTTTGCTAGGAATCCCAGCACAATGTTTTAACAATTTTAACAATTTGAAATTGGCAGTGTTTCTTTTCATATGAAAACTGAATTCTAGTTCTAATCATAGGATAAAAGCAATAGGTCCCAATAAGCTTATTTGTATGGTAGCTGCAACTTAAATGTATCCCATCAGGAATCTGGTATTTATTTGCTTATGAAAGGATAAGTCTTATAGCTGCTTACTAATGAGTAAATGGAAACAGAACTCTGTTGGCATTACTAGATTAAGAATAACTTTTAAAGACAGAGTGCATTTTGTAACTAGGTAGCTAATTGTCCAGATATGATATGGATAAGTAAGAGGACTTAATCAGAAGTATAAAGACCATAGCTATTACACTGAGACATTGTATGATATTTTATTTCATGCTAGTTGCAGATTTTGTAGTCTCTATTCCCTTTTAATCCAGTCAATGCACAGAGGAGGGCACAGTTCAAGCCATCCACATGTGGTGGGAGACGGTGAGGGGATGAATGAAAGAGGAATTAAGCAGAGAAATGCAACTTTAGTTAATATTATGTGCTCATTTACCACAAGAAAACAAGATCTTGGAACATGGTGTGAAGGGGATAAGTCTCCAGAAGAGAATATTGTGCCTGGGGAAAAGAATGGCCCACAGTGCCTGGGAAAAGAGTGTGTTTCATAACCATGGCCTTCTTTAGGTGAGGGGTAGCTGGTTTGTGTTGCTGCATTACTTTGATTGGTATAAATCCAATCAAACAAGAACATTGCAGTGATGAAGGGCGTACAAGTCATGGAGGGGCTTTTTCCCTGCCACTGACACAGTATGCAGGTGAGACGTGGCACTGGAGCAGAGTGAGAGATTGGAGCGGACTTATGCCAAGATGATCCACAATACTTTGTACTTGTCGTAGATCAGCATCAATTAGAAAAAAAATCCTCACTGCTAGTTATGAATGCAGCAGCATTAAAGTTGAGGTTGTGCAGAAAGGACTTACTAAGAACATGAAGGACTTTCACCAAGGTGGGGTAAAAATTTTCCTTGCATCAGATACTCCTTTCAGAATGTCAGTTGAAAATAAACACGGGGACAAGTAAGTGAGAGACAGTGATTCTGGGATTCTAAAGCCAAAAGGGACTGAGAGCTCTTCAGGATGCCCAGAATAAGATTTTGGGGGTGCCAGAATATTTTGCTATAGCCTAGACATCCAAGATTTTAACTTGTAATTAGCATTTTGGCTGCAATTAAGTATCTGGCCTCTTTTGTGCATGTGGGCATGAGTACCTATGAGAGATTCTGTTTAAGGAGGGATTAGAAATGCAAGGGCTTTTGTCTATGGAAAATAAGAGGATGTAGTATAGCATATACCATTCTGAATCATCCATGGAAGGCTGGTAAAGGCATTTAATTTTATTAAGCCTGCTTGTGGTATTAAAGCATAGGTATCAGTGAAAATGCATTTTTAATGGTTTTAAATACATTATTTTACATGTGTCATTAATTTGTAGAACTTTCTTCTGTGGGATACTAATGAACACAGCTTATGAAACTTCAAGCGATTTATATAAATACTAGTATCATCTGTGGTTATAGCCAGTAAGAGACAAATTCAAGGCTTGCTACTTTCATTTTTCAGGCCATAAAATAACCAACTTCTGAGTGTCAATAACAAGTAACAATAAAGATGATACAGTCTGATATGGAGTAGGTTTTACTGCCTTCCTTTGATGAAGCTAGTTAATATATTGGAGACAAGATACTAATTCACATTCTCATTTTCTGTAATAAACATAGCAATATTGATTAGCTTAACAAACTGTGGGTCATAAGGGGAAAAAATGAATAAAATTGCAATTCTAGTTCATGGTCACATCTATGTATTTTCACATTTGCTTATTTTGAAACAATGGAGAAGTAACTTTTTTGGCATAGGCATAATCGGCTGACCATTGCAAAGTAGAGAACCTTTTTCTGTTTCTCCTGAAGACATTTATAGATAGTAAAGTTGGTACTGATGAGTTGATTTGCTACTGATCTAAGTCACTGTTAAGTGAAAAGAGATTCATCTCCATATGCACCTCACTTCAGCAGCTGGGATCTGAGTGCGTTGGTTATATGAACAGCAAAAGAGCAAGCCAGGACTGCAGCATCAGGATGTGCTTTCCTGGAGTCCAACGCTGTCTCCTCACTGGAAGTCATTTTCTTTGACATGAGGCTTCACTTCCATCAGAGAGCTGTTTCCTTCATGGGTGGTTCTGTGAGGTCTGGATAAAGTGTGCAAGCGACTCTTCTCCCCTGGAGAATAAGGGCTTTGCAAATCCTGTCCTTGGGAGTTTTATTACTGACCTCAGTGGAAAGGAGCTTGTCTGGAAAGCTGCACCCTGCAGTGCTCTTTTTTCATATTCCTGCCCTCCTTTTGTGTTTTTTATCGTCCTCACTTGTCTTATGTTGAAATACACAGCCCAGAAAGAACTGTGTTGACTGCTATTGTGAGACATCTTGCCCATGCATGTATGCTGCTGAAATGCAATGGGAGAAAATAGAAAAATTCCTCCTCTTAGGCCAGTAAAGAGCAGGAAATAATTGAAAAAGACTTGCTCATGCTTCTCTCCACTATATTTTTAAAAAATTGGACATCTGTGAATAATGTGCTTTGTGGTTCAGTGAAGCCCAGAATAAGTACATTGTCTAAGCCATTCAGAGTAGGGATTTTAAACAATGATGCAGCAAGGAGCTGTCGTTCTTCTGTACTCATTGTCGGAGTTAACTGTTTTTGTATTGAATGGTGAGGTCTCTAGTCCTTTTGTCTACCTCACTCAAAATCAAGACCTCCTAAAGGACAGAAATAGTAACGAGCATATGGAGCTGGAGTGGGAATTGTGCAAAATTTATGTAGTTTGTGAAATAAAGCACTCCGAGAGGTTCACAGTATTCTGTTTACTGGGAAACAGGTCTGCGTTCTTGGAAGGTGTCATGGAGGCATGTGAAATTTTCAAACAAAAGGATGATGCTTCTATTCCTCATGTAGAAGAAATGTTTGTAGAGAAAACATGCAAATTCTTCATTTTGTGTGTTCTATTCTTCAGCAAAATTTTAAATGAAACAGAAGAAAGCAGTATTCAGGATCTGAATACAGGGAAGTGGTAAAAACATTCTTGCAAAAGTCTACAAAATATAAACTAACTTTGTTTTTACTCAGTAGAAATGCTAACATTATGTATTTACCCTTTCACTGATTAGAATTGGATCCTGCATTTTTGTGTGAACAGGCCTGGGTCATCCTTAGTGTCTTCTGGGCGCGAGAAAAACTTTTATAAATGGCTATTCCTGTTGAAAGTGTGTGAATATCCAAGGGTGCTTAGCCATGTGCCTCTAAAATACCTATTTCCTCGGTAGTCCTACAGGGTGTACTTCACAGCAATGACTTGTGAGGGGCTGGGAGGAGATAGTAAATGGTTCCATATTAGAGGAAGCAGGGTAAGTGGGGCACACATATTATTGCCTTATCACATGGGAATGTAATACGAAAAGTAACATCAGCACAGCCAATGTCCTTTTCTGACAACTACTTCTCAAGAGTGAGGCAGACCACCATGTATATAGAGGGTCTCTGTCATGGGGGTCTGAACCATGATATGAAAAACTGACCAAGGAGGCTGGTGGGCTCAGAAGAAATTCCCCCTCGGAGCAGGGCTTCAATTCTTGACTTCCCTGAAGACTAAAGAGCAGGCACAGGGATCAGGTCAGTCCTACTTTCCTGACTGAAGAAACTGGAAGCTGCTTTGTGAGGAGTACCTCCCGGAGAAAGATTTCACTGTGGGGACTGGGGCAGAGCATTTGCAGTTATTGTAGGAGACAGCTCACAAATGCCAGCTTTGCAGAGTCTGCTCTTCTCTCTCCTTCATCTGTGTTTGTTTGAAGTCTCTCATTCTCAAAAGATCAAACAAAAGCCACATTCTTGTAAAATGCTTCTTCCTAAACTACAATTATTTCAGACTTTCCAGAATTGATTCAGATGGTGAAAGAAGGTACCTTTACAAAACCCGTTCAGCGATTTACCAGCACTTGACTCCTGAAGACTTTTTCAGTTCTAAGCCTGTAGTGGGTTTGTTTTCAGTTTGTTTAAACAAACAAACAAACAAACAAATCTTCCAAAACAGAGTTCTGCCTCTAAAAGCACTTTCAAGGAGCTTTACAGTTTGTTCTGCTTTTCATCTTTTCAGTCTAAGCTGTTGCCTTATATCTCAGCTGCAAGAAGCTGAGTGTTGATTTATAAGCACACTGTTTTTTGAGGAAAATACAGCAGAGAAGAGCTAGCCTCTAAATCAGGTAAATAAGTCTGTATCAATTCTGCTGTAGAGTGGAAAACAACAATGAAGGCAGTTGTCTTCAAGGTTGCAGTAAGAAAGTATTCTCTTCAGGCAATATAAAAATAAAAATACCATTGCCTGCTGTTTAGTACCTCATTTCTTTTAATTCTGGAATCACACTTGCATTCTCCCTGTAATCCCTCATAGGGTGTTTTTCATGGAGAAATTCACTCTATAATTTCTTAGATGATAAAATGATTAAATACTTCAGGCTCCATTTTGCTTTCTGTGTAGCTTCAGTTTCAAGTTACAATTGAGCTGGATAGTAAGGCATCACAGGGTCAGTACGAGTACAAAGGCTCAGGCTAGGGAAGTCAGCCTTCAGTAGGTTTGCTGTATCCAGCTAAGATAGCTTGTCAATGTGCCAAAGCAAAAACAAACACAATTTTTTTTAGTAGTTGTAACTACTTATTTAAAATACCAGACTCTTAAAAACAGCATTGTTGAACAATAAGGTATAATGTTGCTGAGATATGCATTGATTTTCTTAGGGTTTTTATCACACAGAGCTTGATGCTGATACCAGGGATGGAGATGGAAGCTGCTCACATTCTTCCCTACACCAGATTAGATTTAGAAAAACGTAAAAAGAGTCTATAAACCAGAAACATATTTGTTTTGGACCAATTGAAATGTTTTATATTGATTTTTGACACTATTTGATTTTCTAAGTACGCTTAGCACCTACATCTACAGAAATTTTGAAGCGGTATTTTGTTTTGATGTGAAAAATCATATTTTTCCGTATAAAATGTCAACAGACTTCCTCTAAAGCTGAGAGTCTGTTCAGAATTTTCCTTGTTTAGAAAATAATTTTTATTTAAATGAAGCAACAATTTCAGGCAATAAATAAATCAATGGAAAAAATTCAAAACAATTTATAGTCGACCAACTTATTCCTGAAATGCACTTCTTTGAAGAAGACCAGAATGATTACTCTCATGTCACAACTGTGAGATTGATTCATAGGATATAATCCACAATGGCTAAGAAGGTTATAGATCCCAAAAGAAGTTACGAAAAAGCAAAGGATAAGTTTGCCAAACCATGTGCATAAAAGTTCTTATTTTTCTCTATATGTTAGATGTTTTGACAGTGCTGACAACTATTTTAAAATGTTATTAATGATGTCTTTTGACCTTAGTATATTGTACCTGAACACTCCAAGTTTCAAAGCTGCAGAAGTGGTGGGGCAAGACTGATTTTGATCATTAGTCCCACAGTGGAATGTATCTCAGCTTCTTCCTGTCTGTTTTTCTGCCTTTCAGATAGAGGAATTTCGTAGACTGAGGACACATGTTAAAGGTGCAGAACTTTTAGAAGGCTGTGATGGAATCTTAGGAGATAACTTCAGACCAACTCAGCCACTTAGTGATAGAGTCATCAGGGCTGCATTTCAGTAGCAGAAGAGGAAGAACAACAAAAATAAATCTTTATTCAGGTAAGTAAAAGCTTAGCAGAAAAATCAAAACATTGAAGTAATTTTCATAGGGGAGATTTAGCTGAAGGAGAAAACGCACTGAGTTAATTTTAGCTAATGTTATGATATATTGTCACAATTGTAAATTTTGACACTGTACTGTTTTATTTTATCCTGTGGTATAATAGTTTGGTTACTATTAGGTTCTTTAGTGGCTGGAATCTAATATGCAATGTAATGAATTGAAGTGTTTGTATTGACTTCAGTAGGCAGTGGATCATGCACAGTTAGATCACAGTTACTTCTTGTAGCTTTAAAATTCTCCTGCTGCAGTGAGCAACAGGACAGTGTGCCTAGGTTATGTGGTAGATTGCCCCATTTACTGAGGTTCACTGGTTGATTTCTTACCGTGTTTTTAGAAGACCAGTCATTGGTGAATCTTTCTAGTGTTATCTGTTAAAAAACAGGGTAATAGTTCTGGGAGGAGGCCTTTAATTCTCAAAGGAGGCCTTTTTTTTTTGATCCCTTCTCCCTGCTTTACAATGCTGTTCTTTCCCAACAAGACTGAATCTTGGGCAAAACCAGTGCAGGTACAAGAGGAAACTACTGAACTTCTGTCATGTCTAATTTTTCATATTTCATTTATCAAAGTAGTTGCTTCTTCTTGTCCTCAGTGATTTTTTCAGCCTTCATTGGCTCACAGAGCAAGAATTTAAGGGTGACGTTGGATTCAATGCATAAGAGCTAATACAGATGTGAACCAGCATTATCCCTGCTTCGGTTCAAGACAATTAGTTACCTTGAAAGTAGTGAGTCAAGACACCAACATTTATGGTTGAGTTTGTAATGAGGTGGCCCCACCTTGTTACAAATAGTAAGACACATAATCTGGGAAGTCGTCAAGAAAACAATGAATCTGTTCACTTGCTTTCTTTAATAAGTCCTACTACTTTTTAACATAGTAAAATTTTTCATCTACTATCCTACAATAAACTTCATTTAAATAAGAAAAACATTGGGTACTCCCCATTACCCTATTTTACTGCTAGAATCCATTATATAAAAGCATCAGTTTTTCTATCTGCACATTTCTTCAAAGCCATGTGCTCACAAGAGAACCAATTCATCCAGAGTTTCACCTGGAAGCATGCTGCTGAAATGTTTTTGATATACACTTTTGGGTAAGGACATTTATTTGTACATTAAATGCTTGCCCTATCTAGGTCAATGATGGAACTCCTTAGTTCACTTCAGGCTCTGTTGTGGAGTTAAGCCTCTTCAGAGCATGCTCTGGGCCCAGCCCCCAACTTCATATGAAGTTAACAAATGATCAGGCAGCAGATAACCCTTAAAAGAGATTAATAATTCAGTGCTTCCAAAAATGGATCCATTAAAACGGAGTGGGAAGATTATCCTTCCTCCTGCATGTGACAGAAATTATTACATGGGCTGGGACAGTGGCCAACAATTTCATAGTCTTTCCATATAGCGTAAGCATTCAATATAGTGTATGCATCTAAACATTTTTGAAGTAAGTGTTTATTTGTATTTTATAACCCTATTCAATATCCACATCCTGGAAGTTAAGCAAAGAAAGCAAAACATTGGTCCTTTTATTAGTATTGTTTTCTCATTCCCATACTTAATTTTGGGCACATCCCTAAGCCCAATTCTCAATTACATGGTTCTCTGCAGTCACCAAATGTCGTCACTCTAATCTTGAAATGGATGTTTCAAATTCATCCTGGCTTCTGCCATTTCCCAAAAATTACTTGGGAAAATCATAGCAATATTAAAGTACAATTTTTCTCAGAGAGTGAATAATGCCCTCAGGCCAGTGCAGGTAATTCAAGTCTGTAACAGTGAAATTACTTGACATGCTGAGTTTGAATTTTAAGCATGAAAGAGTTTCCTTTACAATGCTGGAATTGAAATGTAAAAATTTCCCTTTTGCTTTCATGTTTGAAATTTTATTACATTTGTCAATACTTAAAAAGATTTGTTTTAAAGAATAAGATTTATCTTGGCCATGCTTTACAAAATAATCTGCAGTTTTAATTCCCAAATGATGGAATTTTTAATGTAAGATGATAGTCCTCACTGTAGGGCTATGCTAATTATGGACTCTCAAGCACTGAGAAAGAACTGTGACTCCTTGTGTAGCCCACAAGAAATGGCACTTGGCTCTCTACACCTGATTGAACTACTTTTCAGAAATTCATTTGGCCAGGTCTTCCTTTTAGTTTTAGATGCATCAGTCCAAATAGCACTGAACCAATCAAGGGTTCACAGTATATTCTTGCTATTGAGTTTGTCTCTGGGGAGCTGTAAACTACATATATGAAGTATAAAAAGAAATCGTGTGTCTTCGATCACCCTTCTTCTATGCAAAGAGGGAGAAAGGAAAGAAAACCATCCTACCTACTTTGTAGTGATTTCCTCACACAGTTCTCTCCAGGAGGAAGGTGTTGAGGAACAGCTCCTCTCACAGACCTCAGACATCCTCAGAAAAGACACCTTCCCTCATTCATAGGAATGGGTAATGGTCCTTAAGCTAGGACTGCTGACATCGTCTGAATGTTGCTGTGAAGACTCAGTAGCAGATGGGGAGGTAATAGTTTGCAGGGTGGCATCTACGTAGTGATCCAAGAGGGAGCATTTCTTCCTTTCGAAGAGGTGATTACCTTTTATTTTAAAGCTCTGGTATGTCTTGAATATTACAATTACAAACACACTGGTGGACTTCTTTTCTGACACGATGCCCCTCTGTCAAGGCTGCTGGAACTCCTGTCAGTAGAGTTTTCACTATTTTCTTTTATTCCAAGCCAGTGTGGTGCAGCCACTTGAAGAACCTTGAGGAACATTACTTTTCCATGACCTTGTCACTCTGTCAGAGAAAGAAGGAGACAAATGTTTCTGTAAGTGTTGTGTACACAGGAGTAGAAGGAGGTTGCTTGAAAGGTCTAATTAGTTTTGACTGAATCAGAATGCAGGCTCTATGCATGCCATGCTCACAAATCTTCAGGACATCTGCCCTTCAGCCTTGATTGAAACCTTGACAGAACTGAACCCTTTGTGGCTTATGATCAAATGGCATATGTTGATCTTTGATGCAATTTGTGGTAGCTTGTTGAATTGAAGGCAGAGATGACACAAACATGATATATCATGGTGTGTAATCTCAGGTAAATAAATGATTTTTTTTTAAATGCTCCTCTATCATAGGAAAGCCCAGATCTCAAAATACCCCCCTCCAGTTCTAGAACAAAAGTTTAGCCAGGCTCTAAAGGGAGCCTTCAGGCGGACAAAACAGGTAGAACTTTGTAGCTTCACTGCTCTCTTTAATCCAATGGGCTTTAGAATAAGTTTGTTGCTATCTAGTTGGCCTCTTTTGACTCTACTTATCTGCTAAAAACGCATGTCTCCTATAGCCTGGGGTTAATAAGTGTTTGGACTCTGTTATGTGGGTGTTTTTTAAGTACATCCCTTAGAGAACAGCCTTTACATCCTTTCTCTCCTGCAGTTGCCAAAGTTTTCACATATGTTTCCCTTAAAAAAGCCACTTTTTTTTCTTATTTCTAACCTCTTTAAGTCATATGCAGTATGTTGCAGTTGGAAGGTGCCTCTGGAGATATACTAGTCCAGTCCTCTGCTCAAAGCAGCGTTAACTACAGCGGGTTGCTTAGGGCCATGTCCAGCTGGGTTTTGAATATCATAAGGATGAAGACTCCACAACCTCTTTGAGCAATCTGTACCTGTATTTGACCATCCTCGCAGGGAAAAAGTTTTTTCTTAATTGTAAATGGAATTTCCTGTATTTCAATTTGTACCCATTGCCTCTTCTCCTTTCACTGGATACCACTGAAGAGTCTGGTGCCATCTTCTATACTTCTTCTCATGAAGTATTTATACACATTGATAAGATCCCTCTTGAAACCTCTCTTTTTGAGGCTAAACAGTCCCAGCTCTCTCAGCCTATCCTTCTATGACAGGTGCTCCAATCCCTTAATCATCTTTGTGGCCTGTTGCTGGACTCTCTCCAGTATGTCCATGTTTCTTTTGAATTGGGGAACCCAGAACCGGACCCAGTACTCCAGATGTTTCATCAGTGCTGAGCACAAGTGAAGGATCATCTCCCTCCACCTGCTGGCAATGCTTTTCCTAGTGCAGCCCTGCAGAGGGCTGTCGGCCGCCTTTGTTGCATGGGTGCATTACTGGCTCATGTTCAACTTGTTGTTTACCAGGATGCCCAGATTCTTTTCTGAAAGAAAAGAGAGAAAGGATAACATTGTGACTTCCTCAGTCTTACCACTAGTTTTTTTGATACTTCATACTTGACTTAGAGCCCTTGCTATGGGCACCAGGGTATTTCTTGATAATCTCAGGTGATCTTGGAAAAAGATTTGTAATTCCTACTGTTATGCAGCAAAGCTTAACAATGGGGACATGAAACACTACCACTCCTAGAAATCAAATAAGAAAAACCTTAGATCTTCCATTTTATTAAAGGCTATTTTTTTGGCAATTTGAGTCCTGGGCTCACTATTTTTTAAACATGTGAATTGTGAGTATACCAGCAGGCTATTTTATTTTGGGGCTTGCCACCCTGCCTAATGGGTAGGTACTTTTTCAGTAGTGTATTTTTCACTGAAGACAGGATAATTCGTGGTTTCCAATGGATTTATTACCCTCTCTTTAATCCTTGTTGCTTTACATGTAACTGATTCGATAGACATGCCTTTCTCCTCTATTACATCAGTGGAACAGCTTTATCTGTGAATGAGCAAGATGTCTGATTTCAAACACTTGAATATCAACTTGAATTGATAATAATACTGAATTGAGTATGGCATGCCTACATGTCTTCATCCCTTTATAAATCAGGGTGTATAAGCATGATTCCACGCATAGGATAGTTAAATGGCATTTCTCCCATTTACTAAGAGGACGTCAAATAAGTGCCTGGTACAGAAGGCATTGAAATCAATGAGATTCTTTTAGTAGAAGACAGTAAGACCTTGTTCTAAAAAATAACTTGCTAAAGATATATTGAAATAATATTTTCTTTAGAAAGTTTTAAGCTTTAATTTACTTTCTGCTGAGCATAACCAATAAACTAAAGAAGTTAGTCTTCAATGTGTTGCCTCAAAAGTGCATATCCCAGACACAACTTAGTTTATTTTATATCCATAAATGAAGAATTGTCCTCCAATTGTGATGATGGTTTATACCTACTCCATCTACCTATCTACATTACTTCAGTTCTCCTGAACATTTTTTTTGTGACTGATTCAGAAACTCCTGAAAAAGCATCAATTTTTATATATACAAATGCATGTACACATTCATACATACACATACATCTTTGGAAGACCCCAGATTGTCAGTAGCTGCAAGTTTATCTAATGTCCTGTAAATTACGATAGCAGAAACTAATTTGGATTAAGAACCATTCTTAATATAATTACCATTTTCCTAGTTGCACATTCAAGATTAGAGGAAAAAAAGTAAATGACATCATTAAAATATCAAGGTTGTGCTAGGCCTGAGGAACAGGAAGGAGTAATTTAGGGTGGAGGAAGAGAGACTACATGCCTGATACTGCAGAGGCTGTCTGCATGATATTGAGAGGTCTGAGCAGACAAGCAGAAATTGACACAGCATTAGTTTCACCGTAAGGAGAGAGGGCAATGTGGTGACTCTATCCGGTGCTTTTAGTGAGTGGATAGTGCAAATTACTTGCTTTTGAAGCTGCTGAGCTGCTCTTGTGGCAGAAAAACTATGCGGCCCTTTCCATAGGACACTGAACAGGGGATCAGCGTTGCCAGTGGGAATGAGCTAGTACTAAACAGGTAGTGGTGCACTCCCCTCTTTGTGGCATTGCACATTGTATGGTGGCTGTAGATTATAGAATATGAAGGGACATTCAAATACAGAGTGAGCTACGGGGCTGTACTTTGCCTTTGAGAAATGGAAGTAAGATTGGCACGATGCTATGGTCTGTATTTCTTTGCCTAAGCAGATCTCAGTGAACTTTGCATTTGAATGGAGGTTTGCATTACCAATCAATGTGTCTTTACTCTCAGTTTAATAAGTAGCATTTGTAGTTCCTGAAGTTCACAAACAAGTTGCTCTTCAGAAGTTCCAACACTTGGGGATTTTACGCTTTCCTGTTATGTAGATCCAGAGCTGGAGTGAGCTTTCAGCAGCCATGCATCATTAGGCTACTATGACCATTCTTCTCTTTTTCCTGGTTTAAAAAAAAAAGAACACAAAGATTATCAACACTAGTTCTTTAGAAATACAAACACCAGTTTCCTAGATTTGATGAAATACGAGTATTTATGCTGCTTCTCAGCAAGTGATTTTTTGTTGGTCATTGTTTGTCTCCATGAGTTTAGGTTTTGCGCTTAAAAGGTGGTTGGTTTAATTGATAAGTTTCAGTTTTTGAAAGAAACCCAACTTCATGTTATCAACAAAACTGACTATTGTTCTCCTGTTTTTAAAAGCTTATGTATAGTGCCCAACCCTCTGCTGCCACTTCAGAGTACTTGAAAATGTGCTTACATTTGAGTGTGTGACTATAGGACAGAGGGCCAAGCACCTTTGGCTTGTGAGCCACACACCATAATCGGAGACCTACTGGAAACATACCAAAGCTTTTGGAGCATTCAGGGGACCAAGAGCTTCAGGAATGGCTGAAAGATGGTGCCTTTTCAAGTTGCTTCCCGCTACGTCGTGGTAATAGCAGGGGATGGGGTATGCACTGAGATTGTAAGTGAACCCTGTAATGTTAGCCTAACTTGTTTTCCCACTGCTGAGGATTCAAATTAGTGAGTAGCAAAACACTTTTGTTGCTTATGTGACATACTTCTGACACAGGAGCCACAGTTCAGGCGTTTGGTAGCCACGGACAGCCCAAGAGTCATAGACTGGCTACTGCTGTAGTATGAATTTATGCTGTGTCCAGGCCAGAACTTCAGTATAAGGAGTGATCAAGCCCTAAATGAGGAAGAAAACCATTTTGAGTTGTAGCTGTTTCCAGAGTGAGTACCATATTGGAATTATCCTTGTTCAATCCTTTACTGAGCACTTCTTAGAAATACACAAATATTGGTGGAGGAATGGAAAACAGTTGAAATCCCTTAGCATGTGTAGAAGAAGCAAAGAAGAAACAAAATGCTGTGCTTCCTTTTCAAAGCTAAAAAAATCATAAGGTAGCCTAGGAATCAGACCCCTGCTTATGCTTCAAATAAGATACTTCATGCTGACAAGGGCTCCCAAATTTCTTGACCTGTGACTCTCTATCAGCATCACACATTCTTTGCTATCCACAATGCACTGTTATCATCAGCATTTTTATGAAAAGCATTTTGAGAGTATAATTTCCAGCTGCTTACCATAAACCATGTATGGTTTGTACACTGCTACTTGGGAAGTGATAATGTAGCCGGGCGTGCCTGTCATAAAAAACACCCTCACAGCCTGTTTATTGGCAATTTCAACAGAAAAGCTAGAATCTGAATACACGCTGAAACTCTGCCATGTTATTTTCACTTATGGGGAAAATGCTGCAAATTAGTGGTGAGGCAAAATGGTAGGAAGCTTAAATCATCTTTGATAAAACTACACCTGTTTTTTAAAATATAGAGACTCCAGATTAGTGCGTGTGAAATATAGTAATGTAACAGCTCTCAAATGTCAAGGATATTAGAAGGACATACAGGTACATGTGTCTGACCACAGACAGAGAAGAAAGCCTACAATATGCATTCCTCCTTCAACAATGTTATACGTGTTAGGCAGTGGGAGTGCACTCTGTTTTACCTAGATGAGATCACACAGGGAGTTTTAAGCAGAACATTATTACTCCATTGAAACTGAAGATCCAGGTAGTCACAGGTCCTTAATCTTATTGGAATTTGTAATTCTAATTATTTCAGATGGATGAAAACAATGCAATGAAAGTATGCGAACAAACTCTTGCTAAGTAGACAACAGTGTTTTGAAAATAAAGTGCAAACAAAACCAAGCAAGTTATTTGGGATACTGAAAATGTTTTTGCCACTGGTAATTGTCACTCAAGGAAGAGAATACCAGCAGTGACTGTTGTTAGCAATGTTTTATGACTAGCACCACAGTTTATGACAGAGCAGTGCTACAAAGCAAAACTTACTGTAATTTTTAAAAGATTTTTATGCATCCCCAGAGCTCAAGAGAAACAAAGGTACACTTTAGTTAGCTAGATGTTGTTAAATGCCCACAGAACAAGATGTAGACTCAATGAATTGCGACATTTTCATGGAAGGAATGCAAAGTGTTTCAGGAAAGATAAGGAATTCATAAGGTAGTCAGTTCTCTTCTCTGAGACAATCTGAATCCATGCCTGACCATACTTTCAGGTGCTGTTTTTAGGGAGGTATAGCATAATGGTAATGTGTAGTCAGTCTTAAAGTGTTTTTTGCCTTTGATTTTTTTTAAACGCTTAAACTTTTTGGTTTAACCTAGTGTTAAGGAGGAGAAGGCAAGATACTTCTATATGGAAAAAAATAGACACATTGTGTGAGACAATAATGATAAGGAATATGGTGAGACAAAAGAGGTGGAAAAGCTCTCCAGAAAGCAGATTGACTACTTTTAAGTAGCAGAAGAAAGTTTTTGATCTTGTGTAGTTATCTTGACCTAAGGCTGCTGCAGTGGGGTATCTTATTTCCTCCCTATCAGATGGAAAGGCATATTATTGTGGCCATCCTATTTCATTTCTCCATAGTCCGTTTATTTGCACTTTCTCAACACTTTTGGAAGACTTTGAAAAATAATCCTTTTCACTGAAGTTTTCTTATCTTTTAAATGTGTTCTGTCTATTACTATGGGAACATTGGGACCTTTAGTTCTTAAAAATATACCAGCTTGGCCCTGTCTTTGCTCCTGCTGCTGCTTCTTGTTTCTGAAATAAAGTTAGAGTCATGCGTTTATCCCAGTTTTGTACAAGAAAATGTATCCTTCCCGAGGAATCTAAGTACATAAAATTATTATAGGAAAGAATTAGAAATAAATATTGTTGGAAACATAATGATTTTTTTACATTATGAGGTTGATTTCTGAATTTTGATTGACCTTGTTAATATTTCTTTTTTTTTAAACCATGGGTATTGTGATAATAGCTCTCAGATTTCCCAGGTATTTACACTTTACGGCAATGATCCTGAAAGCTTTTCTTTGGGAGTGGTTGCCTGATCGGTAGAGGACTCCACCAGAAGCAGTTGGACTCTCTCTATATATAGGACTCAACCCAAGCAAAGGAAATTTCAAAGGCAGAAATATAATTTAGAAACAAGCAAGGCATCTAGGCAATTTTCTGATTGTAATACATGTGCCCATTTGTACAATTTTAGCTGAAATGTTACATTTCCAAAAACTTTTCGGAAGAGTAAGAGGAGCAGGTATCTTCATATCTACATAAACCTTTAGCCTGAATAGTGTGTTACTTGACTGCATGTATTACGGAACAGTGCTATTAATTTAGCATGGTAGAAAAATTACTCTTAAACAATAAAGGGTAAACATGAATAGCAACACTACCAATATATACAATCAGTCTTTTGTCAGACAATACATTTCTATAACAAACACAACTGAAATCTTCAGACTGGCTTGTAATTAGGCTCCTTTCCAAAAGTAATCCATTAATACAATAGCAGCCCAAATCCCAGTTCAACTTAATTTCACTGACTTTGATTTTTGGACCAAAAGCATTAAGCTTGAACTAGTGAAAAATGTACAAAATGTGCATTCAATTAAGGAGTAATTAGATACTCAATCACCCTTACATCACACTAGGGATTATCCAAGAAAGAAGAGAGATACTACTCACTGCAGTGTATAAAACAGTTTTGTTAATTAGTTTAGCACTAATTGAGATTGAGAAAGTGTCACTGTGTCACAGCGTTAGTTTTCCTACACAGAACCTTAAGAACACAAAGTTTTGGCTTTCTTTTGAGCTTACTCGCTCAGATTTTTCAGTCTAATTCCCAAATCCAGTCTCTTTTGTCCACGCAAGAGGAACCTTTCTGTTCACTTCGGGGAGAGGGTTGGTCCCTGCGTCATCATATCCGTAGCCCACTGAAAAACATGCCAAGAGTTTTTCCCGAGATGGAGAATAACTTCTTATTATTACATGTTTTTTTATGTTACACCTTTATACCAAACCCCAGGAAGAACTGGGAATCCTTTGTGCTATTACATAAAGTGTAACTGTGGCTAAAACCAGCTGCTCTGTGAAGGGCTTACAGCCTCCCTTAGAAGGCAGCTGGTAGAAAGTTCTTCAAGTTGACCATCAAATGGTCCTGCTGCCAGACACCATGACTTTTGGGGGTATTGGATGGTAACCAGGAAGCACATGGAAATCATGGCACAGATTGTCACGTGGGTAGACGCTGACTTCTTAACAGCACTGCTGGTGACTGACAGCCTCTACACTCCTTTCCTCTTTAAAAAGAGTGGGAACTCTCTAGAGATGTGTTGACCCTGCAAGCAATTGTAGCCCCAGGTGACCATTTGCACCCAAACACTTACAGATTTTTTGTGTGTATGTACTGAGCTATAGTTGGCACTAAAATAACCTCAGAAAAAAGTGAGATTATTAGTATGACAGAATGAAATGATTCGGCACTCCCATACCTACCGCTTCCAAACTGAGAGCACTGGGACAACCTGAGCAGCTGATTTAAGCACATGGAAATCATGGCACAGATTGTCACGTGGGTAGACGCTGACTTCTTAACAGCACTGCTGGTGACTGACAGCCTCTACACTCCTTTCCTCTTTAAAAAGAGTGGGAACTCTAGAGATGTGTTGACCCTGCAAGCAATTGTAGCCCCAGGTGACCATTTGCACCCAAACACTTACAGATTTTTTGCGTGTATGTACTGAGCTATAGTTGGCACTAAAATAACCTCAGAAAAAAGTGAGATTATTAGTATGACAGAATGAAATGATTCGGCACTCCCATACCTACCGCTTCCAAACTGAGAGCACTGGGACAACCTGAGCAGCTGATTTCCTAAGGTTATACTGAAGCACACGAATATGTGTTTGCATGAAACCAAGTATTGATTTATCTCTGCTGCTAATGAATATTACTGATATTAGGAGGGAAAAACTGGGTGGTTGCTTTCTATCTCCCGAGCCCACCTGACTCCCATGAGAGCGACGTACTCAGCACTTCACTTGGTACAGCCCCTAAAATGGTACACGGTAAAAAATTCTCTGTGACTAGTGTATTTTCCTTTCTAGTTTACTGCCATGTTCTCCACATTAGAATCAATTACCTGACTGATTCAGAAAGCCAATTGTAAAGCTTTGTTTCAAGTTAATAATTTTACCACTACATTTAACTTTGCGGTTTTATTGCCATTTCCTCCATTGCTAGTAAATCTTCCAGCACTGGCTTTACCCTAAAAGAGAAGAATCAGGACCATTATGTCACTGAAGTATATACCCTGAAACTGCCCCCACCTGCTGTCATGAAATCCCTGCTTTTAGTTTTCCCTGTCTCCCTGGCTGGACATAAACAGTCTTTCAGACCCACTGCGGAGGAATTTCAGTAACATAATTGTTCCATTCTCTTTTCAGAGAGGGGGAAGACAATGCTCCCACAGTGCCCTCGGATGAGAAGTGGAAACTTTTGAAGCTGCTGCTTCAGTTGAACCACAAAGCCTGTATTGTTTGTCTTCATCTAATTCAGCCTTGATAGACAGCTTTGACAGTTGGTCTATCCGCACGGTCCAGTGAAATTCTGGGAATGGGGCTGTACATTAAAAGAAGAAAACACATTAAATCTTCCAATTCACACTGTTAACTATTTTTAAATGGTAATTACCATTGCTTAGATAATTTCTTTGCCATAGCATTCAATAGTGGTCTGTGATCCAAACAGTACCACTTTTAAGCTTGGTATGAATGTTAATATGTAGAAATACTCGTTATTGTTTTGAATGTTAGATTTAATTTTATTCTGTGTCATCTCTTGTGCTGTCAGTAACCATCTTTTCTGTAGAGGGGAGGTGCATTCTATAAAGCTAATAAAAACATTGTTTGTTCACAGAGAGTGTTATGCAGATTCAGAATTGATTTTTGGGCAGAAAGGAACGCTTCTCTGCTAAACCTATGCACTTACCATGGTTAATCTGAATAAAGCTGAACGACTTTTGCATTACTAGGCACTTTACTGAAATAAAGGACAATTTTGAAATAAGGAAAGTTAACCAATATAACAATAAACAGAATCATCTGGATTATTTTCTACTTGGTCAGGCATGGAACTTTGCAAAGAAATGTTCAGTTCAGGCAGAAAATGATCGGCCTTTGTTCTCCTGTGAATTATGACAGTTCTGTTTGTTTCTGTACATTGCTGAGGATGGTGGTCTGGGGACCTGCTCTGCATGTCCTGAGCTCACTGCACAGCATGGGGATTGCCACGCTGGGCCACACATGACCCATCTGACAGAACAGATAAGAAGGGAACAGTAGTCTAAGCCAGCTAGTCATATCTTCTGATTCCTGCAAAACACCAAGATCTGAAGGACAGAGTCAATAATGTGGTGGGCAGTAGCTTTGGTCACCATAGCTATCAGTGAGGTCCACTTTCCTAGCATGAGGAGGGCAGGTTTATGCAGAGACCTATGTGAGTGGAAGAATGCTGGAGGCACAGATGGCAAGCTCCAGTCAGGGGCACAATGGAGACGCAAACGGAAGGTTCACAAAGGGGAGGTTACTCCCTTGGAGCAGATCGGTGAGTCATCAATCACAAAGTCATCACCAGGCAATGGTAAATGCAGTGTCAGAAGGCATGCTTCATCCACCTCTTCAAGGGCTATGGGGAGAGCTGCTGCTGAATGAGCTACGAATTCTCCGAGTCATTTATGTGTATATTAGGGACAGCAGAAACAATAGGACAAACCCACACACCACACGTGAGCTGGGTCGGGGGGAGTGGATACTGCTGACTACTTCATGTGTTCATAACTGTGTGTACTGCAGAAAAATGTGCTTCCTTTGGAGAGACACACAGCTGCCCTTGACAGCATGCATTGCAATAAATGTGTAGAAAATGTATAGCAAGCAGCCCACCATGAAGTCATCTGTTTATTTTGGGCTTAGCAGAGTAGCAATTGGCAAATTGCTCCTTGGGCCTATAGAAACTTGAATTTCTTAGGGTTACGTTTAAGGAAGTCCCTCTCCGCCTTCTGCCCAAATTTAATGAAGTATAACCCTATTGTCTAGTCAAGGGGTTCAAGATTTCAGTGCTGGCCAAAAGCACGCATTCCCTCTGCAATGTCCCCAGCACTTCCATAACGTCCATGTAGCAGCTTCACTGTTTGCTGCCCCTCTACCTTCAGCAATGACCCCCCCAAGCAGCTGCAGCCAGAGCCCAACCCCAACATGCTGGTCACCAGAGCCTGGCCTCCCACTGGTCCACATCTTGCCGTATGTCCTGGTTTCGGCAGGGATAGAGTTAATTTCCTCCTTGTTTTGCTTTGCTTGCATGCGTGGCTTTTGCTTTACCTATTAAACTGTCTTTATCTCAACCCACGAGTTTTTCTCACTTTTACCCTTCCGATTCTCTCCCCCATCCCACCGGGGGGGGAGTGAGCGAGCGGCTGCGTGGTGCTTAGTTGCCAACTGAGATTAAACCACGACACCGTAGGGCAGGGAGGAGTTTCTGCATAAAGTCTGCTGCAATGGTCTGCAATGGCTAGGCTGGACTGTCCACAGTTTTTGACAGGAGCCTGATAATTTGTCCTAGTTGTAAGGTTTGGTACTAAAAGCTTGAGAAAAAACCCCAAAACAAAGCCCTGCGAGGTGGAAGTCAACTGGTTTCTACCAGTTGAAGACCTATTCCTACCTCCTCGCACCCAGCAATGAAGGAACTTTCCAAAAGCGGAGTGAACCATATTCCAAACCTGGCAATTCCCAGGTTCTGTGCACAGCTCATTCGGAAGATCTTTTCCCTTTGCACACAACATATTATTAACTACTGAGTATTAACTGCGAGGAACTGTAGTATTAATACAGCAAATATTGACATTATGATGAAATTGGAACTAGATTTATTCTCTAAATAAATGTGTTCCTTATCTTGGAGCTGGCTGATATTATTCTGGCTGTGAAATACAGATACATTGCAAAGCAAATGATGTAATGTCTCCACCAAAAAACTGAAGTCCATTATTTCCCTTTCCTGTGCTCCTTTCCTGTGTTTGCTGTTCTTTCCTGCGTTGCCTTGTGCAGTGAACTTCTAGTCATATAAACACTACTACTGAGGAACTGAGGTTGGTAAGTTTATCTCAACATTTGTCAGACTCTTTTTTTCTAGGCTTGGCTTTGAAAGAGAAAAAAACCCCACTGGTAAAAATACTTGTAGCTGTATTTTGTCTTTAGAACCAGATCTAATTATAACAACAAATTCATTCACGAAACACACCCATTCTAATTACAGATTGGTCAATCCACATTCATGGTGTGTTGGGAAAAGTCAAATTAGTCTTCCAGGTTTCGGTAGGAATCCGCAGGGAGGAATTTGCAGGAAGGGCTCTCTGTGTATTACTTCAGTTACATTGCACCCATGAGAGGTTTTATTGAGTGTGGTGAGACTCTGCTACTCTCCAATTAGAGTTCCACATGCCTGCCTTTGTATTAACATTTTTAAGAAATCATAAAAACTGATAAAGGTGTTCTGAGGGTAGTGTAAGGCCCTAAATTAATAATTTCCTCTTAAAACCCCCAGCCACTAAAATTCTTCTGATTCAGATTGCTATCTGCACTGGAAGTATTTTTAAAGGTAAGTATTAATGTGTGTGATGCTCCACATAATTTTAAACATTTATTAGAAATGTGAATTATAAGTTTCCAAGAGGTGTTGAGCAGTTACACACTTGTTGATCAAGAAATAATGACATAATACTTAAAAGGAGCTATGTGCCTCATAAGGCAAAAGCTGGCTCTGCAGCCCTCTGGTAAACTTTAGAAAGGTATTAGGAACAAGAAGAAATCCAGCTTTTGGGAGAAGGCAGGTGAGTTGGGCCAGGATCTGCTGTCGATGACCTTCCTTCTGCAGGTGACGCGTTCTTTGGGTTCCCCTGTAGTTTTCTGGAGCTTCCAGGAAAACTTAGAGGTTTTAAGCTCTTAGCTTGACTTCAGACTATGGCGTGATGTGCTTTGCACCCTGGGCTGTGATCCTGGGCTCCTGCCTGTTCAGATCAGAGGAGCCTATTAGAGAGCACCATGCCTCCCTACAGCTGCCTTCTGCCCTGGCTCCCACGTTTCCTTTGCATGACAATCAAGGCATAGGTGGAACAATAATGAATACTAGGTCTGTTCCCAAAATACACCTGTGAGGTGACCAGGCATAAACTGGTGTGGGTTAAAGGGTAGGCTTGATCCCAGACGTTACAGTGGCAAGCATGGTATGGTAGCTGTGTATAGAAACAGGCATGAACTAGGACACTGAGTCTAAGAGGAAGTAAGGGTGGTCCCTGGCCAGCATCCCTGTCTGTCACCTAAAGGTTGATTCATTGGTGTTCCTGAATCCCAGAGGGTAATTGAAGGCTACTGTTGCTGAAGAGTTAAAAGTGCTTAACAACAGGGCAACATAAAGAAAAAATAATTTTACTGAGAAATTTCAGCTGAATTTTGCTTGGACTGCAGAAGCAACGGGGAGGGGGAGATCCATGCACAGGCAGCTTCACAAGACGTCATACACATCAGTGTTCTCCAGAACCTGCCAGGGTGCAGCTGCCGTACCCTCAGACTCGCCTTCATTGAGTTTGACCGGTAAGCACAGCACTGGTGCAGTAATGGCCTTGTGCAAATTAATCCTTTCATGGTTGTCACATCAACTCCAGTGGGAATGAAGAGAAGCTTCCTTCCCTCTAGAAAGGGGAACCCATGGTGAATGATGACTGCAGAGGAAAAGGGGAAAACCCTCTCTTAGGGCTGAGGACTCTGGAAAGAGGACAAATTTTGGCCTGCTTTTTCCTCCTTGGCTGGGTTTCACGGTGGCATCAGCCATGGAGTCAAACTTTGAGACGTGTTCTTCCTTTATACACCAATGCTGCCTGCTGAAATGTCAGGCAGCTGGAGAACCATCCACCACATCTCCTGAGGCTGGACCACACAGGATGTGTTTGGAAGTGTTTATGTGCACATTTATTTATGAAACTGTAACTGTCATTGTAAGCACACATCTGTATGTATATTCATATCTTTAGAATGCTATACATAGAAAAATGATTTTTAAAACAAGGACAATTTAAAATGAATTTTAGAACTTCTAATTAAAGCTAAGAAATTCCAGTATGAAGACTGTGTGCCTAGCATCAGTCCACCAGCACTGTACATATACTGTCGGTATTTGTATGATTGGATATTTTTCCCTTGCTTAGTGAACATGTGTTAAAGTCTTGTTCCCTCCTCTTTTCTCCCATTATTCATTATTCAGTCCCAGGTCCTTTATATTGAATGCTGTTCGAGACTTGCTCTGAAGACATAATCATTCATTTTCTCATGGGGCTTTCTCTCTTACAGTATGTGTTTGCTTCCAATGTATTAATGAACTCATCTTTACACTCACTTTGCAAATGCCTTCTCCCCTGTATCACCTGAGGGATATTTCTCTCTGGTCATAGTCTGACTATCCATATGATGCCAGGAATAAGAAAAAGACTCAGCAGTTAGCCATTTTAGAGAGACACTCTTCATATTGCCCTGCAACACGTGGTCCTTGTCCAGGAGAACTTGTTAAGACATTATCTGCAAGGTTAAAAACCCAGCATTGACTCAGTAGTCAGGTCACCTCTTCAGTCTTCTCCCTGATAAAATTGCTGAGATGATGACTTCTATTGCAAGGTTTGTTTTTTATCACTGGGTCGGTTTTTGTGACCCTTCTGTCCAGTATCTTCACATCCTTCTCACTGGTATTCTTACCATGCTGTGTACAGAGGCAGTGGCAGCTCTTCCTTTCTGCTTGGTCTTCCCCAGAGCCTGACCCCATGTTGATCCAAAAATGCCCTTCTCCTCCCCAGATATTAGGCAAACAACTGAAGATGGGGCCTGAGAGTATTAGATACACTTGAAAGTAACTTGCCCTATGAAGTACACAATGAGCTATTTAAGCCTTGAATAACAAAGAAAAAAGAAAGCGTAAAGATAGCATGAAGCAAAAACAGCATGAAAAAACTTCCTTAAGTGACTTTTTCTCTAGCAGGGATATGGTTGGAAATATTCCTTCTCTATTTCCACCTCAACTCGATTGTGTTAGAAGTGGTCCATTCTGGGTTGGGTAAAACCAGCTGACTAACTCACAGCCAGCTCCCAAATCAGTGACTAGAAACCACGTCTAGCAAGCCTTGTTCCCAAGTCTGTTGCTCTCCTGCCCCTCTCCCACCAGTGCCAGGGAATTGTCTGCTCATCCTTGGGCAGCACACACCAATCCTTATCCCAAACCCTGACTGTTCACTATGTTCCCTGTGTTGGGTTACCCTCCCACCCCCAGAAGACAATAAAGAAGTAAGGTCATAACCCAAACTCCATTCTTTTAAAAAGTGAAGCACTTCAGAAGGCTGGAGCTTCAAGCGCATAAGCAACTCTTGTGCTTACTATTTAAGGTGACGTTTGTGTCTGAGATGGAGACAAAAACATCTTGATCCTACATAGACATAAACTCCATGCATCCCTTAGGCTTTAATACAAATATACACTACAAGCAGTGCTTTCTGAAGTGCCTCCCATGTATACATCTGACAGTGGTGAGCATGAAACAGATGAAAGCTATGATAAGTCAGTGAAACACGTACAACTGCATATGATACACTATGCCAGCAGTATTTTAAATAGCAGGTATAAAGCAGTTCTGGAAAATGTGCGTTTAACCTCATGTTGTGAAGATACCAGATTTTTTTGGTGCTCTATAGGTCAGTTGGAAGTGAATTTCATTATCTTGAATCATAATTAGGAAAAAGCTCCGTCTCTTTAGTTGGATAATCGTATGTGTGGCTGAGCAAGAAGAAAAAAATGCAAACCAAAGGTAGCGGAAAGATTTATTCATGGCTTAGAAACATGTAGTAATTCACATAGATAAGGAGATGTTTACTCAAGAGACAAATCAAAAACAAACACAAAAAACCCTAAGAGCTGTGTGCTCTTGGCAGGGAAGCCAGTAATGATTATCAAGTGCATGAGTCTCAGTGTGAAATTATAGGCTGTGATTTAGCAGATGTGCTGCAGCATTTTGAACCTTCCTGATTTCTTGGCATTTTATGTTTTGACCACCCCAGTTCCACACAATTTAAAATTAAATCCTAGAAACACACGAGGCCAGAGCATCTCAAAATACCCGTGACTAGGGCCGTAATGAATGAAAAAAGGACTTTCAGAGCCAAAGAATTTGTTTTCAACAGGATCCAAGGTATCTGGCCTTCAGATGATGATGTGACTGTGCAAAATTTTTACAGGTGTCCTGTAAAGATGTTTAATTGCACTATATTATCCAGCCACTAGATGTCTGCATACTATAGAGCTTCAGGCAGGGTTTGTTCCCCAGCATAAAAAGCAAACAAAGAAAATTCATATCTGTGTACGTCTCTCTTTGCATTATAATTTGGCATGTTTTTTCTGACCTATGCCCCTCGTTCAAGGAGGGATCTGTGGGCAAAGAGATACTCTGCAAGAAAAATTACATGTATGAAAATTGAGGCTGGTTTCTATTAAAAATGGAAAGAAAACTGTAGATTAAGCCATTTGTCGAGATCACATCTACTCAGATAAAATTCACAAATAAATGCTGGAAATCAAATCCAAATTGCCACTACGTAAGTCATCACGAATTCCAATTAAGCAGGTCACGTGGCACCACGAAGCAACAGTAACCCACAACAAAGCGGCAAGTCAGGCTGCGGTAGCGATGGCCCCGGGAGTAAGGGTGGCTATGGAGTCAGTCCTGCGACCCCAGCGGGTGCGCGGTGCACCCGTGGCTCAGGGCACCACTCTCCCGGCATCACTGCAGTTGCATCACAGATCTTCGCGGTGTTGGGGCCGGCAGCAGCAGAGCCACCGGTGGCTCTGAGGAGCACCATGAGCCCCAGTGCTGGTTTGCCTCCAGCTCTTCAGGGAGTCCCACTGGTTTTTGCTGCTGCTTACTTGCAAAATGGAGCTCATCTGTTTGATTTTAATGCAGTCAGTGCTGTTAGGAAACGCAAAGCTGAGAGCTGCAAGCACTGTGAGCCCAGGTATAGTCCCCAAGGGCTTCCTTCGTAATAATAAAGATAAGGTAATAATTTATTACGTTAAAGCAATGCACACGTCTTTCCTGAACAATAGGACAGCCCAGCCTAAGTGTGCGCTGCATGGGCAGATGTTTACATACCTGTTTGGCATAAACACTTTTCTCACAGGATTTCCCTAAGGCACAATGATGGGCAGCCCTTCCTAGGTGCTCGCTGTGCTGAAATGCCAAGAATGGGACAGGGAAAAAAAATCCTCTGCTTTCAAGGCCTTTAGCACCACCTGGAAAGCGAGTATTGCTTGAGTTCAGACACCCAGCTTCAGAGGTCTGTTATCTGTGTTCACAGTCTGGGAATAAGTGAAGTTTGTGAAGATTTGTGAAAATTACTGGTTTATGCAAAGGCAGTTCCTGCAGCACCTCAAATGAGCATCACTATAGAGGCAGATTAATGGATTATTTACCATGTCCTATAACCCTTAAATTTGAACTCTGCCTCCTCCCTCCAAGGCCTCTTGACACCTGTATCATGTTGCTTTTGTTTGCTTGCTCCAAGATACCTTTTCTTGCTTCTCCTGATCGGACACATTCCCTTGCCAGTGTGGGTTCTTTCCCAAATGCATTTAGTAGTGGGTGGCTGCAGAGCACAGCTGCTTTTTGTGTGCTACTTGGTATTATAGTATTTACCCTTTCCCAAAAGGATTTGAGTGATGTATTATGTTCAGGCTTTCCCTGCTTCTTTACATCTCTTGGTTAGTTAATCAAGTAACAGTTCTTAAATCCAGTTTCTCATTAACAAAATTGAATCTAATATTAAGGATTCATTCTCATTTTAGAGTTGATTACCATAATTGTGGTTAGCGTTCCATCACAATTAACTTTGTTTTTAATCACTAAAAGGCTAACAAGCTCATTTCACACCCTTTTCATTTGGTAAATGCAAAGAAGGAAGATATGATTGGTGTCTTGCAGTTACGAGCTGCAGAAATTTTCTTTCACTGTCTGTAACAGTGAGTGTCAAATTCGTGAAGCTGAGGGACAGGGTGACGAGGACATTTTTCCATTTTTAAGAAGTGGAGGTGCAACCGATAGGTTGCCATTGCCACTTCTTTTTGAATTAAAACAGAATCCCATGTCCATTTAGGTGAGTGCTAAACTGTGTCATTCATTGCATTTCTGCAAAGTAACATCTTTTTTTTTAATTCACAAAAAACCTGAAATTATTTTGGGCGGGTGATTTGTCTTGAGAGAAGAGCCTACAGTGTGCATAATCTTGGAGTCTCAAAAGCAAGGAGCCAGTGAAGCCCTTGGAAGATGGGTCTTTGTTTCACCTGCAAGGAAAGAAAGTGCCCTTTTTGACATTTCTGGTATTTTTCTGAAACAGAATGAAAATTTAATTATGTCAGAATACCCTAAATTATCGAGATTTCAGATTTCAACCAGTTTTAGTCACGCTTTATAGGACTTTTGTTATATCAGCTAAATTTCTCTTTTCATTTAGCCTCCAGCTCCTTTCTAGACCAACCTGCAATCTACCTTTGTTTTGTTAAATAATTGTTTTTATTTCTCAAAGAGAGAGAGAAAAAAAAGGAATGCTCTTCGAGAAAGTATCTGGCAGTTGTCCTGTAAATGAAGAGAGTGATAATGTATGGTTACATTACTGCATCTAAACAGGAGAGGCTTTGTGATCTCGAATACGCACCTCCTCTTGCTAATTAGCCAGTTAGAAAAGAGCAATCTGGTATTACTTTGGTAATCTTTTAATATAGAAAGACATCTAGCTATGCATAGGTGAGACTGCTTTTACAGTTTTTTAATAATGCTGCTTTCCCACCAATTTCTAAGAAGGAAGAACCCAAATATCTTCAATTTTGGCAAGCTCATTAGGCAACAAGAGACCAGGTGACGAGATATCCCTGTTCCCCTGAAGGAGAGAAAAAAATCAAAACATGGTCTCCTTCCCAGCAATGAATTCCAGCTGACATTTTAGCTGTGATCGATGTCTACATGCAAGGATAGAGCCTTTGTCACCCAAAACAAAGCAGTTGCACCCGTAAGAGGAGGACATTTGGCTAGAGGTAGGAAAGGAGTTAGAAATCTGTCAAGTCTAAATCTGCTCTCAGGAGTTTTTCAATTACTAATTTAATGAGATCATGTGGTATTTTTTATCTCCTTAGTCTCTTAAATTGTCTTTCATTAGATTTTAATGAGATTTTCTTCATCTCCTCCAGATAGAGTCCTCCCATTTCATCGGTGCATTCTTCCTGTTTGTTGCCAGCTGTACAGCCTTACATTCAGAGCTGTAGTAAAAATACATTCAAGTCCATATGTGCAGTCCAGACTGCTTCACCAAAGTGACTTGCAATTACTTATGATCAACCAACATTAAAGCGGAAAGGTTCACTCTATTTGGCCTGGTCTTCGTAAAATAGACCACAGATTTTCACCCAGTAATTCCTTCATCAAGTCGAGAAGCTTGCATTGACCTTCTGCCTAGTCTTGAATTACCTTTAATCCGTATTCTCAATGCTTTACATCTGGTACTATGTGTAACCGTATTTGAATTACATGCAGTTTTGTGCGTGGTTTTCACATCCTTTGTTTCATGTGCTTTTTTTTTTTCTTCTTTTTTTTCTTTTTAAGTCAGATCTCATTCTTCTTTGCTCATCAGCTTTCCTCCAGCTTTTATACTTTTTACTTTCTTCCTAGATTCTTTCTGTCACATACCATTTCTGTCAACAGGGCGCACGCGGGCTGTGCTTCCACAGCGTAAGATCTGTGTACTCCTGGATCATCCTGTGGTACAAATCTGATCTGAATGAGGCATGGGTATATTTCTGATGAATTAGCCAGAGTACAGGGTATGGATATATGCCAGGCTTTATCCCAACTATGGGTAAACAGATGATGTGTATTCGGCATAAAATTAGAGTGGGCAGGATGAGCTAAAAACTGATCTGTCAAGACAGATTGAAGTTGTACTAAGAATTCAAAATATTTGGAACAAATTTGAACTGACAGACTGAAGTTGTTTTAGTGTTTTGTGTCATATGGCCACAGGGTTTTTGATCTTGTAATAAACATCTTAAAACAGGTTTTTACCAGCTTGTCTAACTACAGCCTCAGTAACACCAATGTCAGCAAAGTAATAAACTTCCTGATATTAAGACCAGAAAGAATCCTTCAGAAAATTTCACCTGATCCCTGACCGACCCAGACAGTAGAATTTCCTTCATTAATCCACATTGTGTTCAACAACCTCCGGTTGTTCTTTAATATCAAGGCCACATGATAGAAAATACGTGAAGCATCCAGTAATACAATGTTGTTTGGCTGATACAGTCAACACATCATTTAGGCAGCACGTGTCTGGGATTTGTACCTCGAGTCACTCTTTCACTCTGCACCTTGGCAAACTTCTTAGCTTAGAAACAGCCATCCTCAACTTGAGTCTTGGCACTCCCTGAGCCCCCTTCTTTCAGAGGATATTTAGCCCAGCACACTGATCCATACTGTGCTGTAGGGAGAGGCTGGTGAGACACACTTGCCCTAGGAGGTTGCTCCCAGCTGCCTTTCAGTTGCTACTTGCAACTCACCCCTGGAGCATGGTACGAGAGGACTCTGCTGATCTTTCCCTTCTGGGAAACTGCTTTCTAGACAGGGGTGCAGGCACCCTCCTCTGGACTGAGGAGAAGTCGCTCATTTGGACCTCACCAGGGGACAGTACTGCCTGTTCCCTTCTGCCAGCAGAGATGGGGCAGAGAGTGAGTATGCTGCTTGGCTCGGCTCAGCAGCCCTCTGTTCCCCTGATGCTGGCAGTCAAATAGCCACCAGCAGAATAGAAAGAGGAGCTTAGGCAAGCACTGGTCTTATCAGGAAGAGGCAGGCATCAGCGGCTGCCCGTGCTCAGCCCATCTGCGAGAGCGCTCCTCTGCCATTGCTGTGCTACAAGCGGAGTGGTGTGGCTGCCAGCATCAGGCTGGCTGGGAGATGGGGGCTGCCAGTGCTGCCTCCCACATCTGGCTGGTGTCTGTAGCTTAGGGTAAGGGACCAGCTGTGGATAAGGGACAGCTGTGGCTGATGGTTGCCACACTGGGTAACTCCATTGCCTGCTGCTTGCCAGCCGAGATCTGCATTTGGCCATTGGAGGCTGACCAGTCTTGCAAGGTGTTAGCAGGCTTGGCACATCCAGGGCTCATGCCTCAGCCAGATACAAGGTGGAGATGCAGTCTAAGAGAGCACCGCCAGCCCCAGAGACTGCAAAAGAGAGCAACCTAAGGAATAGCTCCTCCAGCCCTGCCAGAGGAAAGCCAGAACTGATGCTTAACTCTGAACTTTATGAGATAAAAGTTGTCCCTGCTCATTTGTATACCTGCAGATTAGGTATACAATTAGGGGGGCAGTTGAGTGAGAAGATGAGAAGGAAAACAGACAGGACACAAATCAATCAAAAAAAATCCAGAATCTTTCCTGTCACTGCAACCAGGTGATGGATCATAAGTGAAGAGCCAAAAAAGGGTGCTGACCACTTCTGACAGGGACAGAAGAATCTCTTTGTGGATGCACTGGGAGTGACAAAGACCTTTTTACTTTTAAAAGTTTTTAATAAAATGATAAAATGGGGGATTAATGACATATAAAAGAGTTTGTGCACTTCTTGGGAAAAATGTTTATCCCTTTCTACCTACTTCAGTGCACAAGACCCCTTGATCTGATGGTATAAGGATTGGATTTGGCCAAAGTGAAGTGTAACACTTTTCTCCGAAAGTGACTGAGTCACCTTTGTAATCTAGTAAATAGTCTACCTCTGTGCACATTCGGGCATCACCTGACAGAAATAAGTTTCCACTCTTTCTCACCCCTGTTAGTCCTTCAGCTCCGGCTGCAGGACAAATGGGTCCGTTCTCTTTTTCTGACTCACAAAATTCCAGGATATGTGTTTTTAAACAAGAAATATCTCTTTATTTCCTGTTTTTCAGGTACTGGAGAATCAGTAGGGATGGTTCAAATGCTTCACTTCTTTGAAGCTCTGTTCAGGACCTGTCTCTTACATAGCACCTCAGGCAAATTATCTCTGAGCAGTAGTAGACAGCCTGGAAGCTATTTATTGTCTGCTTATCATGTTTCTTATAGACTTGTATAAGTTTTGCTCTTGCCAGAGCTGTAGTAAGACATTCTAGTACCCAGAGTGTCTAATAGTTTGCCCTTCTAATAATGCAGTTTGAATAAATATTTGTTCCAATGCTTAAATGCTCAAATAAATAATTAAATATTAGGGTTGCAGGCACTACTTATTGATTATTCACAGCACGTTACTACAAAATGGCATTGGTTCTGCCTAGCCATGTAGTCAGTCTCTTGAAAAAGGGGTTGCTGGTATGGCTGGAAATGGATGGGCTCAGTGGTACCAGCAGTCAGATCACCTCTGCTTTGGGAGAGAAGGGCAGAGCCACCCCAGCAGCCCTGGTGGGCCTTTTGGAGGTCTGAGGTTTCATGGCTGGAAGGACTTGATGAAAGTGCTTGATCCTTCCTGGATCACTGAAGGAGGGTTGTAAAAGGGTAGCCAAAATAATGATTCATCCTCCCTCCTGTGGGCCCTACTTGGGTGAAGTGTGATGGGGCACCTTCAAGCAGACTTGACAGGAGCATTTGCTTGCAGAGGAGGTCTCCCCTTGCCGTACAGGAACCTGTTGCTGCTGTAAAAACACAGGGATGTTGAGCTGCACTGTCTAGTCCTATCCCAGCACTGAGGCGAGGGTAGCTGATGGGTATTTGTCTAAACTGCTTTAGGGAGCTTCCCATGTGAGCCTTCTCAGTCTCCTTAGAAAGCTTTTCCTCTGGGCTAACCGCACTCAGCTTCAGTGACCATGTCCCCCTGCCTTGCCCCCATCCCTCTGGGTCCTTCAGGGTATCGACATGGTGGTGCAGCAGGGTGCCATGAGGACAGCCAGTCCTGTCCCACCACTTCAGCCAGGAACAGCCAGGGGCACCGGGGCAGCCCCTGTCCCACCATCAGGCACCTCCCTGGGGACAGGGACAGGCCCGGCAGCGCCCTCAGGCAGAGACCCAGAAATTTGTCCTGTTCCTAACAGCCTGTTACCCACCTCAAGGCTGTGATCTCATCCGCCAACAGTCCTCTCCTCTGAAGAAAGCCTGATGCCCATCTCTGCTATTTTCTGCACTGGGCACTTTTCTTTGTTTCGTTTAGTCTGTAATCTGTGGTACAGAGAAGCCACCATCCCACCTGAAGACTGCGGTGCAAGTGATGATCAGGTGCTACCTATCCCACCTGACACCACCTCTTGGTGGTTCCTGATACCCCTCTTTCCCGTCCTCTCCACACCCCTCCCGGGGCTCACCCCTGAGGACAGAAATTCGCCCTCAGAACAATCCACTCTCTGGGACTGAGAAACCTGCACGGCTTAATTTCATGGGCCTTGTCAACGTGTCTTGGGAAGAAAGCAGCTGATTAAGTAGTAACTAATCCCCCTTTGCTGTTAGAGTGAAAAGTAGCACAGTAAAACCTTTTGTATGTTGCCCATCTCCTGAAGTTAAAAGGGTAAAGAAGAAGAAAAACGAATAACTATGTTTTGGGTAAAATAGAAAACCTCCTGATCAGAAAAGGAGCTATTTACACATGCTCCTCAGACAATCACGTGCCAGCCAATTTTAAATTAATATAATTTCACACCTACTTCATAGCTCTTTTTCTGTTCCTTGTGCACATTATTAATCCGCAAGTGACACCATCCTGCTTGCTGGCTTCCAGCAGCGAGGAGGAGCAGTGCTTGGCTTGCCTGCGAAGAAGCAGGGAGAGGTGAGGGGACCTCACGGTGCTGCTTCTCAACAACCAGGGTGTCACCTTCTGCTCAGTCAGGCTTGTCCACCCTAGTGGAAAACTGCTTCAATAATCCTCACTTTGTCCTGTTTGCATTAAATACAGAGAGCTGGGAGTATGTTCTCATCTACATTACCTCCCTCCCTGGCATGGGGTTTTGCCACCTGTGCCTGCCCTGAGTGCCAGCGCTTCACAAAGGGCTGCTGCTCTTTCCTTGGGCTTGAGGGGCACTCCGGGGAAAATGAACCACAACCAAGACTTACACAACTTTGCTTCTGTTCCATAAAAACGTAATAGTTTGAGGCGGCAGGATGGCACGGAGGGGTACAAACGGAGAGCTGTGGTGTGATCGTGCCATCAGCCCTCCGAACTCATGCGGTGGACAACCCCATGGCTGGCAGTCTGTCCCAGGGCAGCCCAGCCTGAGATGGAGGTGGTCTTCTACTCCCCAGTGGCTCCTTCTGGACACTCTTGCCCACCATGTCTCCTCTGTCTAAGCGGGGAAAAAGCAGCTCTAAAACACGAAGACAGAAACTGGAGAGTCAGTTCTTTGCACACCCAACTGATGTTTCCAAGTGCTGCCACCAGAGGATGTACCAAGCACATTTTTGCTGGATCAACACATAAACAGACTAAACCAGCCAGATTTACCAGCAGAGGTAGCATAACTTCTGTATAGAGACAGGAAATTTCAGTGTAAACAACAGTTCATGAAAAAGAGAATACATAGAGAGAGGCAAAGAAGTTACGCACTGTATTTTCTGATGCATTTATCCCACCAGCTCTTGAATCTTTAACATATTAAATGGTAAATGCATTTCTGATTTCTTTAATATATTGCTAATACTGGGAATATCTAGGCTAGGCCACTTCCAGTCTTTAATGCAGTTTCTTGCAAAGACAGCAGCCATTTTGATGGTTGAGTATTTTTCATTGCAGTAATTCATCTTCTAGAATTCAGATAGTCAGCAATTTAGGCACTGGGCAGAATAAAGAGTGTTCAAAGAGACAACGGCCACTAGACTGTGGCACTGACTCAAAAGCCATTTGAAAAATGTTTGCTATAAAAAGGAATGGTAAGAGCATCAACTGTAGATAACAAGACAGCATTTAAAATTGGTGTTTTAGAGAAAGATCTGTAATCTTCTCAAAGGAAAATGTCAAAGATTACTTAGTGGTTACATCCTGTATCAACAAGAAAGTATACTTTTTCAACTGAAAAAACTAATTGATTTCCTCCCAGCATTTTTTTCCTCTTATTACAGGCACTGAATATTTCTAGGAAGCCACAGGTATACTTCAAAATGTACATTCTGAAAGTGTATAATATTACAAAATATTCAGGAATACACATTCTGCATTAATTGTTTTCAGACTTCATTAATGGTCTGACTCTGACGATTTAGTGTCTGCTTCAGTGGCAAACCATCCCATTCAGTGGAACAAGATCAAGCCTTTAAAAATACATTTTTAAATGAATTATTTGTCATCGCACCCTGAAATGAAAATGACTCTTTACAGGAGTTTTATCTTCCAAGGATAAATTGAGTTATGCAGTTGTGATTCTTTCCTAGAACTGACTATGACTAGTTAACTCGTTTATGTCTCTGTGTTTGTTTAGGCACAAAGTCTCATCTAATAACTCAGGAGTTATTAACTTTCTAAAACAACCGGTTTACTCGGTACTTGTCCTCTCTGTATTATGATAAACAAACATGTAATCAGATGGATTACGGAAAGACTCACTGGTCTATGTTGAAGTCTGCAGAGAAGAGTTATTCTGACTATATGGTAAATTGCAGTTATCGTTTATTTGAATTGGCTTGCCAGTATAAAAATTAGCAGAATAATTTTCTTTCAGTTACAGTTCTGATAACATCTGCAATTGCTGCAGTAGAAAGCAGTGGATGAACAGATTCATCTTCCAAAGTGTAAATACAATCAGGTTCTTTCAGCTGGCAGTGTACTAGGGTTCATTTTTTTAACCAATCATTCACTTTTTCAGTTACTGGTACTATCACTAGCCACTTAATCCTGTCAATTTGAACTCAGCATGCAAGTGGTAGGAAGCTTGAATCTTGCAGTAAATTTGTTTATTGAGCAGCCAATTATAAAATGAGTATTTTTGTTACTTCTTCCTAATGGCAAACAAGCAAATCCAGAGTAATTTTTCATGCTCTTGTCTTCGCATGGCCAGTGTTAAGTATCTGTCCATGACTGCTGGAGCCCCTGGCAGACCAGGTGCCTTGCTCATTTCCTCTGAAAGTGGGAAGTCACTCTTCACCCTGTCTCTGCGAGAGCAGATAGAGAGGGAATTTGGAGCCCTTGGCAGCGCAAGTCCCTGCTCACACTTTGGCCCGTGCAGTTCACAAGCCGTCATTGGACGCTTCTTATGGTAAGTTCTTGGAAATCCCTTAGCTCTGAGAAGTTAGGATATAACAGCCCTACTCTTGACTGCCTTTGAATCTTCTCTGTTTCCTTTATTTGAATAATACAAAAGGAAATCAAACACATCATAGGAGTCTTATACACATGTATATACAACTGAGCAAGCAAAACTCAATCAACATCTAAGGCATAGAGGAGGAGCGCAGTTCAAATATTAGTATTTTTTTGTTGTTAGAGCCTGACCATATCCGTCCTTATTCATGCACAGATCCCAACATGCTGGCGTAGGGGGCAAGGCATCCTTTGGACTCTGTACCCAGCTGTTCCCCAAGCAAGACCGTTACAGTCAAAAACACTGGGTAAGCAGACATCAGAGGCTCCACAGGGCAGCTTGGTGAAGAGACTGCTTCTGAGATCCCTGTTTATGAAGACACCAGAGGGCCAGGCACATCTGGTCTAGTCCAGCCATTCCTTGCGATGAAATTGTTGCTGTTTGCTGCCACCATGGACCCAGCCTGCAGTCCCACACCTCTTGAGTCTCCACCTGAGCCTCAAAGCAGCACAGCCTTCAGAAGAGCCTTCAAACAGGGCTCGGGAAGCCTGCAGCCCCCTCCTCTCTCTTGCTGAACCATATCTACACCCAAACCAAGATCCAATTCACTGTCCTCAGGAGCACCTGGCGCACATCTCGTTTGCCCTTTCTTTAGCACAGTGTCTGCAACAAGGTGTCAATTGCGCAGCTGAAGAGTAAGCAATGCCCCACAGGATACAATAGGTAGGATAATGCCTAAGAAACTCCATCACTCAGGTATACAGTGCCGGACAGAGCTGGTTAGAGCAGCCTTTCATCCTGGCAACACTTTTAGCTCTGGGGTTTACATACATGCCCCTAAAACTGAGTTTCTCTCACAACTGTGACGTCAGAAACCTCCAAAGCATTTTTGGTTACCTTGTTGTGGGAAATTTTAGTTGTACTTCACGTGGTCTTCTCTTCTGTAGTGGACATATCTGGAGCCAATTTCTGGTGCATAGCTTCATCCAAAACCTCACTGTAATCACTGGCGCTTCTGAGGCTTCTCAGATGGGTGGCTGACAGGAAGCTGCCTGGTTACATGAGTTTTAACACATCTTTCAGCTAACTCTGAGACCCAAATGCAAAATCTGCTAGAACATGCAAGGACATCATGTAGATTTATGATATTTGCTTGAGGACTCTGCAGCCATAAACCAATGACTGGATTACAATGAGATAAATAGAGTATTTTCTTCTGCCAAATGCAATTCTGTCCCGATACTTTTCATTGCATTATTTAATTGAAAGCAGCTCCCATTTTGCTCAACCCAGCAATCTGAAAGTTTAAAAGATAAGCCACATTTCTTTGTTTGAATATACTGTCAAATGCATTTGAAAATAAAATGCTCAATCACAATAATGTTAAGCTGGTGCATAGCTTCATCCAAAACCTCACTGTAATCACTGGCGCTTCTGAGGCTTCTCAGATGGGTGGCTGACAGGAAGCTGCCTGGTTACATGAGTTTTAACACATCTTTCAGCTAACTCTGAGACCCAAATGCAAAATCTGCTAGAACATGCAAGGACATCATGTAGATTTATGATATTTGCTTGAGGACTCTGCAGCCATAAACCAATGACTGGATTACAATGAGATAAATAGAGTATTTTCTTCTGCCAAATGCAATTCTGTCCCGATACTTTTCATTGCATTATTTAATTGAAAGCAGCTCCCATTTTGCTCAACCCAGCAATCTGAAAGTTTAAAAGATAAGCCACATTTCTTTGTTTGAATATACTGTCAAATGCATTTGAAAATAAAATGCTCAATCACAATAATGTTAAGTCTGCTCCTTATGTTTGTGGGTTTAAAATGTTAAACCTAATAATACTTCTTCTTTGAAACTGGGCCAATCCTGCTTCACTTGAAGTCAATGGGAATTTTGCCAATGACTTAAATGAAAGCAAGGTTGGGGCCTATATATTAGCTTCAGGCTTTAGGACTCCACAGGAGCCCAGAACTTCCACTTTCTGGAAATTAAATATTTCCAACTGCACTGAGCTGTCTGATTGCAAATTGCTGCCACATCTCCAAAAAAGCATTGAAACAAACACTGACAAAGAGTGAAATATTTTTTTCATATTGCTGCCAGATTCTCAAGTTTTAAAGCAACAGTGATAAACTGGAAATATACCTTTTTTTTCCCGGAACAGTTGCATTTCTGAAAGACATGAGACACAGCGCCAATCCTGCAGGCAAATACACACAAGGAGAATTGCAAAGCACAGGTACCGTCTGTTTGTCTTCAACAAGCCTGTGCACAGCCTGGGAGCCCACCTACACAAAGTAATTGGGTAGCAGTAGCTGCTATAGCTACTTCAAAGATTTTTGGAAAAACACTATCTTTTAACGGATTATTAAAAAGTTACAGATACATTTTTGTAGTACTGATTTTTTTATTTTGACAAAATGGTTCAAAAGGAAGGGTAAGAAAATTTTAAACACCTTTGTTGCCAATTCTAATCAAATTAATTTAATAAACTCTTTTTCAGTTATTATGAAATCGTAATAAACTCAGTAGGCAGATGAAAGATGGAACAGATAAATTTAACCTGATGTAGAGAATGAATAGTCCTTTCAGCACTCAGTTCTTTTGAATGAACAGTCAACATAGCTCATGGAAAACAGTTTCTGCATTTGGACTAGCACTCTATGAAACACCAAGTTATTTCAACCAATGCTTTAATTATGGCCTGAGAATACAAGCAAACATGAAGGAAAGCAAGAGAGAGACAGGACCAAACACACAACCTTACTTCATCAATTTTAAGGTGTCAGTCTCCCCAGACACCAAATTAATCTCCTGGTTTTGGGGAGGCTTCCTACGGTTCTTCATTTAGGGATCAGAGAGCTCAGAGACGAGCACTGCAGCTCAGGTACAAATCAGGTGCCTCAGTGACACGGTGTCACTATCCCTGTGTGCCTGATTTCCTAGAACCAGCACAGCTACAAGGCTTTAGCTGAGGGTTTATCTGCAAAGGAGTTCAGAAAAATTGTGAAGATACTTCAGAAATCATAGAATCACAAAATGGTTTGGGTTGGAAGGGACCTTTAAAGATCATCTAGTCCAACCCCCCCGCCATGGATTGGTACATGTCATAAAAATATTACATTTTACCCATGTTTTCTTTTTTGTACATTATTTCAGCAGAGAGGAATACTAAAAGTAATGTTCTGATTGCTGTGACATACCACAACTCGTGGTCTGTCTCCTTCTGCCCCACAATCTTGAGGAACTAGTCTATCCACCACTTGAAAAAAAGCCCAGCATTTTACAAATAACTGAATAGCTCTGCACCCTTTGCAGGGAAACTTAGAGAATTCATCCTCTCCTTTCCTTTACTGATATCACAGTAAGTGGGGCCTGATTTAGAGGCTCAGAATATCTACAGATCCAACAGACTTTGAGTTCTTTTGAACAGCAATACCTCCTGAAAATCAGCATAAAATGTCTGTGTGGAGTTCTTTCCACAGTAGGATGTGCATTTGCGAGTTCAACTTGAAGCATATTAAAAGTGCGTTATTATGTCTTTCTATGAATTATATGTGTGCGATAATAATTCCATCTTACTTTGGATGGATAGTGACGGATTTGTTTTATTTATCTGGGAAAGATGGAGTTTGGGGTACAATGTAGTGGTTAAATAATTGCCAAGTCACCATAAAGACATTATTTAATGTGCACAATCGTACATTCAGTCAACTGATGATAGAAGCCAAGGAGAACTAATCAAAACGTTGGAGGTGGGTGCTTGCTGCCAGCATCTCTCCCGCATTTACCAGATGAGCTATTTACAAACCTAGAATGTGAGCTACTTAACTGTGAGTGAATTGAGTTTTAAAAATGAAATGTAGCTAAAATTAAATAAAAATGTTCACTAAGAAGAGTTAGAGTTACAAGCTATCTACAGATTGGATTTTCAGTAGGTATATCATTCACCAGTGATAATATCTTCACTTTTAGGCCGTTCACTGCCCTTCTACAGCCCAAATATCCATTGTTAGTAAGAAATGGATGTTATCACTAGATTTCCCAAAATCTTAGAAAACACAGCTGAAAATAACCTCCAGAGTTCATCTGCCCACCTCCTCAGCAGGATCAGCTATACCTAAACCTTTCCTAAGGGATGTTTATCCAGCCTGCTATCATTTGTCTCATGTTGTAGCCCGAGACGCTGTGAGCTAACACAGATCTCTTCATCTGATTCCTCCAAGCTGGCACTGGAGGTGGTCTCTTTAGGTGATCTCATTAGTTTGAGTGTAGAAACATAAATGTGTTTTTTGTGCGTGATATCATCAGGAAAAAAAGGTAAAGGAAACCTGTTAGTGAAACTCACCAAATTAGAAGGAAGATTATCAGGGTTAGTTAGATCTATCGACCTGTTTTGCTTTTAGTGACGATCTGTTGCCCTTTCATTTTGGGCAGCACTCTGCCAATCCCCGGGTTTGTGGCTCTCTGAGGAGCTGGCACGTTTGCTTACAGTGATGGGGCACGTGGAGCTGATGGCACTTGTGCAGTACTTCTGCTTGCCACCCTTAGCAGATAGAGCACCTGCAGGTGTTCCCTGCAGGAGATAAGCTCAGGGCACCCAAGGCACCTTAGCATCACTGTGCAGGCTGGAGTTTGATATTTTGCTATCTGTCAAGTGAGAAATAAAGCCAAAAATCAGGAATTAGGAATAACAGCCTGGTATTTTTGGCCTGATTCACTGCAGTAACTAAAAGCCTCATAGTTACTTATGCATCTGCCCTCATAGTAGTGAGATGCTTGGATGGGTATCATTGTTTGCATTTGGTACCTGTGGAGCTTGGGTTCCAGGAGACCGAGTGAGTTTTGTGAGATCACAAATAACCAAGACTTCTCATAACTTTGGGTTACTGAAACATGTGGATGCCTGCTTGTACACACGTGTGAGAGGAGAGTTCTGCTTCTTCATTAGAGGAAATAGTTTCCCTCGGGCTCTGAAAAGCAGTGGATGTTTATTGACCTCCTCAGAAGGAAGAATAGATCCAATCTGAATGTAGGAGGTAGCTTATCTGTGTCATTTGTAGAAACTTTACAGAAGATTTCAGATTTATTACTTCCACCAAGATAATTTCTAGACAACGTGTCATTCTTTCAGAGTTGGCTATTTGTACTCCGGTGTGTAACCTGACCAGTTCTTTACCTATTTATTATCTTCTTACATATGTGACAGCTAGCGTGAAAAAGAAAATAAAGAGAGACTTGTGGGTTTTCTTGATTTTTTTTGTTGGCAGAAAAGTTTCTTGCAAAAAGTAAATAGAAATGTTTGATTAAAATTACTTCCCAACAAATTAAAGCAAACCATTCCTAAGCACAATCTAATTAATAATTCCCTTTAAGTGAGTGGATTACAAAATATATTTCCAGTTTTGTCTTAATTACATTAACAGTACCTAACTGGTGTCACAACAGATAATTTGTTTATTCATCAGACCCATAAGTTTATACAATAAGTTTATACATTCTTCTTATGTGTTCCCTTTTCACTTAAATAGT
Source organism: Aptenodytes forsteri (assembly GCF_000699145.1). NCBI lineage: Eukaryota > Metazoa > Chordata > Aves > Sphenisciformes > Spheniscidae > Aptenodytes > Aptenodytes forsteri. The sequence continues at coordinate 607,206 of NW_008794414.1, forward strand.
AGTCTCCTAGTTTGGTTTATTGAGCAATCACAAGCAGCTCATCAAGTTTTATTTCATAGTAACATTTAGTGGGATTGATACTTCACTAATGCCACCTCACATTTTCCTCTGAAGACTCCTGTCATTCTACTCATGCATAGAAGCTGAGCTAGTTTTTTTAGAATCCCCTTACTCTCAATTCATATCCATATTTCTCTAGAGTATAACAAAAATGTCTTCGCAGAGTGAGAGCTAATTAATGTCTTGCATATATACCTGTGGGTTGACCTTGGCTGGTGGCCAGGTGCCAACCAAGCTGCTCAAACACTTCCCCCTCCTCAGCAGGACAGGGGGAGAAAATACAATGAAAAAGCCCATGGGTTGAGATAAGGACAGGGAGATCACTCCCTATTTACTGTCTTGGACAAAACATACTTGACTTGGGGAAATAATTTGATTTATTGCAAATTAATAAGAGTAGGATAATGAGAAATGAAAACAAATCTAAACCCACCTTCCACCCATGCTCCCCTCCTTCCCCCACCATCTTCCCAGGCTCAGCTTCACTCCCAACTCTTCTACCTCTTCCCCCCCCGAGCAGCACAGGAGGATGGAGAATGTGGGTTGCAGTCAGTTCATAACTCTTCTCTGCTGCTTCTTTCTCCTCACGCTCTTTCCCTGCTCCAGCGTGGGGTCCCTCCCGTGGAATACAGTCCTTCACCAATGGGATATAGTCCTTCACCAGCTGCTCCAATGTGGGTCCATCCTGTGGGCTGCTGTCCTCCAAGACCTGCTCCAGCATGAGTCCTTTCCACAGGGTACAGTCTTTCAGGAACGGACTTCTCCAGTGTGGGTCACAGGTCCTGCCAGAAAATCTGCTCCTGTATGGGCTCCTCTTCACAGAAGAGGTTCTGCCAGGAGCCTGCTCTGGCATGGGGTCTCCATGGGCTGCAGGTTCCTTTAGGGCACATCCACCTGCTCCAGTGTGGGGTTCTCCATGGGGGGTCACCATGGTCTTCACCACAGGCTGCAGGGGTGGATATTTGCTCCACTGTGGTCCTCCATGGGCTGCAGGGGGACAACCTGTGTCACCATGATCTTCGCCAAGGGCTGCAGGGGAATCTCTGCTCCGGTACCTGGAGTACCTCCTCCCTGTCTTTCTTCACTACCCTTGGTGTCTGCATAGTTGTTTCTCTCACATTTTCTCACTCCCCTCTCACAGCTGCCGTACAGTGTTTTTTACCCTTTCTTAAATATGTTATCACAGAGGCACCACCAGCATCTCTGACGGGCATAGCTTTGAGCAGTGGTGGGTCCATTTTGGAGCTGGCTGGAACTGACTTTGTCTGACATAGGGGTAGCTCCTGGTATCTTCTCATGGAAGCCACCCCTGCAGTCCCACTGATACCAAAACCTTGCCACATACAATACCTAGTACTTTCAATACAAGATGGCAACTTGTCACCTTTTTTACAGCTGCTGCACACTGAATCAAGAAGTTAAATATCAATTAGCATTATGCTCTTTTCATCTCTTCAATTTTCGGTTTCACCCACTCATGTTTTCAGCGTTCTTTCTGCGTTGAATTAGTCTGAAATCTTTCACGTTCCATTCTCTGTGCAGTTTAACACAGGCATTGGTTTAGCTTTCTGCATAATCAGTAATCACCAGTCAGTGGTACTATCCTTGTTTAGCTATAGGCTCTTCCAGAAATGCTTACTACTTCATCCTGAGCTACTCAGTGACGTTCTGCTACTGCTTTGCAGCCCTGCTGGAGTATGTACACCATAGCTGAGGTACCAGAGCAGCAGTCCCTTCATGAATCTCTCATCCAGAACAACTACTCCATTACTTTTTCGTAACAAATGCTGTATAGAGTTGAAACAAGGATAGCTCTGACGTTTTGGAATACACTATATTACTAAATCCTGAGCCTCTACCATAAGCAAAGCTTAAGTGTGCATGCAGTTTACCTGTATTAACTCTGTAGTTGTTTATACTCCTTTCTGCACAGGTATGGAGACACTAACCTTTTCTTAAGAAACTTTAGCAACTACTAGATAATTTGTTAGTCTCTTCAGGAATATGTTTCCAAAGAACTTATGGAGAAAAACCTGCCTGGTAGACCCTATCACATTTTTTTATGCTAAGTAAAAATCTTGGCCACACTAAAATAATTTTGCACCATTTTGCACCATGTACTTTATACCATTATGGTACTTAAAGCTGCATGTCATAAAAATGGGAGATGAATAAAGTAGTGCAAGATATAACATGCTTACTAAAGGACCTTGATTCTGAAATATCCATGAAAATATCAAAGTTGTAACATTTATAAAAATATGGTTGTTCTTTATACCAAACTCATTCGGAATCTTAAAATTTGGTTGAATAGCAGAACAGATATTTTGCTTATAATGTGTATGTGCATCATGCACATTGAAAACAATGTTTTTAAATTGAATATTATGTACTTAAGCAGTTAATTGTAATTAATGGACTTAGGACCACTACCTTAGTAGCAGTCTTCATTTCAGAGTGTTCTAATTTCCGAGTGCTTAAATATGGAATTTAGTATTCTGTTTTTTATTTTTATCCAGAAATATCTCTCTCTAGTAACAGCCAATATTTAAGTATGCCTTTGGTGCTAAGAGTCAGAAAAAAGGTTTTATCTATCTGGAAAAAAATGTCAAGGAAATAGATGGTGGGATGGAAATACAGAAATATTCCAATATCACCATATATGTGGGCTTCATAGAGCTGCTAACAATTTATGTATAAATCTTGACACTTGGTTTCATTATTTGTTTGTTGTTTATTTATATTCCTCAGCAGGCTTATGGATGTTCTCTAGTGTATATTTTCATCAGCTATCTTTTTTCTTAACCTGTAAAAGCTCATTTTGATTCTCCTAGACAAAGCATCTTCATCTGATATCAGCCTTCTCATATCAGTAATTCTATTTCCTTCTGTGAAAGGTCTGATGATCTGGCTGCCTGGTAGCTACCACAATTATGACACATGCTATACCTATACTACTTCTTCATTGCTTTCCACCATTAAACTGGAGGGGAAAGTGATGTCAGGAGACAAGAGGATGAGAGAATTATTTTGCATTAATAAAGCCCACAGTCATGACTGACTGAAGGAACTAAGTGGTGATTGCGGAAGCGTAGTTTCACTCTCTGGATGGATGGAAGAATGAAAGTATGTCTAAAAGTCATCACAGCAACTGCAATTGGTCTTAATCAGGCATATCACTACATGATAAGTGAGTGGCTTAGTGAAATGCTGTGATGAATCAAAATGGTCAACACGTTCCTTGTGCATTTCATTGCTCGGTTACATGCAATTGAGAAAGACTGGCATTGATGACCCTGTCCATCTCTTCAGTTAGGATGTTCTTATCTCTTTAACCAGAGACTAAGCTGAAAATAATAAGCAAAACTCTTTTTTTAACAGAAATGAATAAGCCAAACATTAGTAACATGAGAGAAAGAAGCTCAGGATTCCACAGGTTTCTGATAGGCAAGCGAAGACTCCTTGGCTAACTGCTGCAAGGAGGGCCACGCACCACTTTTGTTTCACATCAACTATAGCAAGATTAACTTTACATGAGAACAGGAAGTTGCCTGATGATAAAATAACAGTGGTTTGTTTTTGGGTTTTTTTTCATATTACAACCTGAAATGGGCTCCATAAAATAGCAATTTTGACCACACTGGCGATGTCTTGTGATCATGACTAGGGGTTTAACATTCACATGGTCTGTGCCTAAGCTGGGGAAACCAGGACTGTCTGCAGGCTCATGGACAAGTGTGTGAACCTAGGCTGTGTCCTAAATTCAACTAAGTCAGCAAAGATAGAGACAAGGGCACATGGACTGCCAACAGCCCATGATCTGGTTAGGTCCCCAAGCTAGAAGGCTGAGACACACCTGCGTGTGTGCCCTTCTGACTTCTGCCAGATACAGCCACTGATGCGAATACATCAATACTTATGATTTTATTCACATTTAAAAGTTAAGTAATTTTGGCTGTATGCATGAGCCAAAAATTTCTTATGGTAGTATGTCAGCTTTCTGTAACTTTAATTTGTAACAAGAGTTTAAAGCAATACCCACAATACTTTCCGATCTATTCCCCTGCAGTCTTATGTTTATATTTACCATCCTCTCAATTAATTTCTGTTTCTTTAGAGCTAGCAATAAATATTGCATTACTTATAGGATGACCTGTAATGAATATTGAACTGGTAATTTGGGCAGTCTCTGCTGAGAGTCTTGGTGAGAGCAGACAAATTCTAACCAGGAAAGGACATAAAGTCATGAATAAGTGTTTACCTAAGAATAATATCTAGCATGTAGAAGTTTTTAGGTGAGAAAAGCAAAGAAGGAATCCAAAATATGTTGTCGCAATAAATCTATTCTCATCTGCTCCTGGTTTAGCATTTTCACTTGACAGATTAACAGAGATGTGTAGCATATGGATTGCTTTGCTATGAATTATTGCATGTGGTATTCAGGCCTAAAGTACATAACTCTTTTAAAATGATCTACAATGGAAAATTGTTAATAAATTTTTCCTGCTCAGATCAATGCTAGTATTAGTGACAGGAAAATCAATTTAAGATTCAGCTAAACCCAAAGTTTCTCGAAATTCATAAGTATATAGCTAATTTTATTCATTTAATTCTTCTGCTTTCTCTTTTCCGGTGTTCCTGGTTACAGCACACACCAAAACTGAAAAAAGTACCAAAAGGTGCAGAACCCATCCCCTGGTCCTCCAAGAAAGGCTTTTCACATGCTGTTTATGGCTAAAACTGCAATGAAATGTATTTTCAATTAGACACAGATGCACACTGATAACACTATGATGACAGTTCAATTACCATAATACATTCAACACAGAGTGCACTTGTGAATTCGTGACATGTTTTTTTTTAGATGACCCTACTGAGAGGTTTCATAATTTTAAGCAATGTTTACTCAAGGTTCTGAATAGCTTTTACTAGTGGTTTTAGACACAGCGAGTGAAATCCAGGCCTTGTGAAGTAAATGCAACGTTTACTATACAGGTAGTGGGTCCAATATCTGCATATTCTGATTCTCTCTCTCTAGACTATAAAGAGACATGCTAAGAACTTATGGGACAATTGAGGAATGTTCCTGGCAGAATCCAGAGAGTCTTTCACACACTTAATAATGGTATTTTAGTTCTTCATGTCAAGAATCTGATTACCAGGGCTGTGGTCTTTTGTCCCATATTATACCATCTTTAATGACTGCAAAAAAAGATCAGGTTAAGTCTTTATTTGAACTCTCAGGGGCGTCTTGTCTTTCAGCATTACCCTTTCATTTTACTAATTTCTGAATTTCATTTCACTATGTTTATTTTAAGTTCAAAACCAATAAAAACTATTGAGGGGTGGTCAGAGCTGTGTTACAAGAATTTTCCAAGCAAAGCCTATACTTAAAATGAAGTATATATAATTCAGTTGAAGAGAATGAATTTCATTCTTTGAAATGAAATTTTCAGCTTTGGAAAAAATCCCTTTTTGATATGACTCATGGCCATGATGGCAATTACAGTCATTAGATGCAAAATACTTGCAACAGATATGGGTATATACCTAAAATCACTGTCAGTTTATATCAGTCATTAGGCAAAATACTTGCAACAGATATGGGTATATACCTAAAATCACTGTCAGTTTAATTTGCAGAGTAAAAGAAAAATCCATGTACATCTGTGGGTTTAAAATGTCTTTAACCTAAATACATGAAAATGCTATTATGTTGATATAGACTATGTTTTAAAACATGTTTAAATAACAGGGAAAATCTGAGGGTGTATGTTGCTGGACCACATAATGTTGCTGGACCACATAATTTTTGACCTGATTAGTCCACGTTGGCCTATTTTCAGACACAAAATCTATAAAAACTCATGCATGTAAGGCATCTGATTACTGAGAAGAATATGGTCTCAGTGAAAGAGTGAAGTACAGAACAACTACTTTTGAGTGTCCAGGCCAGATGAAAGAGAACACAAGGATGCATGCATAGATTTTTGGTTGAATACAGCTCGAAAATGCATGTAGAATGCTTTTGCAAAGCCTTAGATACATTAATACCTCTATCCAAGTTAAGGTGAGTCTGTTATGTGAATGAGAATTGTTTAAATAGTAAAAAATTTGTATGGTCAAGTTCACAGGCTAACAATTCTGGTAATTTTATTAATTTGGTACTTTCTGATAAATATTTAAATTTAATATCTGTCTCTTAAGCATAATATATCTTTCTGAAAAAATGCATTTTGGAGTACACAACAAAAAAAATTTAGCTCAAGTCAACACTAGTTATTTGAAGTGCTGCTTGAAGTGGAATATCACATGCCAATATTGTGTTCATCCGTTGCATCTGAAGTGTGTTACAAACTTCGGAAATCACATCGCCTCAGTCATACAAAGCATTTACTTTTCCTTCCCCCAAATAAATAACTTGGCTCAAGTGGCTTCTTTTAGTCATGTATTTCTTCCTTAAGGAAGGGAAATTTGGTATTTTTTTTACCACTGCTGATACTTGCCATCTATGAAAACGATTGTGTTCATCTGTTGCATCTGAAGTGTGTTACAAACTTCGGAAATCACATCGCCTCAGTCATACAAAGCATTTACTTTTCCTTCCCCCAAATAAATAACTTGGCTCAAGTGGCTTCTTTTAGTCATGTATTTCTTCCTTAAGGAAGGGAAATTTGGTATTTTTTTTACCACTGCTGATACTTGCCATCTATGAAAACAATTTTGCCTGGCTTTTTACGAATTCTTTTCGCAGGCCTCATTGCTCTTCTACAGATAGACATATTGCCCATTTCTGACATCAACAGATGCAGTGCTTTCAGACTCTACAGAAAGTAATGGTGCCTGACATTTCTAGGGTGAAAGCCTCTCTTTGGTTTTAGTGCTAATGGAAACAGACTTTTTGTCTTCTTGAAAATCCAAAGCCAGCATGTAAATAGCTATGCAGTAAACAGAACAGTTGCTTTTTTAATCCCAGAAAATAAAGGAAAAAGGTAAAAAACCCCTCTTATTGCAAAGTTATAGAAGAGCTTTGAAAAAAACCCACTCTCTCCAGAGCTTGCTTTCTTGAATATCTATTAGATATCCATTCATACTGAACAACAGATCGGAA